>NW_027491625.1:0-600000 GCF_021521415.1 Bidens hawaiensis | reverse complement strand
GTATGGGTAAGTAAGTTCGTCTCCACAGGGAATCAGTGAAAAGTGCAAGTAAAGTTCATTACTATTAATTATTATTCTAGGCGGACAGTCGATGTCAAGCAATTTATAAAGATGATTATAAGAAAACACGGTTATTTGGAAAAGTTTGTAAACAATGATGAGAAATCGATTCACTTCAGGTTCAGGTAATGTGATGATCGACTAATCACAGATTCATAAGATTAATTGCGCAGTACTTACTAAACCTAACAGTTGGGTTGTGAGGACAAACGATACCCTAACCGAATTGTTGACACAACTGAACTCCGGTTTACCCAATTACCAGTTTAAAATATGAAAACCAATTTTAAGCAATGACTAACGATTACTGGTTCATTGACATAAGAGCTAACCCTACATGTGATGAACACAACCAGATAAGTGATGCAAAGTTTGATAATCAAAATCATAAACTGTTCAAATAATCAATTCATAATGTAAAACAAGATTAAAAACATTCAATCAAGTTTATAATCATTCAAAACATAGAATCTGATTAAAGTTAGTTTACACAAAACCCTAGCCTAAAGTGAATACAATGGTTTAGCCTGACATCGGCATCACGAAGGATTCGCTTATCTGATGAGAGGATGAAAGCATGCGATAAACGAACAAACCAGAGGCTTCGGGATGATGCAAAATCGTCCTAGGGCTTGTCTTTGGTTGAAGGAATGAAGGATAGGTCGAATGGGGGCTGAAAACTCAATATAATAGAGTTAGGTTTAATTTTTCTGTTCTGGAGGACTTTAGAGCGTCTCTAAAGTCCAGTGGGTGAGACTTTAGCGCGTCTCTAAAGTCTACTTTCCTGATGTGAGTCTTTAGAGTATCTCTAAACTCCCTTAGCGCCGCGCTAAGGGTGTCTGACATAATTTTCTTCATTTATTTTGCATCGGAAAGCTTGCCAATCATTACGAGTCTTCTACATCTTCGTTCCAAGCCCGTAATTCATCCCGATATGCATTCTTAACGTCAAGTATCCTGAAACACATAAACACCCTTGAAGTACCAAAGTTCATATAATATTTAAACTAAAAGTAAACAAATGATATAATAATATACACGACTTTTGCCCGACCATCAATAGGTTACATATTTGTTGTTTTCGTTAGTCTACGACATGAGTTTTAAGAAACGATAACATATATGCAACTAAAATTAATAGGAATGATAAAATAAAGATAATTCAATAAACATATATTATTAAGTTGTAGATTTTACACTTACGATTGTTGATCGGTTTTTCATGTAAGTAATATAAAACATGAATAAAATAAACCCGTGAACCTGTTACAACATGGAGAGTAGTAACCGCAGCAGAATATGATGTAGTCGACATGTTTGTCATCTTGATCGAGTTCCCCTTTAGGATGTATAGTTAAGGATGGTGTTAGGGATCTTGAGAGGAATCCATTTTAAGAGGGAGGAGACACGCAAAATTGTTATGTGTGTATGATTAGGGTATGATGTTAATATTTATATCTATTTATATACATCCAAAAAGAAACCCTTTATTAGTTAATTATAGGTAATATGGCCCATCAACAATTACCAAACTAATATATAATAATGTATAGTTAATATTTTGATCTATTATAATATTAATGATTATAATGGTCATATATAAATATATATTATTATATATTATTCTTACATTCTCCCACTTGGCCGAGTAATCATTTATTATGAGTATTAGATAAGCTTGATCAGGAGTTAACACTCATTTTAGCTTTAACCTTAAACTGGAGCAGAGAAATACATTTATTGAATTGAACATCAGCTCAAGACTCCCATTCAACATACTGCAGTCCTTATTTAAAATCTAAGTAGTTATGGTCAAAATTTTCAAGTAAGCCATTCAGAACGTTTGATTTGTATATTCATTCATCTATATGTCATTATGCATGTAGAACATATTAGGAGACGTACAAAATTAAAACTAAGGAAAAATTATAATTACTCATTCATAGTACGATATACAATAATACATGGTCATTAGTAATCTTGTCTTAATTATTAAGCGCTTTCATAAGACTTATGGGTGACAAACCACTAGTTGTTGGATCCTTAAGCATATCATAAAGGTATTCGATACAAAAATTTAGATTCCTAAATTCGTTTATAAACGAATAATTAATTTCATATCAAAATTTAATGCAACACCTCTCAAACTGTTATTGTATGAGAAAACATGGTAGCTGACTTTATCACAATAAGTCTTCAATATATAATTTATATGGAGTTTAATAAAACTTAAGAGTCCACTAATAAATGTTCAACAACATTTATTGACAACATCGTTGTAATTAATCAACGTATTATGTCGTTATGACTTAGGTTGTTGTTATCCGTTCATTATGACTCCTCCATGAGATAGATTTATCCACTGACATAAGAATATATCTTGAAAATTACATTTTCTTATCTCTGAATATGATAAAGTTTAGAGTAATCTACCGGTTTGAATTCTCACTTTTTCTTTTAAATTATAGTCTTTCGTTTCTTTTAAAGATATTTTAATACTTTTTTAAACGCTTCACATTAATCTAGACATATCTAGTGTGTTGCAATTTGAGTAATATCTAAACGAGTATAGACTTGAACTTATAAACATGTTAAAACCGGGCCAAATTAGTGAGAGCTCACCATTCAAATATTAAACAATTTGGTGGCTCGATAGAGATGTTAAAAAAGTGAAGAACAACTAGAGCGCAGTACGTAGGATTTATGGAAGTCATTTATGTATATTCAGATGAGTTTTTAACTTGTGATATTATTCTCTTTTATATATTGTAAAATAAAATACTTTATCTTCTAAGTATTCTATTATTTCGTTTTACACAATATTTTATTTAAGTTATACATTTAAATATTATCTAAATGCTACATTTTATATTAATTAAGTGAAATATAGATAAAAAAAAAGAACGTTTTAGAGTTACTAGAAGATATTCAAGAACCGATTACCATTTGACCCTCATCCTTAGAGCATCCGGGCTGGTGCGTGGTGAGGAGCCATCACGCGTGATGGCCTCACGCACACCGTCGCCGGTTCCCCATCACGCGTGATGGGGGTGTGTGCGTGATGGCTATCACGCTGTGAGGGGGTGTTTTCGAGAATATATGACCGTTGGAAGGGGAGGGAGCCGTTGTGGGGGGGGGGGGGATTTTAATAAAAAAAAAATCTATCACACCACACCACCACCCCTACTAAAATCCATCAAATGTGATGGATTTGGAGTTGGTGATGTGGCACACCACCATTGAGTGTGATGGGTGAGGAAAATGGAACCACCCCCTCCCCCTTATAGTAGTAGTTCTACTCTTATAGATGTTAGAAATCTCATTCTTAATACCAAATGTCGTTCGATCAACTGGTGTCATGTTGAAAGAAACCAATTGATCCTCATCCTCAGACCATGTGTAGTGGATGGAGACCCTATGGGGGCGTTATGCGTCATGTGACGTCACGTCACCATATGGGCTTTATGGTTAAAATATGTGTAGTGGATGGAGCCCCCTACAAATCATTACCATATTATTATTTTATTATTAGATTTTATTAAGAAAATAAACAAAAAACAAACCCACCAATCACATTTCACCAATTTCCCCCACCCGGCGCCGTGTGTCAAGCGCCTACTCCTTTCATGGCGCCCATAGCGCCTCGGGGAAGCGGTGTTCCCGGCGCTATAGGGATGACGCCCCACTACATGTGGTCTTATAATATTTCTACTCTTCTAGAGGTTAGAAACCTCATTCCTAATCCCAATTGTCCTTCGATCAATTGGTGTCATGTCTATAGTAATTTACCCCTTCGTCTACAAATGCTACCAATTGACCGATAAGTAATTTCCTTAGAATATACTTTCCACAAAACACTAAATACTTGGGATATTTTTATCATGGTCCTCTTTTGCAACCTCATTGAGCTACGAATAAGTTCATGTATCATTATCATCCAAAAGTTATAATCTATGTATTCGCTTAGGAGTAACTATATTTACCAAGTTCTATGTAAGAGTTTAATTATGATCCAAAGTATAGTTACTTTTCATGCCACATATATCAAGTCGGATGTACCCATAGTACACTATGGTTCTTATAACCTTTTTAGGGATTTATGATAGACATGGATATGTCTTTAGACTTTTGGCCTATCAATTGTGCAGGGGCGGCTCGGGCATAGGGCAATGTGGGTGACCGGTCGGGGCACTTAATTTTCGGGGGCACACCTTTATATATATATATATATATATTAAAAATAAATATGCATATTTAATGTTTTACTCTAATTAAGTAATTATATATTAACTAGGTTGGTCTAGTGGTAAATGTGTATAAGTTCCAATCAAAAGGAAAAGGTTGCAAGTTTTACTCTCACTTGTGACATTTTAAAGTTTTTTTTACACAATTTAAATCATAACCGAGTAAGTCCATTTAAAATTTAATTGTTTAAATCAAATAAAAAACCGTTTACATTAAGGCTTAATTTTTTAAGAGAAAATTCCAATTTGCCTCCCTGTGATATATCGGCGGGAGATGGATTGACCGCTGAAAAAGAATTTGCGCATTTTGCGCACATGTGTTTACTGGGCGGGTTTTTTTGGCTACCTGCAGTGTTTATTATGATTAGAATGCTCCCTGCAGTGGTTAATAATTGGTTAAATGACTATTTTACCTTTCATCTTCATCTTCATCATTAACATTCAAACACATCAAGAACATAAACCCCGAAAATCAAGAACCCTAACACAAACACAAACCCAAAAAATCAAGAACATCATTTCCGTCTAAGAACCCTAACCCATAAATCTTATACAAACACATAAATTAACATCATCATTCAAACACAAACTCATATATTCATCTTCTTCACCCACAACCCATCACCGCCGCTGTCACCACCATTCCTTCGCCACACCATATCTTCATCTTTATCACCACCACCCACCTTCTTCACCCACAACCCGTCACCGCTGCCGAAAATCGTATTCCTGTCATTAAACATTACAGCCGCCATCCTCTCATGCCTCTCTGCCGGAAAATCGGATTCCGGCCACCGGCTGCCGGAAAATCGGATTCCGGCCCTTTTCACATTTTCAACCTCCATCATCACATCACTACTCACCAAACACCATGCGCTACCATTCTTGCTCACCAAAGGGCATCACCATATTTATTTTCAAATCTCATTCACACCTTAGATCTAGATCTATGATTTTTTTGTTCAAATTCTTGTATAAAACCTATGGGTTTGTGTGACATTCGTCAAATTTGAGTCTTGAGTGGTACTCGTTTTATAAACTTTTATTATGTAAGCCCGACTTAACATCCAAAAACCTTATTTAATTATTATATAATATTATTTTAGACCTCGACATTAAATAAATCGATGTTGGTCATAATATAGTGTTGTTAAGAAAAACTTAGGGGTTCAAACTGAGTTTTGTAAAGTTATTAGAAGCTTGGAAACATTTAAACTCGTTTTAAACCATTATTAAAACTTGAGGGGCCAAAGGGGTAACATTTATACCCACCCATATATACAAAAAAAACCCTAAACCTAATTTATTAAACATCAAGCCTCCATCATCTTCTTCCTCTCTTGTTTTCCGGCCGCCGCCGCAGCCAACCTCTGCCGGCCGCCACCACCACCTCCGACAAACATCATCACACCAAACCGAACCCCCACCCTCTTGTAGCCGTTTTTCCGGCGAGCCCAAGATTCTGGCAGGAAGCCGGCGATGCGTTCCGGCGAGCCCCGAGCTCCGGCTGTCTTCCCTCCCTCGTTTTTCCGGTAATCTCTCTCCCCTTCTCCTTCTCCGGCCACCACCCTCACCGCTAAACACCTCCCTCCTTTGGTCCGGCGAGCCCGACGCACCACCCACCTCCTTGCCGTTTTTCCGGTGAGCCGTTTCCGGCAGCCCGACACACTCTCTCTCTCCCTGCCCCGTCTAACTCTCTCCTCGTCTCTTCTCTCTCTCTCTTTCTCTTATTCTCTCCGTCGCCCTCTCTCTTTCCCGTATCTCTCTTTCTCTCTCGCGGACTCCCTCTCTCTCACAGTAAGTCTCTTTCCCTTTTCTCTCTCTCTGTTTCCGTTTTCCGGCGCGCCTCCGGCGGCCGGAATCAACTCTGACAACCATGTTTATTATCTATATAATTATTATTATTAACTAGATTATTATTATTATTATCATTAATATTATTAACAAGATTATTATTAGTATTATCATTATTATTATTATTAACACGATTATTATTATTATTGTGATTATTATTATTATCATTTAACAAAACTATTATAATTATCATTAATATTATAAATATTAAAGTTGTTATTAATATTATTAAAGATCATATTATTATTATTATTACTATTAAAATCATATTATTATCATTAATTATTAGCAATAATATCATTATAGTTATTTTGTGAACTCGTTTAGAAATCAAACCAACATCGAATATGGTAACATTATTTACCATCAACATTACTTATTATTATTACTACTTTATCAACAACACTTTAAATTTATATCAAGATTTTATTCTTTAACTATTATTATTAGTATTATAAATAATAATTATTGTTATAATTATTATACGATATTAGTATTATTAGTAATTGTTATTGTTATTATCATTAACTTATATATCTATATACATATACATATATATAAAACATATTTTAAAATCATTATTATCATTTATATCTTTAACATTAATAATATTATTGTAAACTTTATTATCAGTTCATTTTTATACAACCGAGCTCTTGATTTAAAACTCGTCTTGTTTCTATTTAATATTGGTTTAGTTATTTAAAAGCCCAAATAAAATAATATTATTTTACTTTAAATTACCAATTAAGTACGGGTCCCTAAACATTTATAAATTAACCGATAATCCGATTAACAACCGAACCTTCTATTTAATGTTTCAAATGTAGTTTCAACTAAAGTTCAAGTTCATTAATATATTTTATTTATTCGTTTTCAATTAGTTTTCAAGTCGAATTCGTTCGTTTTGTTCACAAGCTTTTTATATGTTGATCATTTATTATTTCCCGATTCGTCAATCGAGGTGAGTACTTTCATACCCCTTTTTCCATCTTCCGTTTGGGGTGACATTTCATACTTATCAAACTAAATGCTTTATTTACTTGAATCTTTAAACCCACAAACGTGATTGTATACTTTACTTAAATAATTGCTCGATTTGGTGTTCTATGCTTACATGCTTAAATGTTTATTGCTTTGGCGGGTAGCCACACTTGAATGCTAAGGCAGGTTGGCCTCACAAAATCCGATCTATTTGGTATCCCCATATAGACGGTATCGCGATCCGAATCGAAATCCCGAGTCCATTTGGTATTCTCTTATGGAGGGTGTCGTTAATGTATTCTTATTAATGATAACTATTTAGCATGAGGCGGGTAGCCTCATGGACACTATGATCCGAGTATACTTGGTTGTTACCATTTAGAAAGGGTCCGAACTATTTGTCTTTTGCATATCTAAATTGTTGCTTTTATTTATTGTTTTGTATACAAGTTTTGTGGCTTTTTATTACTATATACTTAATTATATGCTCAAACTTATGAATTGCTCACCAACCTTTGTGTTGACAAACTTTATTTTATGAAATGTTACAGTTTTGACTTTTGTTGACTCGAGGACTTGATGAAACGTTACCAAGACTATTAGGATATTAGTAAAAGAACAATATATTTGTTTACTTGTGTTTAATTTGTTTGTATGACCAAGATGTGTTGTTTATTGATTTGTGAAATAAATGAGTTGATTAAATATTGTCACTTTAATAGTGTCTTGTGTTTTGGGCAATCGGTTGCACCCCGGCATGTTCCGCCTTTGGTCGGGGTGTGACAGTTTGGTGGTGGTAAGTTTTCCGGTGGACGACGACGGCGATGGTGGCGACGGGGGAGGGATGAGAGAGTTGAGAAGATGATTATGATGGTTGAGATGATGATAATGATGATGATGAGCTGCTCTAGTATTATTATTACTATTATTGTTATTATTATTATTAGATATTATTATTATTATTATTATTATTATTATTATTATTATTTGTTTCATTACTAAAGTACCATCAACCAGGGGCTCAATACACTCAACCAGGGGCTCATATTACAAAATTAACAAACACATTGTTACATAATGCTTAAATTCTTTTTCAGTGGTCAATCCATATCCCGCCGATATATCACAGGGAGGCAAATTGGAATTTTCTCTTTTAAAAAAAAAAAAAATAATAAGTGGTATAAAATGCCGTATTTTCATCTATTTCTCTTTCATTTAAATATATATTTTTATATGAACAAACTAGTTTGATTGTTCCTTTATGTATATAACATGCAGGCATGTAGATCATTTGTAAGTTATCTTTTATATATATATATATATATATATATATATATATATATATATATATGTTTATAGTTAGTCGGTAAAAAATTTAGAAAAAAAAACTTATCAAATGTACAATTTAATGATTTTATACACATAACTTACCCATATAAAGTATGAACACTTATAAACAAAATGAAACGATTTATATTAGTATCTTTTTCTGGTAATAATTATTAGTATTCTTGAAATAATATATATATATATATATATATATATATATATATATATATATATATATATATATATATATATAGGGGTAAGATCTAGAGAGAACTCCTTTAAATTAGAGAACTAGAGAACTCTATTATTTTCATTGTTTTCACCTAATAAAAACTGAAAATAAAAGAAAATCTATAACGAACCCCGTTTTCCTTAGGAAAGGGCAATTAAGGAATTAAAAAAATATAACAAAACCCACTCAAAAATATCGCTTTCTCTATCCATGTTATCTCTCTCTCTCTCTCTCCAGATTTCACAATTTCCTTCATTCCAACCATAAACCTAGGGTTTCTTCAAACCAGGCAAACACGATTAAACAACTGATTCAGCGCGATTAAACCGAAGAACACTAGCAGGTAATCATCCGATAGCCGATTATCTGATTTTTATACTATATATCTGTTAATCGAGTAACAATGTGTTGATAATAGTTGGTATATGTATGACTGCACATATGTATTACATGAATAATTGGTATATTACACATAATCTAAGCATACATATGATATTATTGTGTGTTTCGGTTGTAAATCAAACATTATCTTGTGTATACCACTACACATACGCATTATACTCTGTTTTTGTGCTTATTTCTGTAAATCGAGTAACAATATGTTGATAATAGCTCGTATACGTGTGATTGCACATATGTAGTAGATGAATCATTAGTATATTACACATAATAGAAGCATTCATATCATATCATTGTGCGTTTCGGTTGTAAATCAAACATTATTTTGCATATACCACTTCACATACGCATTATACTCTGTTTTTTGTGTTTTATTTCTGTAAATCGAGTAACAATACATTTGATAATATATCGTATTTGTATGACTGCACATGTGTATTACATGAATAATTGGTATATTACACACAATCGAAGCATACATATGATATTATTGTGTGTTTCAGTTGTAAATCAAACATTATTTGTGTATACCACTACACATACGCATTATACATGATTAGTTGAATATTGCATATATGTATTACATAAATGATATATTTACTGAATATCTTTAGTTATATTGCATATATACAGTATCGAACGTATGCATATGTATAAATGAACTAGTGCATATATACAGTATCGAACGTATGCATATGTATAAATGAACTAGTTTAAGTTATATTGCATATATGATTGTTCAATTTTCATGCTTAACTGATCATTATAGGTTAAATTAATCTTTTGAGACGGTATGCCCACCAACTGTTTGATGAAATGTCTTAATGAAGTCGTTATTGCTGGTACTTGAATCATAACACACTATCATGTTAATTTGGCTTCATATTTGTTAGTTTTGTTGAGTTAGTGTATCGTTATTGTTAAATTGATCATCTTTCTCAAAATAATATTGTAATAGTGAAAGGATTATATGCTTATTTGCATATAAGAAAAATGACAACAAGCAAATCATAGAGAAACTATTTTAATTCTTGATGTCATTTCTTGAAACTACATGTTATTCTAATAATAACATGCTTATGTATGGTTAAAGACTTAAAGCCTATTCATATTACATTTGAATTATGTCAACCCTTCAGATTTCACTAATTTCAGGTAATCGGTCTTTGTTTTAAATATGTGGGTGTTTTCATGGCTGATTCCCGAACTCAACCCAAGACTAAATTGCCCAGACAACGAGGACTGAAAATTACATGTACACTATAGGGCAGGGTAAAACTGGGTAAGTTCTTCAGTTAATTTATTATCTTGGGGTCGGCCCTATAGTACTAATGTATTGCATATATGTAGTACTGGTGTATTACATATATGAAATACTAATGTATTACATATATGTATTACTATTGTATCGTATATAAATGTTAACCGTTTGCTTTTAATTAGGTGATGAAGGGCATAAAAGCAAAGAAGGTATCAATAAAAAGAAACCACGATGTTGGAAAAAGTATGGAGTTTAAAAAGCCTAAGGCGTGAAAGAAAATACATGTTTTGAAATAGGAACTATTTCGCCTATTGTTTGTTGATGTTAATGCGATGTCAAATAAACGATTAGATGTCAAAAGCTTGGATTTGAATAGAACGTGTTAAGACAATATGAATATTATGGTACTTTCATATGGTAGTGTTAATTATTGTGATGATAATATTAACGCAACATATGTTTATGTATTTTACATGTATGTAATATAATACATTTGACTGCATAATTTAAATAAGTTATGATTACATTACATGTATGTGGTATTTTGACTGCGTATATGCGGCAGTTCCGGTACGTATAGCTTTTGAAAATTTTAATACGATTATATTAATTGTATAACATATATGCAATACTAATGTATTCTACACGTGTATTACTATTGTATATCACATATACGTATTACTGTCGTATCATATATAAATATTAGTTGTTTTCTTTTACTTATAATTAGGTGTTGATATACAGTGTTGAAATGTACATATACTATTTAAAGCTTACACTACATTTGTGTAATACACACATATAAGGTTGAATGAAGGTTGTGATTTGATTAATAATCATACTTCAAACATGGTTACACCATTAAATATTGACAATCTCGTTGATTTTTTCGTCTTTGATGTCATATTAAAGTTGACAAACACATAACTACTAATGAGGCAGTCTTAGTTATATTACATATGTGTAACGTATGCTCAACTAGTTCAGGCATTTCGTTCAATCAAATTATGGTATATTTCCAGAGTAATAACTGTTTCCGAACAAATACATGTTAAATTCAGACATATCAAGAATGTGTAACAGTATGTTGCATGTATGTAGCATACTAAATAATATTTTTACATTATTGATCAACACCACCAACTTGGAAAAAAACCCATTAGAATGTCAGAACGATGAACTTGTTTGGGTAAAAAAAGTACATATAACAAAATGTAACAATTATGAAATATTCATAAAAATGCTATTACATTTGTGTAGACAATAGTAGACATACAAAATCTTAGTATTACATATGTGTAGTACATGACTTGCTTGATAGCTGTTGTTTAACTCCAACAAATTGATACTGCATGCACGTATTAATAAAATAAGATGCTACCTTATTCAACAAAATTTTTTTTTGCAAGAGATCACATGCAGAATTGCTATAACTTGAAGCAACATCAGCATGGCTCGATTGGGCATTAACAGAACAATGTCTCCACTTTGAGTCATAACTATTAACTTGTATTTTACCCGAGATTCAAGCCTTCACCGATTAAGTTTTGTTTTTTACATTGATTGTTGCGAAACTAGGACCTGCAAAACGCTACAACCGAAACCGGAATTGTTTTAGTTAAATACAAAGGGTAAAGAGTGAAAAATAACCAAAGTCGTATTAAAAGAGAAAATAGTGACCCAACATAACAATACACCAAAGAACACATAAACAAATAACATACGCTTTTACTACTTTATGATACGGTTAGATTTAAAAAAAAAAATCCTACAAGAAAGAGTCTAAAAAAAACTTACTATCTATGATGTTATACATGCATTTGCAAAACAAAAAAAAAGTATAACCAGTCAAAGACAAGTCCAAAGCTCACGCTTCAGTAAAAAAAAACAGACATTTAGGGGCACACTTGTCGTGAAATTCGTAAACCATCATCAACAACAACAATACATAAATGAAAAAAAACACAGCTTTTAAGCCATTAAAATACATGCATCTACAACATGTACTTGAAAAATAAGTAAAAAAAGGTACGAGCAGTTAAAACAACTCCAAAACGCATGTTTCAATATCAGAAAGCCAACCAGACATTTAGTCGAACATCTATTATGCATTACGTAAACCACAGTCAACGACAAACAAAATAAAAAACGTAGCTTCGAAGCCATTGAAATACATACATCTGCAGCTACAACAACAAAGATGGACTCACAAAAGAAAGAAAAAAAAAACAAATCAAGTTAGTTTAGGCGTATGAACACAAAAATATAAGTAGCAAACTAATACCAAATAACTAACATGCCACCGGCATATGATAAAGTTACCAACCGTCGTCACTTTCTGTTTAATAGTAATACAATAAACATGTAATGTTAATTAAATATATATAATCATATGAAAGTTTATATTACATATATGTAATACTTAAAATTATACTACATGTATGTAGTATATAAGTAAAATGTTACGTTGTTGATCGACACCAACAAATTACACTAGTATACAATTAGAATTGACTTAATATGAATAACTATCAACAAAGGAACTCGATTAGGCACTTCGATCAAACAAATTAGGGGTTTTCATCGATAAGCAATTGTTAATCATCTAATTACAGAGCTACAATGTCAATTCTTATGGTATACTAGTAAAAAAAACACAAATCTGGAATAAGATAACAATCAAATATAAAAATACATCCAGTTTTAGTAAGGCCCAGTTACCGGTGCCTCATTTTTGACGTTGGATATACTCATAAACACAGTTCTAAATATCAGAGTTAATTAAAACTTTATGCGGAATATAAAACTTTCATAAAACATTACATATCAAATCATAAACATGTCTTAAAACATTCTTTGTCTTTCAATATTAAAACATTAATCATAAAACAACTTTCGTCTTCAAATGTCAGACTCTTATTCTTCTGCCATGTGTCCCCGCTCAAGCCAGCTGTCTCATTCTACCCACTTGCGTGCATACTAAAAGTCAGCTACGCTGAGTGAGTTCTAGTTAATCATACATCATACATTACATACACTACCTGCTATTATGCATCCGAAGATACATAATAATTACTTTACTAATCTGCTTTCATTACATAATTTCATACATACTTTCATACTATATAATTACTGTCCATTTATCTCAAATATTATTAGGGTCTGATCCCTCTGTCCTTGTCTATCTCAGATATTATTAGGGTCTGATCCCTTTCTTTTCTATCTCAGATATTATTAGGGTCTGATCCTTTTTTTCTTCTCTATCTCAGATATTATCAGGGTCTGATCCCTTTCTTCTCTATCTCAGATATTATTAGGGTTTGATCCCTTACTTCTTCATCTTTGAACATATTGTCTTTACATACCCGTAACATACATACACATTCTTTACTCATTCATACATAATCATATGTTGTACATATATACATCATACACATTTATCTTTCATATACATACATCCCTTGTCAATACATGCAATATCCGAAGATCGTTCACGTACCGACAAGCTTTCATTCACATACATAACATAATATCTCTCACATAAATCATACATGGGATACATTTACCACTTAAGGTAAGTGAATTAACTATCACATTGAGTACGCACATAGCCCCGAAAACAAAAACAAGGAAATGGGGCTAGAAACTCACCTGAATGCGGTTACATTCACCGTTAATTGTAACCCCTTTCCTCAGTTGTGCACGACTAACTGTATAACAATTATACGCATCAATTAACTACAACTACTCATATCGTATATCTAGCTTAATTATAACCCACAACGAACGGGGGTCCGGGGGCAGCGCCCCTGGCAGCGGGTTCTAGGGGCGGCAGCCCCTAGCGAGGTCCAAGGGGCAGAGCCCCTGGCTGGGGTTAAGCTGACAGGTCAGCTTGGAAAAAATTTATTTTCATTAACTGTCTTAATACATTATCCATTAGAATTTTAAATTATTTTCTAATTCATTAATCCATTCTCTATAACGAATTAAGCCTAATTCGTTAGCTAATTCCTTACTTTCATTATCTAGTTTGTTAACTGATTCGTCATCTGGTCATCATCTGATTCGTCATTCCAATTCGTTATCTGAACAAGCCCTGATTCGTTACCTTATTCTTAACGAATTGGCGAGTAACGAATCCCGTTATCTGGTTCGTTAACTGATTCGTGATTTGGTTCGTTGTCTAGTTCGTTATTTGGGCATAACGAATCGGTGAACTGATTCGTTGTTTGGGCCTAACGAATTGGCGAACTGATTCGTTATCTTGCCTTAACGAATTGGTTAGTTGATTCGTTACCTTACACAATATTATCCAGACTTTGACTCAGGGTCAAAGTCAAAATCGCCAAGAACATGAATTAGTCAACATACACCAGATCTTCAATTAAACCTTCGATTCTCAACGAAATTTCACGATTTAGGTATCAATGAACTCGGAATCATAGCGCCTACAAACCCTAGGTGTCCAATCGGCCAAACATTCGTGTTTAAAGGGTGCGATTTATACATTCATGTTACGGGTTCTTTTAGGTTATCAATTAACCTATCAAACGTTAACGGATTTCAGTAGGATTTGTTGTGTTGGATTCGTTGTTAACCTACTAAAATAGATCTATGATTTTCCAAACAAAACCGAACCTAAACGAACGATTTCCAATTATAAACGTACCTTAAACGAGCCGAATTACGAACACGGTTAAGCCTTGATGTTGTTTTAGTCCGTCACGACGTTCCAGCATCAACAAGCTCGGGTTTTCGTCTTCGGATCTTGGGTCGGGTTATAAGATATTGTTTGTGTGTGTTTTCCAAGGTGTAGGCTATGGTGTAGAGATAGATAAAAATGGAAAGGTTTAGGGTTTAAGGGGTATTTGTACTCCCTTAAACCCATGGACCTAAGGCCCATTCAAATTTTTTTTTCATCTTCTAAAGTCCAAGTCCAGCTTCTATTAGTTTATTAATTTAAACCGATAACGACACACTATAAAATAAACGAAATTTATTTTATTATTATAACCAAAAGTAGGATGTTACAGTTTTCTTGTTAAAACTACTGAAATCATGTTGAATCGATCTTCAATCAATGTTGTAAAAGTAGGATTACAAGGCCGACTACTCTCCGAATACTCACTACAAGGTATGTCGCCGAGGCGAGTTTATGTAAATCCGCCTAGTTACTAAGAATCGGTCAAATACGGTCAAATTCAGCCTGAACCACATCTTATCGGTGATCTTGGACCGATTTTGACAAAAAAATAAAACAAACGTATTTCAATAATATTAACGAACAAATATCATTTTTTTAATTAATGACTAGTAATTTTTAGATTACTTTATTATTTAAAAATGTATTTCTTTTATTTATATTGATATTCATCTATTTTGTTATAAATATTAGTAAACTTATTATATTTGACATATACATGATATTCAAAAAATAATTTTCTTTATATTTACCATGTCCGAGTGCTCCGAGTACACCCAACTCCTTTGTCGGCCGCCTAGGATCCGCCTAGCGACTTTTGCAACCTTGTCTTCAATAGAAATCAAGATGTAACAATACACCAGTAGGGAATCAATATTCAATAATTAGGGTTAAGAATCATCGATTATGATGTATATTACGATCTATTTGTTGAACGCGTCGCACATGGCTAGGGTTTCATAGAACAAGGGAGGTCAGGGTTCTATTGTACAGGGGAAGCAAGCAACGTTTGTCCAAGTCTATTGAAATGCAATTTTACAAATATACCCCTGTTGTTAGGAGTTCTTTAGTTCTCTCCATAATATGGAGTTATCTCTTGATCCTTCCCATATATATATATATATATATATATATGATCAGGGTCATGAGAGAACTTTTTTAAAATTGAGAACCATTTGGAACCACAAAAAACCTAAATAAAAAAAAATCATAAAATAAAAAACACAAAAATGAAAAAAATAAAAAAACCAAAATTCTTATTTTAACATCTCGGTTTCATAAAAAAATCTCGGTTTAGCTAAATTAAATACACATATGTATAATATATACATATATGTACATTTACATGTTTTTTATACATATATGTATAATTAAAGATAAATGATACTGTACATATGTGTATATTACGTAACTAAAGATTAAATAAAATTATACATATGTGTATAATATTATACATATGTGTATAATACGACGTTTTTTTAATGAAACCGGAATGAAATATATGAATTTTAGTTTTTTTACTTTTTTAAAATTTTTGTTATTATTTGTTCTATAACTTTTTTAAATATATTTTTTAAAAGTATTTTTAATGGTTCAAAATGATTCTTAAAGTTCTCAGTTTACAAAAGGTATATATATAATGACACAGGATATATATTTATTAAGATAAAAGCTTCTGGCAAGAAGGTCGAAGATGAGGTTACAACCAAATGGTCCAAATTTAGATAGAAAAGAAAGTTCATAAAATAGATAAAACTAAACTATTTTGGGATTTTTTCATACTTTTTAAAGTTCATCAGTCTCTCTCTACAGTTTACATACATAAAGAGTAAGATTCTATATTTAATAAATACATTATACATAAATACTTTTTTTTAACGGTGAATTTCTGTCATAACTTGAACACAAGACTTTCTAACCCCTTGATGTTTTAAAGGTTTTGTCTTCATTAACGAGTCCACCAACCCCATTTGTATAAATACATTATAAATACTCTTTTTGCTTATACATAAGCCTAATTATAAATTATTAACACTTTGTATACAAGAGGGATACGTACGTAGATGACCCACCCACCTAGGGTTCTACATCTGCCAAAGGCACAATCTGCACACACACACTTTGGGCACACACAAATCCCAGTGTTGGGTCACAATCCCTCTAAAGCAATGACACCCTCATCATAACAATACCAAACTTTGAAGTTATTAATAAAATTAAACACTGTCCTTGCCATGGTAGCTAACCTTCATATCCTAGACTCAAAGTTTTGGTAGTACATTCAAAGTTTTGAGTCTAGGATATGTTAAACACACACTTTAAGAATGTGGGTTCACCTGAAACTTAATTAAAAATATAGTCGGAGTAGACATGATATTTAAAAACATAGTCGGTCGAGACGGAATACTAAAAATCCTATCGGTTGAGACGGTATTAAACTTTTAAAACTTACTAGATAAGAACCATGAGAATATGAACTTGGAAGACGAAATTCGCTCAAAATGCGTCTTGGAAGACGAAATTCAAAAAACTCTTTTTTCAAGAAAAAACTAATTTGAATGGACCAGATAAGAAACATAAAAAAACCGTTTGGAGAGACAGTTTTTTACCAAATTATTTAAAGTAGAAATATGGACGAAAACCCCAAGAATTTTAAAAATATGGTCGGAAATGTCAGAAACTTTACAAGTGTCAAGTTTTAATTGGTTGGAAAATCTCGTCGGTTATACTACCAATGTGTCGCCCCAATACAAATTCCATAGATTATTTTGAGAATTTGGATTCATTTTGGATCATTTATTTTTTCTCTCTCTTACTTTGGGTCATTTTGGGATTTTCCCTAAGAATAATCTACAAGTTCAATGCATTATTTTTTAAATTATTATATACTCATGCCTCAAATGTTTACCGTATATTTGATGGAGCTAATACAAGATATCGATGAACCTATATTTTGAACAACGGGATAAAAGCAAGTGGGTCATAGAAGTACATAATTTAAAACAAACATAAATTTTTTTGTTTGAAGTTATGATCCCACTAAAGTTGGAACAAACAATAAAATAGGCTAGATGTCATGACGGACAATTATACGCAATTGTCTCATTGTTAATCCTACATTTGAAACCCAACTTTAACACTGACAATTTTAGCAAGTTTTCCTCACTTTCGACCTAGAGTCCCCCATACCTCTAGTGGAGGGACCCCATTTAACACATATCATTAGGCTAAATGTCCTTGATCGTAAAATGTGAGTTTAGAGATTTATTAAGTCACACATATATCTAGTCATTTGATTACAAGTCTAGATTAATTGCCAATTTAAAATTCCCTATATTTGTTATGATACCTGTCAAAATTAGAAATTCTTTATATAGGGGATCGACTCGATGTACTAGCCTTATTCTTTCAAAAATGTATCTTCATGTTTACTATAGGGTGTTCGTTTTATCCTTATATACTTCCGCTCCATGTCATCCTTTTTAAATATGAAGAAGCTTCAACTTGCATTCGCTCTTTCAACTCTTACTTGATCATTGTTATGTCGATTGTTTTAATCTAAAGCCAAAATATCCAAACTTTAAAATGTCATTTTATATAAACAGAAAAAATATATAAAAAAAAGAAAAAAAAATTAAGACAGTTTATATATGTGTGCAAATCTCTATGCAATTATCTTTTGCTTCCTCCTTTGAAGTACTACAATTTTTTGAAGTGTATGTAGATGTTGCTTAGTTGTCTTTCTCTGTCATTGGATAAGGTTGTATTCTCATTAACCAATCAGTCTTCACCACTTTTCACCAATCAAAAACTACCTTTTTTCAGAGTTTCCCAGATGATTATACATTGATAGTACCATTTTACATTTTCATGCACATGAAGTTATAATAAACATTTGTGTTTGTGTGTGTTTTATATTCATGGTTCATACAATTAGGTTCAAGATTTGGACTATGTTCAAGGTTGGATCTTGCTGGCCCTTCATTATAAAGCTGGAAGGATAAATGATTCAGGATAAAATATTTTTATGAAAACGATGACTTGGTTAATGGAAAACATAAACTATATTTGATTATTTGATGTTTTAACAAGACAAATATTCGTTTTATAATAGGTAACTAAGTAGGTTGTACTTGTTTATTAAGTGATTTGATTATCATACAATCGTGAAAAAACTGATTACTCGATTTGGATATTGTTGTATTTCGTTAGTCCTGGTTTTTTGTTTTTTTCATATCCAAGTAGTCAAGAGGTGGTTATTAATATTACGTGGTTGGACAGTCTGTAAGGATATGAATTATACATTCCAAAGGGTCGGGTATACAAACAAGTGTAATTATGAAATTCCTGAGTTTGATTGTCGAATTTGTCAACATGTTTAGTTAAACGTGACGGTCTAACATCAACTTATGGATTCGGAAGTTGACATATTTATTGTTATAAACTTTTTTTATGACATTTATGTCAAATTTAAACTAGCTTGATGTTAAATAAAAGACACAATAAAAATAGGTCATGTTATCCCAAAGCGATATGATCATTTTTTGAGAAACACGTAAGTGTTATGAATTATGATAAACATAAGTGTTAATATCATAAAAAAACCAACAAGCTTTCTCATTATATTTGAAGGTCTCTCAACCCAAAATTTGGTATATAAAAAGCTCTATACTCTCTAAACTTGTTTAAAAAAATTAAAATAATAATGTATTTGATGTTACCCGTTAAAAATCGGGTATAGTGTCTTTCTAAATGTACATAAATGTTGGTATGAGTAACTTTATATTCATATGAATCATTATAAATTTTGTATTAAATAATTCAAAAAGTTGTGTAGTAATGTTCCATGTTAGCGCAAGAGTAAATGACAATAATGCCAACGAAAAATCGTCTAGGCTACTTCCACATATATAATGATTGTGCTAGTTCAGAGCCTGATAGGCGTATCTGAAAAATATTGGACGGGTATATCCGAAACCCAACATGTATGAGATTAGGATTTAAATTTTTTGTGGGTATGAGATTAAATTATATCTAACCCGATTACTCAAAACCACAATACCCGTCTACCTTAAATATATATGCCCAACGATTCTTTTAATTATAGTTTTTAATTCCCATTAGTCATTATCTATTAACGTTTCATTTTAGAATGTTCATATATTAAAAATAAATATTTATTTTTCTTATGGAATATGTAGTTACTTATATTATTTATATTTTGTAAGTTGTGAAGTATATTTACAAAATTATAATTCCTTCGTCCTATTAAAAATATCCATATTTTCTTTTTTATATGTCACATTACAAATGTTCACTTTCAAAATTTATTAGAAAATTTCCAAGTTTACCCTTAAACACATACAACTAGCTTTAATAAACAATATTGGTGGATCCAATTTCTAAGGGCGTTATTGTCGTTTGATAAGCAAAAAAAATAACCATTTAATCTACCTTAAATTTTGTGTTCATGACACTTAAAGAGAGACGAAGGGAGTATGAAATTTACAATATTATTATTTATTAATTGCAACGCTTATATGTATGTGGTGTATCATGTTTTAAGTTTTAAGAGTTTTTATATGAATGGAAGGTGTAAAAGAATTTTAATGGTAAAAAATATATACACATGAAACTCTCAACGAATATTTTTTAACAAACTAACGGGTATAGCTAACACCCGAAGGTATGTCCGATACCTGAGGGGTAATTACCAAGACAAATACATGACGGGTAATAGGCCATGTATGGGATATGGTTGATGTGTGGGTGAAAGAATGTCTTTTAAGTGTTTAATATCATGTGTTTTAGTTGTTTATATCTATTGAACATGATTACTTTAATTGGTTTATGATTAAAGGTGCTTGGAGCATTAAAGATACTAATTGGAGGTTGTTACTTGCTTGCTTTGAAGACCAGAGGAGTTCGGAAGTGATTCATGCGCGTTTAAAAGTAAAACGTGCATATTCGAGGTTAGAAAATGAGTTATGGGACCCATAATATATGAATTTTAGGTTTCTTACGAGATGTAATAGAAAAAAAAACTAGTTAAGTAAGATAGAGGCTAGAGGTTGTAAGCCACAGGTGTGCCGTAAGCTATGGTTCCAAGGTCGTAACTTACGGCGGGGTCTGACGGGAAAAGTCAGTTTGAGTGATTTTATTTCATTTTTAAGCCGGATAAAACCCTAGAATGATTATTCATGATATATTATCATCCTTGGCTGATTTTGGGACAGTCATACACCATCCTCACACCTACCAATCACCACAATCATCTTAACCAAGAATCAAGATCTTCAAGATGCATATGCTAGGCTAAAACATTTGTAACCATCTCCGTGAATAGGTTTGTGATTGTGTCTAGAATTTGATGTTTTAAACCTCGGTATTGGTTTTGGATTTGATTAATCATTCGGTTAGTTAACTTTTGATGTTTGTGCAATTAAATAGTTTTTCGTAATTGAACATTTTGAAGTTTTATCAGTTAATTGATTTGTAGTCATCAACTTTTAAGATTAGGTTCTTAGAGTCATTACACGTTTATCTTTAACCATTAAGCTGAGTGCATTTATCAAACCCGAAAACTGGTAATCAATTATGTTATTATTCATCCAAAACAATTGTTCGGATTAAGTTATGTCAATTAGTAAGGTCTAATATTTAGTCTTTTGATTATAGTTATAAACAAACGAGTTTTACAAATAGGTTTAATCAATTGGTCATGTCTGCTTCATAACCTGAAACCTGGAGTTGGTTATTTTCTCATAATTGTTTACAACTAAAAGTAACAGTGTTTTCACTTAACAAGGTATTCATACCGCTTGACATGGTCTGCCCAATTAGTTTAATAATTAATAATTATAAGTTTGATTAGCACTTTCCACTAATTCCATGTGGATTCGACACCTTACTTTCCCTTGCTAGTAAAGGAAAAATATATAAATATTTTTTATTGACCTTTCGACCTTGATCAAAATGGCCCTATTGCCGGGGAATTAATGCGCAAATTGCTAGTTTAGTTGTTTGTTTGATTTCAGTTTTATTTTATTTTTGTCAGTTTTATGTTTGGTATTTGTGTGTCTTATGTGTGTAGGTAACTTAAGATGATGTGGAGTTGGGTCTATGACCTAGTTGAAGGATATAAGGTCGTGGAGGACGATGACTCAAACCCTCCATTTTCATATCATGAACCACCTTCACCTAACCTTCAAGGCTACCTCAAGGCAGATAATTATAACCAAAGGAACTTCAACCAGCAGGGTCACAACAGCCAGTAACAGAATTATTCACCGCCTCCACTTAGTTATAAGGGATATCATGACTTAAGTGAGTATGATAGTGATGGGCCTGAGACGCCAACATCTGTAAGTTATCAAACGGATGATGATTACTATGCTAATGAATACCTTCTTCTGACATACAACGAAGTTCCTCACTATTATATTCAATGTGGTTACAATCAGAGTAATTCAGAGGGTTTAAACAAAACGTATCAACATAACAACCAACAAAGTCAAGGTGAATCTGAAGATTCTGAGGTGTTGACGCCGCTAAAGGACCTCGGTCGGAGGATGGAAGTTCACGAAAAGGTTAATGCTGCTCAAGATGAATTGATGAGCCAACTTATTGATGATATAGCCCAAATAAAACGAGTTCGTGAAATGGCGACTAATGATAAAGAAGATGACCTCGAAGAAGAGGCTCTTAATATTTCAAATAATGAAGTAGAAGAGGTGGTTGTGGAGAATAATACCACACCAACTTCATCAGTTACTAAAGAACCAACGAATGCATCGGTTGTAGTTGCCGATGATGAAGTTGATGGAGATTATTCAGATTTGTTAGAGGATAGAACTAAATACCTAGGCCTGGCTAAGTAGATATTAGTAGAAGAACCAAACTCTAAGATAGTTTCAAATCATCAATATAAGACTTTATTGCTTATTCTTAATATTGATAAAGTTGGGGATGGTGGTTTAAACTCGCATAAAAGGAAGGCGGATGTAAAGGATAGAGGGCAAAATTGTAAGAAGTGGGCCCATATTGTTTATACTGACGTGTCAACCACAATGAAGAAGGTGTGGACACAACACCTCAAATGCCGAGCATACTCTGGGAACTCGGTGGGGAAATGCTTGGTTCGCCCCCGATCAACATTTGATGCTTCGAAGATAAGAAAGAGGTGACTAGATGTGTTAACTGTAGGGCGTATGTTGGAAATTCAAGGGGCAAATGTACATTCACGCCGCCCGTATTGGTTCATTGGATATGTTGAACATGACATATCGAGGAAGTAGAGTATGCTAATTATCGAGCTGTACATTCAAGGGGCAAATGTACATTCACGCCGCCCGTATTGGTTCATTGGACATGTTGAACATGACATATCGAGGAAGTAGAGTATGCTAATTATCGAGCTTACTTGGGAAATTCGGTAGTGTAACAGCCGTCAAAATTTCGTTGCAAAAAGTCAACTTTTATAAAGTTGAAGGACCAAAATAGAGCACCCGTGTAACAACGTGAAAATTTCGAGTTCAAAATATCAACTTTCCAAAGTCTAGGGACTAAAATTGCCAAATTCTAAAGTTGAGGGTTTAAATTAAAAATTCTGATTTCCTGACCCATCGCGCTACGCGATGAGTCAGAGGAGAGCGATGGGGTACCTGACACAACATGACACGTGGCACTGGTTATCGCCCCGTGTCATCACGTGGCAACACTACTGCCACGTGTAGCGGTGCCTGCCACGTGTCAACACGTGGCAGGTCTACGCTGTGAGTCAGCAGACCTAGATCGCGATACGCGATAGGTCTGCTGAGGCACCCATCGCGTAGCGCGATGGGAGCCAAATTTTCGTCTATAAATAGCAGCAATGGGCTGCTCATTTCCATATCCCAAAACCTGCTCTCACATCTCTCTACTCTCTCTAACTATACCTCGATAAGCGTGCCATAATACCTCGTTAAGCGTGTCCCGATCCCATGATTGTGTAACGACGTTTCCTCGAAGTTATGCCACTCTCCACCCACATACCAAGAAGGTGTTTTTAATGGCAAGGAGTCTCGAAAGTCGTGTCAACGAGTGTTGAAGATTTGGCATTCCTCGATTTGCGTGTCGAGAAGATTAAAGCGGCGTTGGAGTGCTGCTCGTGTCCCTATGGTTTCTATACGCCATTAAGGTTAGGCGAAATGATGAATTCAATATAATTCAATATTATATTAAAGGCTTGAGCCTTAAGTCGAGGTTATACTCGATACCTCGATAAAAGAAAAGAAAAGAAAAAGAAGTATAAACATAACAAAGAAATGAATAAAAGATTGAATATTGAATATTGTGATAACATATATATGTGTGTAAGTATATATGTAAATATTCTTTGTTATGAAATATTATTTAATGAATAAAGAGTATTCTTAAATAATAAAGAAAATGATTACGTTTCTTGGAGAAGAAGAAACGTCGGGTTTTTAATATAAACTAAAAGTTTATAATTTACTTTTAAACTAAAGGTTTTCAAGTAAATAAGAATTGAACTAAAGGTTCAATCGAGGATTGAGATATAAGACTAAAGGTCTTAAGCCGGATCGTGTATCCGACTAACAAAAAGTTATACTCGTACTATAGGTGCGAGATAACAAAGAAGAGGAAAGACCCTCGGACCGTGCATTGAAGCTGATCTAAAAGAGAAGGCTATACTCGTACTATAGGTGCGAGATAGCAATGGAAAGACCTTTGGACGGTGAGTGAAGCTGATCCTAAAGCGAGAAGGTGAATACGCCCCCAAACTTTTACTTAGTTGAAAATGAGTCAAACATGTTATTTGAAATTGTTTACAAGGAACTATGTGTTCCTAAAACCGTTATAAATAAAGGGTATAAACCTAGCCCTCAGGCTGTGGTATACGTATGTCTGGATCCTTACATAGGTGGTACTATGCAATGTATGGGCATGATCGCACCACCCTTGGTCGTAGGATGCTCTCCTGCAGGGAGTACGACCTTATGTGTATATTTACGGGTACTTAACTAAGTCGAACGTTGCGGTGTTTATTGAGGTGATCTAGCGTAGAGGCTCATATTTATAATTTGTTATTTGACTTTCTTATTCCTAAGCCACGTTGGGCCGATACAGGCGTAGTCTCGAGGGGTAATAAAGTAAAAGAAATATGTTTGCGTCAGCTTGTTCACCAGCATTCGTTGCTAACGTATTTTATTACATTTTGCAGGTGAACAAAGTTAGAGCTTGGAAATGACGAAGTGCTATGATATCCGATGGCTCGGATTCTTTTTGTGAACTTAATATCTTAAATGGTGGTTTGTAATTATAAACAGATAATCTTTTGATAACTTAAACGGGTGTTTATAATCCCGTCTTATGAATATATATATATAAATATTACACTTTTGATCCTTAAAGTTTTATAAGTCTTCCGCAAACTAATGCAACTCTGATTTATTTACAAACACGATACCAACTTACGAGTCGCACTCCTAGGTCCTAGATGGGGGTGTGACAGGCTTGGTATCAGAGCCATCGATCTTAGCGAATTGGGTATCATAAAACAATACCCAAGCTTCGATCCAAGTATAGGAAATTATTTGATTATTTGTTTTAAGGATAAGATAGGCTGGTAACATTTCTATCCCTCTCTACATTCTAAACCACCTATAATATTAGATGTCATTTAAAGCTCTTATGGAGAATTTTACTCGCAAGGCCAAGGAAGCCGGTATAGCCGAACCTTACCCCGAGGATAACATGAGCGATGGATATTATGAAGCGTTCTTTGATCAAGACGTGGAACGAGACTTGTCCAAACCCTTATACTATCCCGGAAGTAGGCACTACCCGATCTACATCCCCGATAGTCCACCGAAGCCAAGTGTTGAGGCACCGAGGCATTCAAGCTATCATCCACCAACTATACCCATGTATCAACCGTCAGAAGTACCAACATACCACCCAACGGAGGTCCCAACTTATCAACCCATTGAGGTATCACAATACTTCCCAACTGGTTATGTACCGCCAAATCCACATCCGTCATACGCCTTTCTGTCAAACTTACCTATCAAGGAGGAACCACGAAGCCCATCCTCCGACTGGATGCAGTGTCATTTCGACCCATGTTGATGGTTTACCGGAAGCTCCACCATGAATGAAGTTAGCTCCCAACCAAAGAATAACGAAGGGCCATCCCGAAAGCCCAAGATGAGGATCATGATGCCTTTCAAAAGTTTCAAGATACCCTCCATGAACATTGAAACTCCACAACCTATGGAGGAAGACAAACCAGAAGAAGAGGAGGAACCTATGGAGGAAGAAGAGGAACCCATGGAAGAGGAGGATTCTGATAATGAAGAAGATCCCGAAGAAGATAGTGAGGAGGACCCAGTGGAGGAGTCCGAGGAAGAGATAGAAGAAGAGCATCCAGAAAACCTGAGCGAAATATCAAGCCCGGTGAATGGATCACTCACTTCCAATAATGCAAGCTATGTTTCTGGGGACCCGTATGTCCAATACTTGGAGAAACTAAGGATCCAAACTTCATCAAGCTTCCCACCATTTCAAGGAGAAATTCCTTCGATTCAAGAACAAGCCGACGAGATCCGCGAACAGAACCAAGCTGCCAGGACCTACCTCTATTTTTCATCAGACATGGACTATGTTCCATATCCGGAGCCGAGAAACCATTACGAAATGGTAACACTGGGTTATCGCAACCCACCTCTGCAGTACGGATATCCCAACATAATCCCGCAGTCGTACGGAGAACATCTGGATCGTGCTTTGCATGAGACCGACGACTGGAGAAGAAAGGTAGATGAGGAAAAGAAGAAGAAAAAGAGCATGGGAGAGAAACTCCTTCGTAAATGCAACAAACTAATGAAGGTTGTGAAGAAGTTCTTGAAGGACTGAAGATAGTGGTGTGTGATGTGAAGAAATATGTGTAAAATAGTACTGTATGTGTGATGTATGAATAAAGAACGTTTGAAACGTTCTAATGTAATGATAGGATGATATATATATCGTTGAGACGATATATATGTAAGTGTATTATGATATATATATATATATATATATATATATATATATATATCCTTGTGATATATATATCAATGTATAATAAATAAAATGTGCGTTTAAAAAGAAATGTTGTTAAAATTTCAGACTTAATTGAGAAAGATAAAAAGAAAAAAATGTCTGAACAAAGCAATAATAATGAAAATGCTCGTAAAGAAAAAGAAATGAAATAAAAGGGGAAAGGCCCCGAGAACGAGCGAGAGGAAGAAATTCCCGAGAGACATATGAACAAAATCAAAAATATGATAAAAGATGCCGTAAGGGAAGAATATATGAATAGATCTCATTCTAGGAAATCTCGAAATTCTCAATCTGGCAATCCTTCTAAACCTGTTAAATCTCGACCTAATCCCTCTCGAGTTGAAGAGAGTGTGCATGAGTCTAACGCCGACGGCGGAGTTAGACATGAGTTCAAGAAACTCAAGATAAGTGATTGTTCGTTTAAAGATTTCAAGTACTATGGACCGAAAGAGTTCCATGGTGACAAGGGAGCCATTTCAACCGTGAGGTGGCTCGAGGAGATGGAAACAATCGTAATCACAAGTAAGTGTTCCGAGGTTGAGAAGATTCAGTATTCAGCCCTTATGTTTAAGGGTGAAGTGTTGGAGTAGTGGAATGCTCTGTTGATGAGCAAAGGGAGAGATGTAATGTATGGTTTGAGTTGGGAAGATTTTAAAGCGTTGTTGATGGCTAAGTTCTGTCCCATGCATGAGACTGATCAGATTCAAACGAAATTTTTGAATCTCAAGGTCATTGGGACAAACCTCCGCGAATACAATACCAAGTTCCATGAGTATTGTCGCCTTGTTCCCCAGCTGGTTCACCCTGAATCCAGCAAGGTCACGAGATATATTTGGGGACTTCCGCGGGAAATCCGCGATATGGTAAGGTCTCACCAACCACAAACCGCTGACTCGGCAATGGAGTTAGCCGGTTACCTAATGGGCGGCATGGTTCGTAACAGAGAAAAAGACAAGAAGGTTACGACACCAACAACTCAAGGAAGAACAAGTGGAGGAAATAATCGCTTCAAGGGTAAGGTCGTTAACCAAAGTCGATTTAATTCAAACGCCCCGCAATGCAAGACGTGTAGGAGGTATCACAAGGGCCGTTGCAACTTCGCCCCGCCTCCTAAAGTGTGTGAATCATGCAATCGCACTGGTCACGATGTTGCTGATTGCTGGAAGAAGAGGATGACTTGCTTTAATTGCAAGGAGATGGGCCATCTAAGTTTTGAATGCCCAAAGAACAAGCCTGCTGCTGGTGGTGCGGGTGGTAGTGTCAAGGACAAAAAGGGAAACGCTCGAGTCTTCGTACTCGACACAAAAAGGGCCGCTGACGTGCCAGAAACCATAACCGGTACGTTTTTAGTTAACGACACCTATGCGAGAGTTTTATTTGATTCAGGTGCCAATTTGAGTTTTATAGATTATAGTTTATGTAGTCTATTAAACGAACCATTAACTAAATTGGATGAAACTCTAAGCGTCGAGACTACTAGCGATGAAATCGTTAAAATCTCCGAAGCTCTTGAAAACGGAAAAATCCTTCTAGCGGGTTATTTGTTACCTATTTGTTTGTTACCCATGAGATTGGCTGGTTTTGATATTGTACTTGGTATGGATTGGTTATCCGATAACCAATCCCGTATCATCTGCAATAGCAAAACTATTGAACTTCAAGCCCCCGATAAATGAACAATTCGAATTGAAGGGGACAAAGACGCTGGCCAAGTTAGCTTAATTTCTATGATTAAGGCTAAAAAATGTTTAAATCAAGGATGCCTCACATTTATGGCCTACGTCACTGAAGAGTCTAAGCCAAAAGAAATTAAAGACGTTCCTATCGTTTCCGAATTTTCTGACGTCTTTCCTGATGAACTCCCTGGTATTCCTCCCGATTGTGAAGTAGAATTTAGGATTGATCTAATTCCCGGTACTGCTCCGATCGCGAAAGCTCCGAATCGCTTAGCGCCAACTGAGATGAAGGAATTAAAGAAACAACTCGATGAGTTTTTGGAGAAAGGTTTCATTCGACCGAGTTCGTCGCCTTGGGGAGCACCAATTCTATTCGTCAAGAAGAAAGATGGTTCCATGAGGATGTGTATTGACTATCATGCGTTAAACAAAGTCACAATCAAAAATCGATATCCACTCCCTCGTATTGACGATCTTTTTGACCAACTTCAAGGTGCTAGCTTCTTTTCAAAAATCGATCTTCGTTCCGGCTACCACCAACTTAAAGTCCAATCCAAAGATATCCCAAAGACTGCTTTTCGAACAAGGTATGGACATTATGAGTTAACGGTTATGCCATTTGGACTTACTAATGCTCCGGCCGCGTTCATGGATATGATGAACCGTATCTGCAAGCCTTACTTGGATAAATTCGTTATCGTATTCATCGACGACATACTTATTTATTCAAAGTCAAAGGCCGATCATGAAATTCATCTTCGAACATTACTGGAAATTCTAAGAACCGAGAAGTTGTACGCCAAGTTCTCGAAGTGCGAGTTCTGGTTGCACGAAGTGCAATTTCTTGGTCACATTATCAATGTTAACGGTATTCAAGTGGACCCTGCTAAGATTGAAGCTATCTCTAAGTGGGAGGTCCCAAAGTCGCCAACTAAGATCCGAAGTTTCTTAGGTTTGGCCGGCTACTACCGTAGGTTCATCGAAAATTTCTCAAGAATCGTCGTTCCCTTAACCTCGTTAACTCGTATAAACATCAAGTATGAATGGGGAATGAAGCAACAAGAGGCGTTCGACATACTCAAGCAAAAACTTACCCAAGCACCGATACTGGCTCTGCCAGAAGGTACTGAAGATTTTGTAGTATTTAGTGATGCATCCTACTCGGGTTTGGGATGCGTACTAATGCAACGCAAGAAGGTAATAGCTTACGCCTCTCGTCAATTGAAAATACACGAAAAAAATTACACGACTCACGATTTAGAGTTAGGCGCCATAATCTTTGCACTTAAGATTTGGAGGAACTATATCTATGGAGTACGATTTACTGTGTACACTGATCATAAGAGTTTGAAACACATCTTTGATCAAAAAGAGCTCAACATGCGCCAACGGCGATGGATGGAGACTCTTAACGACTATGATTGTGAGATTGTGTATCATGAAGGCAAGGCCAACGTCGTGGCCGATGCCTTAAGTCGCAAAGAGCATGAAAAACCCAAAAGGGTTCGAGCTTTGCGCCTAGAACTTCAAATTGATCTCTTTGAGCAAATCAAATCCGCGCAAACACAAGCAATCAATGAAAATCAAATCTCTGATGAAAAACGCAATGGCACCATTGTCTCGCTAGTCAAGGGTGACGATGGTATCCTAAGACTCGGTAATAGGATTTGGGTACCAATCGTTGGAGGTTTGCGTGAGAAAATCTTGAATGAAGCTCACAAGTCGAAATACATGATGTATCCCGGAAGTGATAAGATGTACCACAACCTAAAAGCGAACTATTGGTGGAATGGGATGAAAAGAGATGTCGCTTCGCATGTTGCGAAATGTTTGACTTGTTTGAAAGTCAAGGCCGAACATCAAAGGCCTTCGGGATTGCTACAGCAACCCGAATTTCCCGTATGGAAGTGGGAGTTAATTACTATGGACTTTATTACGAAACTCCCAAAGACGACTCGAAAACATAATGCGATATGGGTAATTGTAGATCGTTTGACCAAATTTGCACACTTTATACCCATCAATGAGTCGTACTCTATGGATAGACTAGCGCGTATTTATGTAAACAACATTGTTCCCTTGCATGGAGTACCGCTGTCTATAATATCTGATCGAGACAGTCGTTTTACGTCTCACTTTTGGAAAAGCTTTCAACAAGCTCTCGGTACAAAGTTGAACCTTAGCACTGCTTATCATCCACAAACCGATGGGCAAAGCGAAAGGACAATTCAAACGTTGGAAGATATGCTCCGTGCTTGTGTGATCGATTTAGGTGGGAATTGGGATGACCACTTGCCCCTAATGGAATTCTCGTATAATAATAGTTATCACGCAAGTATTCAAACCGCACCGTTCGAGGCGTTATATGGTCGAAAGTGTAGAACGCCCGTGTGTTGGTCTGAAACCGGAGATAATCAATTGTCTGGACTCGATATAGTCCAAGAAACAACCGACAAAGTCATTCAAATCCGAGAACGACTTAAAACGGTACATGATCGCCAAAAGAGTTACGCCGATGTCCGTCGTAAGCTGTTAGAGTTCAATGTCGGCGGCAAAGTGTTATTGAAAGTCTCGCCTTGGAAAGGCGTTGTTCGCTTCGGTAAGAAAGGAAAATTAAGTCCTCGATTCGTTGGACCTTTTGAGGTACTCGAACGAATTGGCACTATTGCATACCGGTTGCGACTGCCTGAGGAAATGCAAGGGATACACGATGTATTCCACATCTCGAATCTGCGTAAGTGTTTGACCGATGAATCGTTGGCTATGCCATTAAAAGATGTTGAAATAAATGAGAACTTAAAAATCGTAGAGCTTCCAATTCAAATTGAAGATTCGAAAACAAAGAAGTTAAAGAAAAGAATGTTGAAAATTGTGAAAGTAAAATGGGACTCGCGTAGAGGGCCCGAATATACTTGGGAACTCGAATCGGAAATGAGAAAGAAATACCCCCACTTGTTCGAGTAAAGCAATCTCGAGGACGAGATTTGTTTCAAGGTGGGGAGGATGTAACAACGTGAAAATTTCGAGTTCAAAGTATCAACATTCCAAAGTCTGGGGACTAAAATTGCCAAATTCTAAAGTTGAGGGTTTAAATTAAAAATTCTGATTTCCTGACCCATCGCGCTACGCGATGAGTTAGAGGAGAGCCCCATCGCGTATCGCGAAGGGGTACCTGACACAACGTGACACGTGTGCCACGTGGCACTGGTTACGCCACGTGTCACCATGTGGCAACACTGCTGCCACGTGTAGCGGTGCCTGCCACGTGTCAACACGTGGCAGGTCTACGCTGTGAGTCAGCAGACCTATATCGCGATACGCGATAGGTCTGCTGAGGCACCCATCGTGTAGCGCGATGGGAGCCAAATTTTCGTCTATAAATAGCAGCCATGGGCTGCTCATTTCCACATCCCAAAACCTGCTCTCACATCTCTCTACTCTCTCTCTAAATATACCTCGATAAGCGTGCCATAATACCTCGTTCAGCGTGCCCCGATCCCATGATTGTGTAACGACGTTTCCTCGAAGTTATGACACTCTCCACCCACATACCAAGAAGGTGTTGTTAACGGCAAGGAGTCTCGAAAGTCGTGTCAACGAGTGTTGAAGATTTGGCATTCCTCGATTTGCGTGTCAAGAAGATTAAAGCGGCGTTGGAGTGCTGCTCGTGTCCCTATGGTTTCTATTCGCCATTAAGGTTAGGCGTAACGATGAATTCAATATAATTCAATATTATATTAAAGGCTTGAGCCTTAAGTCGAGGTTATACTCGATACCTCGATAAAAGAAAAGAAAAGGAAATATAAGCATAACAAAGAAATGAATAAAAGATTGAATATTGAATATTGTGATAACATATATATGTGTGTAAGTATATATGTAAATATTCTTTGTTATGAAATACTATTTAATGAATAAAGAGTATTCTTAAATAATAAAGAAAATGATTACGTTTCTTGGAGAAGAAGAAACGTCGGGTTTTTAATATAAACTAAAAGTTTATAATTTACTTTTAAACTAAAGGTTTTCAAGTAAATAAGAATTGAACTAAAGGTTCAATCGAGGATTGAGATATAAGACTAAAGGTCTTAAGCCGGATCGTGTATCCGACTAACAAAAAGTTATACTCGTACTATAGGTGCGAGATAACAAAGAAGTGGGAAAGACCCTCGGACCGTGTATTGAAGCTGATCCAAAAGAGAAGGCTATACTCGTACTATAGGTGCGAGATAGCAAGGGAAAGACCCTTGGACAGTGAGTGAAGCCGATCCTAAAGCGAGAAGGTGAATACGCCCCCAAACTTTTACTTAGTTGAAAATGAGTCAAACATGTTATTTGAAATTGTTTACAAGGAACTATGTGTTCCTAAAACCGTTATAAATAAAGGGTATAAACCTAGCCCTCAGGCTGTGGTATACGTATGTCTGGATCCTTACATAGGTGGTACTATGCAATGTATGGGCATGATCGCACCACCCTTGGTCGTAGGATGCTCTCCTGCAGGGAGTACGACCTTATGTGTATATTTACGGGTACTTAACTAAGTCGAACGTTGCGGTGTTTACTGAGGTGATCTAGCGTAGAGGCTCATATTTATAACTTGTTATTTGACTTTCTTATTCCTAAGCCACGTTGGGCCGATACAGGCGTAGTCTCGAGGGGTAATAAAGTAAAAGAAATATGTTTGCGTCAGCGTGTTCACCAGCATTCGTTGCTAACGTATTTTATTATATTTTGCAGGTGAACAAAGTTAGAGCTTGGAAATGACGAAGTGCTATGATATCCGATGGCTCGGATTCTTTTTGTGAACTTAATATCTTAAATGGTGGTTTGTAATTATAAACAGATAATCTTTTGATAACTTAAACGGGTGTTTATAATCCCGTCTTATGAATATATATAAATATTACACTTTTGATCCTTAAAGTTTTATAAGTCTTCCGCAAACTAATGCAACTCTGATTTATTTACAAACACGATACCAACTTACGAGTCGCACTCCTAGGTCCTAGATGGGGGTGTGACAACCCGACATAACAAATGGGTATAAATATATGGTATAGTCATTTCAGAATTCAAATATTAGTTTATATTCAAAATATTATTACTCGAATGTTTAGAATAAGAAACAATTGTCTGAGCTATCAGACATTTAAACGAACAAGCAACATTTAATGGTTATAGTTGAATAAATAAATATATATTATTGTATCAGCACAATATATTTTTATATACTCCTTGAAATATAATAGTAATAATAATAATTAAAGAAATATGTGTAATAATAGTAAATATTATTAGCACATGTACAATGTACATAAATAATGGCTTAAAGCATTTAGACTAGTATCATGCATGCCCACATCATTTAGAGAGTTGCCACGCTCCAAGAAAATTTACCAATACATTTACTTCATGATGAAGTAATATTCACTTTGTTGCCTAATGATCGAGTATAATTCATGTGTGTATATGTGTTATTAATGTATTTTAATTGTTTATATATAGCGAACACGATTACTTTAAGTTCTTTTATGATCACAAGTGTTTGAAGCTTAAATGTGCTAATTCGATTCCATCCAGATGAATATTAAGCAAGACTCGAGAAGAAGAAAACATAGGAAAACATATATGGATGGTTAAGAAGGATTCGGGAATGGTTTGGATGCGAAACTCGAAGCCGAAGCGAAAACTGAACAAGACGGGTTACCAAGAAATTGTCTTTTAGTAAAATAGGCATATCTCGGCCTAGAAAATGAGTTACAGGACCCATAGTATATGAAGTTTGGGTTTCTCAATAAGAAGAATCTAATTTTGGGGTTATCTTACTTCGTTCTACGTGAACTGAGAATTAACAACGCTTCGCTCTACACGAAGGACATAAAAAACAGGAAAAAAACCCTAGTTGAGATTATAGTCAATTTTCAACACCCATTCGACATATCTTCTATTCCATCAACCAGAGAAGAATCCGAGGGTGATTTTGCATCATCTTGAAGCCCTCGGTTTGTGCAATCAGTCCATGTTTCCATCCTATTATCAGATAAGCGAGTTATTCGTTATGCCTGTGTCAGCCTAAAAACCTTTGTGAACACTTTAGGCTAAGGTTTTGTGTAAACTAACTTTGATCAGATTCTATGAGTTTTTATTGCTTATAAACTTGGTTGAATATATTATTTGATCTTTTTTGCCTTGTCAATTGATTGTTTAAATAGTTTTTTTTTATCGAAAATTGCATCAACTATTCGGTTGTGTTCATCAACATTTAGGACTAGGTTCTTGTGTCATTGATCCAAACTCGTTAGTCATTGCATATCAATTGGTTTTCACAATATTAAACTGGTAATTGGGCAGATCGCTTTCAGTTGTGTCAACAATTCAGATATGGTTTCATTTATCATCGCAACCAAACTTCTAGGTCTAGTAATTACCGCGTTGTCAATTTAACTAAATCTGTGATTAGTTTGTAATAGCATTACCTGAACCTGAAGTGAATCACTTTTCTCATAATTGTTTACAGGCGTTCAAAGTAATCGTCTGTTTTAAATACATCTTTCTGAACTTCTTGACATCACATGTCTACTTAATATAATAATTAATAAGTAATGTGTTTAACTTGCACTTTCCATTAATTCCCTGTGGAAACGTCCTTACTTGACCGTACTAGTTATAGGTATTTAAGTGGATTAAAATACTTGTTTTTTAATTAGAGCATGATATCTACATCATTGCCATCTATGTACTCACCTAGAGTTTTGAAAAGTTTCTAAATAATATTGTTTTCAGTTAGTCGATTTACACAAAATATATAAAGAGAGAGAAACAAATTGGTTAGCCACAATTAAAATAAGTTTGCTTACTAAAGTGAACTAATAAAAACACACGTATACATAGCTTTTAGTTTTGAATCACCCACACAAAGGAAAATAAGAACTAGGAATATTTTGAGTTAGCCATGAATAAATCGATCGATGAGCTCGAAGTTCTAACGGTTTAAGCCCAGTACGCGACGTAGAGTAGAAGTGATGCTCATACAAGCTTAGGCACATAACTCCAAATACCTGTGTAAGGTAGGGGTTCAACTTATGTTATTAATTTATTATTATATTATGACTTAGATCCTAGTAGAGGGTATAGCCCAAAATCTTGATCATATTTATAAACTTTATATATACAAGGGTTATAGCTAAAATACTGTTTCTTCATGATTAAGAAGTATAAACATTTACATACAAAAGAATATAGTCAAATATAGTTTCTTCACGATTAAGAAACATAAAGTTTTATATGCAAGGAGTATAGTTAAAACTAATGTTTCTTCATGACTAAGAAACGTAAGATCTTACATACAAAGGTTATAGTCAACTGACTTTCATCTTGAAGAAGAAACCTATCATAAATGTTTTTCATGAAAAAGAAACTTAGCACATGATTGGTAAATAAACAGAAAGACTATATGTCTAAATATTTTATTTAAACAATTGATCTAGAAAATGTTTAAAGCTACCAAAACCACACTAAAGGCCCGTAGTCGGATCAAGAGACGATCCGTATATTTATGTAAACATATTTTTTTTATAAGTTAAGCATTATTTATTCACAAGGTTTTCAAACGAGATCACCATATCATTCTGAACAGACAATCACATGTGAACACGTTAAACCTTTTACAACCAGTCATTAAGATAATGGGTTGTTTATCTTAACAAGTCAGTCACATGTTTAAATGAGATTACATGATCTCTGACATATAAAAATTTAAGGGATTATTTGATCCCAAAATTACAAGATAGAAAATAAAAGTAGCTCAATACGAGTACACGTGTGTCTGGATCCAAACATATTTGTCTAGCCTATCATGCAAGGCTATGTGGCCGCATGTTAGCAGTCATAACCAGTTCTCCAATGAGCATCACTTCCCAGAGAATCTCTTTGTGTGTGTATGGAATGTGGTACAAATCCCAGAAATAAGAGGCGTTTCTGCTGAGTATGTTCAAGGAAACTATCTTGTTAGTTGAAGATTTATTAAATGTTTTTTAAAGTCAACGATTCACTAGAAAATCGTTGACGTATTTTACATTTTTACCCACATTTCAGGGAACATAATTAACAAATGTAGAAAGGAATAAGAGTCACTCATGGAGTTAGATTCGCGCTATATGGAAATGGCTCAGTTTTAATATTATATTCAAATTAAACAAAATTTTGTAAAGTAAACACTCGGGTATTCATTATCCGAGAGCTTTTCGAAATAAATAAATATTTTATTATAAACAAAGTCTTTCACCAAAAATAACTCATAACTCTGATATATTTACAAAATAAGTACAAAGTATTGGTCATACGCCTAGACCCTAAGTCAAGGTAACAGGTAAGTAAATGTTCCATTGGACCACCATAACCGCAAAGTGAGGTAACGGTCCGGCTGGAGACCTTAACAATAACTTAAAACTTACCGCTGACCAGGAGGCAACCCGAATTTTAATTTTATTTTGGTTTGTTTTTCTTTATTTTTGCTTTTTTTTTATGTGTTACGTTTTGTGTTTGTTTAGCAGTCATAGTAAACCCTAAGTGTGTGGAAGGTCATGGTGGTCTAGTCAAGATTTGGTAGAGTATATATTGTCCTATCATAGTTCAAGGTGTGCGGGTCAAGGTTGCAAAAGCTCTCATCATCAGAACACGTTTGACAAGAGGGATTCGAATCAGGTGCGTGTGCCTCTTTTCTTTGTTTGTTTGATAAAATAGTTTAAGTTCCCGTGCACCACATATGATTTTTAAAAGTAAATTTACATTGGGCAAAATGTAAGTTTAAGTGTGGGGACGTGGGATAGAGAAGTTGAGTGTAAATTGTAAAAGAAAAGAAAAAAAAGTGAAAAATGTCCTAAATTTTAAATATTTCGCAAAACAATGGAAAACGATTAAAAAATTAGGATTTTTTTTAAAAACTATATATATATATATATATATATATATATATATATATATATATAAAACATAAATGCACTTAACTTGGGTTGTGTCTGTAGGCTCATCCGATAATGAAAGGCTTCTGAAAATGTAACAATGTACATTTAATTGAAATCATTAAGTCTTGTGGGTTCTCATCTTAGAAAAGCAGAGAAACTGAAATATGTCTAATGTAATGAAGAACACCACTGTAGGTTTAAATCTTGTAAATCTTAGGATTTGATCTCACTTAGTTGGCACACGAGTGTGACACCCCATTAATCCATAAAAAATGAGCATTAAAAGTGAAATAATTGAGAAAGATTCAATAATTTAATGTGTCTCCCTATGAGATGGTACTTAGTGATGACATCTATGGATGAGGATTGAAAAATAACTTACGGTTAAGCTCCGACAACCTATGTGTTTTCCCTCGAGTTAGCAGTTTGGTGGATAGGCATCTGGGTGAGGATCAATGAATGTTCATGAATAAGGACCAACAACCTATATGCTTCTCACTAAGCTAGTAACCACGATGATAACATACATGGGTGACGTTTAACATATATTTAAATGCAAATGCTTAAATCATGCGTTCATTTATTTGTCCATATGTGAGGTTAAATCTTAACATTTATAATTTTTGGGTTACAAATGGTAGAAAAATCTCTATGATTTTATCTTTGTTTTAACATATATGAAACAAAATAGAAGGACTTGTGATTCTTGGTTTGAGACCCTTAGACTGAATGTTAACTTGAACTTAAAAGCTAAATATGACTGAAGATCTGAATTGTTGGTGGTTAGGTTTGAGTGGATAGAAATATTGTCAGTCACGGTTTTTGTGTTATCTGTAACTAATTAATTAAGTAACCTAAATGTTTTGGAAAACCAGTGTCTAATTATGATTCCATTGAAATTTTTTTTCGGGATGAAAAAGGGTAAGTGTGGGAATGTGATGTGTGGGTTAAATAACGTGTTTTAAGTGTTTAATATTATGCATTTTACTTGTTTATATCTATCGAACACAATTACTTTGATTGGTTTATGATTAAAGGTGCTTAGAAAATGAGTTACGGGACCCATAATATATGAATTTTGGGTTTCTCGACGAGACGAATATGAAAAAAGAAAAAAGAGTTTCGTATGACCGAGGCTAGAGACCGTAAGATTCGGGTGTTCCGTAAGATACGGTTCCCAGGATGTAGCTTACCGGGGGGGAGGGGGTCTGACGGGAAAAGTTGGTTTGAGTGTTTTTCTTCCATATTTAAGGCGGGTAAAACCCTCGAACGATTATTCTTGATATCCTATCTTCTTTGACTGATTTTGGGGCCGTCATACACCATCCAACCTACCAATCACTACATTCATCCATGTTCTCATCATCTCAACCAAGAATCAATATCTTCAAGATGCATATGCTAGGCTAAATCATTCGTAACCATCTCCGAGAGTAGGTTTGTGATTGTGGCTAGACTTTTGATATTTTAAACCTCGGTATTGGATTTGGATTTGAATAATTCTTCGATTAGTTAACTTTTGATGTTTGTTTGTGCAATTAAACAATTTTCGTAATTGAATACTTTAATGTTTTATCAGTTAATTGATTTGTGGTCATTAACTTTTAGAATTAGGTTCTTAGAGTCATTGGCCTGTTTTAACCATTAAGCCGATTGCATTTATCAAACCCTAATCAATTAGGTTATGATTCATCCAAATCAATTGTTCGTATTAAGTTATGGCCATCATTAAGGTCAAATATTTAGTCTTTTTATTATAGGTATAAGCAAACGAGTTTTACAAATATGTTTAATCAATTAGTTTAGTCTGCTTCACAACCTGAAACCTGCAGTTGGTTATTTTCTCATAATTGTTTAAACTAAATGTAACATTTTTTTTTCATTTAACAAATCATTCAAACTGCTTAACATCGTCTGTCCAGTTAGTTTAATATTATAATAAATTATGAGTTTGATTAGCATCTTCCACTGATTCCCTGTGTATTCGACACTTTACTTGCCTTTTTTAGTAAAGGTATTTTATAAATGTTTTTTTTGTTGATCTTTCAGCATCAATCAATGGTTTTGCAAACATATGTGGACTGGGATTGTCAAGCCTCAAATAATTCGAACCCAATTAAAATTGTTTCTGAGTCGCCGTCGATTCTCGCATTTATACGTTTAATCATTTGATTTTTTGTGAGTGATTAAATATTAAAATATACATTCAAACACCACCTTAAGAACATGACCGTCTAGGAGAGGATCCAAGGCTCAACCATCGTCTAGAGCCCATTCTTGGCGGGGCCCGAAATTCAAAATTTATACTAAAACAGTTAGAGATTAAGCCATGGTTAAAGGTATAAGTTGCTTAATTTCACTTTTTTTGAACAAAAATATAAAGACAGTTCACATCAGATCTTTTTAATATCTAAGGGGGTGTTTGAGATTCCTTACTTTACTTTTTTATAACTTTTTATTAAGTTAATAAGTTATAAAATTGTAACTTATGAAACTTTTCCTCTCACAATATAAGCAATCCCAAACACCTTATTACTTCTCAAAAAATTTATAAGTTATAAGTTGATGAAATTAGCAATCCCAAAAACCCCTAAGTTAGCTAAGCCAAATTGTATTATAACAAGTAATTATTATTGAGTGGCTGCTTTAACTTAAGCCTATAACAAGATTTTGAATAATTGGATGGTTAACGATAAGCTATGATGTCGGGCATAGGGGATGGTGATTGAACTCGAATTATAATCACTATACACGCGCTGACCTCTATCGGGCAATCACAATTCTTGTCGATCTTTGAAAAATATATTTATATGTAAGGGTTCATCTTTAATACTCACATGCAGCATTCAAAATCTCAAAGACGAAATAAAGACTTTAGGTAACAAGAAACACATGACCAATTTAGTTTTTCCTTTACTAGTTTACAAACAAAAAGATTTCTTGATTCTTCTTTTACTTGGTTCTCTGTTCATCTGAAAAGATGGCAAAATCTATGGGCTTTCAAGGCTTCCTTATTTCCAAGAACTATTTCAAGCAAAATTCCAACTACACCCAACAACTTTTTTCCCCATAGTTGGCCAAAAAATGGTGTCTCCATCCTTCTTTTTCCTCTCTCTTTTATATATATATATATATATATATATATATATATATATATATATATATATATATATATAAATACATACACATGTTATGTATGTATAGATTGTGGGTTTGGACTTTGTTAGAAGACAAAAAAAAGTAGACACCTTTCAGTTTCTTATCATGTCTTTCTTCATTCATGTGAAGGGTGACTGAGATTCTCTAGTAATTTTTACCCTTTAATATTTCCTTTTTAAGTCTTGGTTTTTAAACGTCACACTTTTGATATATGTTTAATGACGTATTTTAAGTAAAATTTGGAACTTTATAGCATTTATGTTATAGAATTAAAAGACGGTTTTTTGTCTCATCTTCTTTTCTTTTGATTTCACACTCCCAAAAGCTCAGTTTTTAGTTTCTTGAAAAAAGTGCTTCTTTTTCTTCTTTTCTTTTCATTTCTTTTCTTTTTGCTCTCTTGAAAGTTTGCAAAACCACCATTTTACACTTTCTTTTAACCTTTATATACTTGCATTAAGCCTTCCTACACTTTTTACCTTTACCTTACCATTTGAGCTTGTTGAAAAGCAAGCACACAAGAAACCAAGGTATATTATATATTTATATTCCTCATTTTTTTCTTGTTTTCTTGTCATCAATACACATATTAAAAGTTAAAACACACACTCAAAAGACACACAAAGCACAAATCTTTGGTCACTTTTCTGTATAAATACACAAAATGCTAGGTGGGTTTGTTGCTAATATCATTTGGGTGTGTTTTATTTTTGTTAAAGGTTGTAGCAAATGGCAGATCAAGATTTTCAAGAGGAAGATGTGTGGGGTGTTGTGAAGGAAAGAGAAGAGTCAAACCACAAAGTCAACAAGCCCTACAAGATCAAGAAAAGATCACCATCTCATGATGGAGCAAGAAGGATACCAAGGTCAAGTAATGAGGGTAGTAAGGTGCCACATCAGCACCAACAATCCTCAGCTCCAATGGGTATCCCAGACTGGTCAAAGATTTACAAAGGAAAAAGTCAAGGTCCAAATGGAAGCTATGAAAATGGTCATGATGATGATGAGGAGGAGATGGTCCCACCACATGAATACATTGCTAGAAGGCTAGCTAGGAGTCACATTACCTCTTCTTCAATGTGTGAAGGTGTTGGGAGGACACTCAAAGGAAGAGACCTTAGCAAGTTAAGAAATGCCATTTTGACAAAAACTGGTTTCTTAGAATAGTTAATAGTCTTTTATTATCATCCATCAAACCATCATCATCATTATCAAGAGATTACTATCATCATGAACCTTGTTTTTATCATTTTTAGGTGACTTTTTTAGAATTAGCTAGAGCTTAATTAAGAACCTTTTAGAACATGAGAGTTTGTTTACTTTTATTAATTTATAATATATTGTAAGAGGGAATATCCAATGGTTTTGCGGAAATATTATAATGTTAAGTTCTTTGTTGAAAGTACTATCTATTTCTATAGTTCTTTTGTTTTAAAGTGGCTAGACTGTTTTTGTCTTATTCAAACTAATATATACAAAAATTAAAGAATTTTTTTTTTTAATTTAGATATATAGACTTAATCGTGTTTAGTATGAAAGTATTGATTTTGCTTAACATCAAAAGAATTTAAGTTAACTGCATTTAATGTAAAAGCATGTAGAATTCTTTTAAATTTTAAATTATAATACCTTTTTATATGATTTTTCTAAGACAATGTACAAGGTTTACATGGATAAGAGTTTACTTCTATAATAAAGAAAATTATAAATCTCATGTACCCTCCATTACAAAAATTTCTTTGAATGACAAAGCTGGGATCCTTTTTTAATGAAAGCTAAAATTTGGATTATTTTTGTAAGTGCTAATACTTATTTTTTTTTTGAACGGCCAACTAAGTAACGGCAGGTACCTCGTACGCGGCTCCCATTAGTCAAAAGTTGCCCGAGCCAGCCACTAGTCCGGACGGACGGAGCCCCTAGCGGTCCACCTGTTGAGGGATTCACCGAATAAAACCCGACCCCCACGCCCGCCAAACGGCACGACAGCGAGGAGCCGGTAAAACCGGGTGAGATCAGGACTCGAACCCTGGCAAGCCAGGGTCATCCCTCATATATCCTATATAAGTTTGTGGTAGTGAGGTTTGATTCTCATACCTTTCACTTGTAAAGTGAGTGCTCTACCATTGAGCCACAACCAACTTATAAGAGCATCCACAACAAGCTTCAATTTTCTAGGTTTGAATCTATGTGGCAAAAAAATGGACTTGGATGACAAACTTCTCTTGTTGTGGAGCAAGTTGGTAAAGGATGGGTTTCTTTAAGCAAACTTGCAACAAACTTACAAGGTGGCATTTTTGTGGGGCCACCCCTTTCTCTATCTCACATGCATATATACATATATTATATATATACAATTATAATATATTTGAATAAGGTTTGTGAAGGTTTGTTGTTATAGAAAAAAGTTGGGGTTTTTTAGAAAAGTTTGAAATTTGATGTGGCTATTATGTGACGGTTTGTGAATGTTTGTTGTTGTGGATGCTCTAAGTGCTAATACTTATGATGACTTAAATATAATATTAAATATTTTATGAATTCTATGGCTATAAAGATGAAGATTGTGTAATAAATATATAAAAATAATAATTCTTTTCCACTCTGTCTTCTTAAATATGCTAGTTGTATGAATGGTTTTGTGGTGCATCATGTCATCATTGTCCACTTTAAATTCTTGGAACTTGTCCCATGCAATTTCGATCTCCTTAAAGTAAGTTGATGTGTTTCATCCGAGTTATGTGGTGTTTAATAATGTATTAGACTAAGTGTTATAGAGGTGGAGAAGGCATCACTCTACCTCAACATTTCAATGGCCCCAAGGGCAATCTCCATGCCGCGCCATTTGGAGTAACATCAAAGATGGTGCGAAAGGAGAATACCCAATCGAATGGAGCCAGGATGAATGTGGAAAGCGCCAAAAGGGGAACCATAACACTCAGTTTTTTAATAATAATAAGGGAAAATTCCTAAAATAGACCTATTTTGGGAAGTTGTTTCAAAAATGTCACCTAAAATTTAATAATTTCAAAAATGTACCTCTCTAACTCATCTTCGACGATGCGTTAGGAAGTCTATCTTTAACACATTGTCAAAGATGTGTTAGACTTCCTAAAGCATTGTCGGAGATGAGTTAGGCTTCCTAACACATCGGTAAAGACGCGTTAGACTTCTTAACGCATCGTCAACGGCGTGTTAGTCTCTTGTTTGTTATTTTTAATATTATATTAATATAACTATTTATAATTATATTTGTTTTTTTATAACTTTTAATATATAAATCTTTATATTATTTCGAATATACCGATAAAGCATGCTTATTTTTATCTACGGACCGGCATATATTTATTTAAACCCGAGTCATGTCTAAATTAATATCAAAATATTCAATAAAATTTGACCCGCACGGTTTTAAATAAAATTTATGCCAACATATAAATAAAAATAAGCATTTTTTATCAGTATATTCGAAATGATATAAAACTTTATATATTAAAAGTTATAAAATCACAAAAACAAATAGAATTAGTTATATTAACATAATATTAAAAAAACAAACAAGAGGCATACGTCGTTGACGACGCGTTAAGAAGTCTAACGCATCTTTGCCGATGTGTTAGGAAGTCTAACTCATATCCGACGATGTGTTAAAGATAGACTTTCAAAAGAATCATCGGAGATGAGTTAAAGGAAGACATTTTTGAAATTCTAAATTTGAGGATATTTTTGAAACCTTTTCTCAAATAAGTCTATTTTAGAAAGTTTCCCTAATAATAATGATTTGTCATATGTTGTATATTTAAAAAAAAAGGCCACCCCCTTGTGACTTTGTCAATATCTTTTAATAATTTGCCCAATCTCAAGTTTTTTATATCTTTGAGAGAAAATAATGAGAATATCAACACGAGGCTGTTCTTGAGTCATCCAAATATGTGTGGTTTGGGAAATAATAGACAGAATTACAAATTTTGTCCTTTAAATTAAGACGAATTACGGTTCGTGTCCTTTTCTAAGTTTCCTTGCAGGCGGTGTACTTTAAACTTTTTTTTCCTACAAGTTTTGTCCTTTACGCTAACTGGGTTAGAAAAAGTCAGTTAAATGCCCTCACGTGAGACGCATGTGAGGGCATTTTTGTCTTTTCGTCTACCCTGCAACTTCTTCTTCCTCTTTTCTTCTTCCCCCTATCTCTCCTCTCATATGCATCCACCATCACCACCCACCTTCTTCTTTCAACATCCAAAACCTCACCACCACCTGTTGCCGACTGCCACCACTACCCACCACCTTCCGCCGCCACCATCACCTGAACAACTGCCGTCATGTGTCTAATTCAAACATCTCTACAGCAATCTCCCGCCGCCGGTCACACAATTCCTTCCATCTCGAATACTCTCCGTCAACGACTGTAAAGCCCGAATTTCATAGTTGTTGATGCTACCCATTCAACAAAATCAAAATTAGTAATAAAATGTTACACTGAAGAGAAGAACGTACAAAGAAAGCTTCGAATCACAGGCGATAACAGCTCCCACCCACCACATCATTACCACGCCGACATCGCCGCCACCTAGGGTTCCACGGAAGAACCCGACGGCGACGGTCAACAATGATGAAGAGATACAAGGTTACCTTGCCCCATCGGAGAACACCATCGCCAATGACTCAGACCACCGTAGGTAACACTCATCGCTTCAGCAGACAACCACCACAACCGCCACCTAGGGTTCTGATAGGGAACCCGGTAACAATCGGTGGAAAACTGGTTCGCCTGTTACCGTCTCCACCCGACCCCACCATCGCCTATTACAGTCACCTAACCCGATTTTCCGGCGAGCCCACTTAACCTAACAAATCTGAGATCCGGGTTAATATTTTAGGGTTTCGTGGTCGATTTAAAAAGTTTGGGCTTCGTGGTGGCAGTTGCAGGTGTTGGCTGTTGTGTAGTGGTGGTTGCGGTATGGTGGTGTGGTTGTTTCTGGTGGCCGGAATTTGTGACGGTGGCTGGCGGTGGCCGATTTAAGAAAGTATGGTTTTGTGGTGGTAGTTACAAGTGTTGGTTGGTGTGTGGCGGTAGCTGTGGGTTTGGGCTTCATGGTGGTCGGAGTTTTGGAAAAGGATGGGTCGGGTTCGGGTGATAGGGATACGGGTTTTGGAAAAGGATGGGTCGGGTTCGGGTGATAGGGATCGTTTGCGGTGGCCGGAGTTTATGGTGGCCGGAGTTTATGGTGATGGTGGTGGCTTAGAGAGAAAGAAGAGAGAAAGGAGGGGATTATATATATTTACTTTTTTTTTTTAATTTAAAGATATACTAAAATTACAATTACGCCCATCACATGTCTGGCACATGTCATACTTAACTGAGTTTTTCTAACCCAGTTAGCGTAAAGGACATAACGTGTAGGAAAAAAATGTTTAAAGTACACCGCCTGCAAGGAAACTTAGAAAAAGACACGAACCATAATTCGTCTTATTTTAAAGGACAAAATTTGTAATTATGTCGAAATAATATTGGCATTTGTTTAATTGGAGTGATAAAACCTTAAAGTAATGAACCGCTTGTGCTTATTGGTCAATATAATATGGGTTTAATTTGAATCGGATTAACAAAAAAGACATGAGTTGGGCTTATTGGCCCAGATACACCCCATCCTGAAGGGTTATCATTTCTCAACCACTAATATAGTAATATTTGGTAATTATTCACTAATCACCCACAAGCACAGTTGTTTTATTGATTCCAGGTACACTATCTGTATCCGTATTCGTATATATACTCGATTGTATTTGTACCAAAAATCAATAAAAACGTGTACCAATGCCAGTACCAAAAATTTCGGTATGATATGAATACAAGTACGGGTATTTCAATACGGTACCCATTTTTGTACAACTTTTCCTTTTGATTTCCAAATATCCGACGATCTTGAAACCGGTACTGATAAGATTTACAAACAACCTGAATTAATTTGGGTTCTGGTACTTGTATAGGTACGTGACGGATACCAAATTAGTAAAAGTACCAAATTAGTCACCGATTTAATGATCAGATAGTACTGAAGAACCCCAAACTGGTCGCCAAATTTAAGTGATATGTTTATTTGTTCGAGTCTTGGATGTTATATTATTTAATATTGAAAAAACGTTTGGTACTTGTTCAAGAATAACATAGTTGTAGAATTTTTTTTTAGACAAAATGACAAAAGACGTCCTTTATGTTTGCACGGTTTTTCAGTTGACGTCATTTGGTAAACTTAATGACAGAGAACATCCTTTATGTTAAAAAAACGTTGCACGGTTCGTCCTTTTCACTAACGAGGGTTAGTTTTTCTCGTTAAATCCAGTCATGTGCATCTCATGTGAGGGCAATTTAGTCTTTTTACCCCCCTCAGGGGTTATTTATGTAATTGACTTAAAATTTTGGGCTTCAAGTAAATAATTTTTTTTCCTTTTAATCATCATCTTCATCCCCAAATATTCCCACCATCGACACCACAACCAAACACTAGTCACCACCCATCACCATCATCATCAGTGTCAATTAATATATTCATATAAAGCTACACAAATCAAGTTAATTGATTGATTATATGTATAATAATATCTGCAGAAGAAGAAGAAGATGAGTGTGGATTTAGCTTCGAACACTCATGGCAACCTCGACCCCCACCACAGTCAATCGGCCTACCCCACTGTCACCACCACACCAGACCATGGCATCTCCACAATCTATACGATACATACAACTTAAACCACTATAACCTCCTCCTCCCCCTAATTGAGGTTTTGGTACACTTACCGTGCCTTTATCGAAAACGGGAAGGGTTCCCTCTGCTGTCATCGAAAATCCGCCAAAGAGGGATTCTTCGTGCCTGCCCTGGTGGTGCTTGTGTCGGTGGCAAGTGGTGGTGGGAGGTGGAGGTGGAGGTAATGTTGGCTGAGAAAGACAAAGTTGAGAGACAGAGAAGAGATGGAGAGAGAGTGTAGGATTTTTAGTTATTAAATAAACATGTAAAGTTACTAAAATACCCTCATGTTGCCTTGCACATGACCAGATTTTACGGAAAATTTTAACTGGGTTAGGGTTAAAGGACCAAACATGATAGAGTTTTTAAATATAAAGGATGTTTTGTGTTATTAAGTTTGCTAAAGGACGTCCTTTGAAAAAACGTTCAAACATAAAGGACTAGTTTTGCCATTTTGTCTTTTTTTTATATATTAAAGGCAAATTTGATTAAAATAATTCCACATTTTATGTGTTGGCCAATAATAGTCTCATCTGAGTTATTTCCCTCTGGCAGTCCCACATTTTCAATGTTTTTTGGTTTATGACCCTCGTTAAAAATAGTTAACGGGGTTAATTTTTTGCTGATGTGGCTTGGCAATAAAAATCCTATCTGACTTTGACTTGGCTTATTTTATTTCTTTTTCTGATTTTTTTAACCCACAATACCCTGGTTATTCTCATCCCCGACAACATCGTCTCCCCGTGGCATTCCTCATCATCCTCTCTCCCTGGTTATTCTCATCCCATCACTAATATTACAATCACTCACCACCACCGCACCCATTCTGACGACCCATTTGGGATTTTTTTTCAATTAACAATTGGGAAACCTGTGGCACCACCATGTGTTTCCGATTGAACAAGATCAGGGTTCCCAAATCTCGTTATCTATGCCTGCCACCTCCGTCACCATCATGTATTTCTGTTCGCAATCCGATTAGGGTTTTGATCGCAACAAGATTTGGGTTTCAGGTATGATTGGTCCTTATCCGGCGAAAGGGAGATGACTGGACGGAGGGGCGGAGAAGTTGGGACAAATGACGATCATTTGGGGTTAAATGGGGTGAGGGATTCCACGTAATTTGGCTAGAAAGAAAAAAAAGGTCATGTAGGATTTTTATTGCCTCATCAAGCCTCATTGGCAAAAAATTAACCATGTTAACTATATTTAATGGGGGATCATAAACCAAAAACCATAGAGAAGGTGAGACTGCTAGAGGGAAATAACTCAGATGAGATTATTATTGGTCAACAAATATATTCAACACCCTTTCATATCTGCACGTTTTAATTCAAAAATTGATCATTATCATCACACTACAGTTCTTACTCATTAAAAGAAAACACAAAAACGAGCGTTAACCTCTCATGAACAAAATTTAAGATTTATGCTAACATTGAGAAATAAAGCATGTAACCGACCCCAACAAAAAGCTGATACTCCGGAAAACACTCCTATAATTACAAATTGTTTAAATTTAACAACCCACATAGCACAATGTATATAAAGAAATATAAACAACAATCTACAGGCAAACATACCGACATGATAAAAGAGCATATATAGACGTCCCTGACCCCATCGTGATGTTAACAAGTTTATTTTACTCGTTTCTTGATCCCATTAGCTGCAAAAACCGTGCTCAAATTTTCAGTATATATGTTGTCCAATTCATGAACTCCCTGCCTTCCTTTTGGAACCTTTTTCATGGGATCCTTTATCTTCAACAATCTATTGAGAATCTTGGGATAAGAATAATAAAAGATTATTCTTAACTAATGTTGTGTATATTAAATAATGTACAACTCTTCATAAAAAAATTTGCAGATGCTTATGAGTTCACGTTTAAACACATGGATAAGAAAGTGTGTGTGGGTCAACCATGCTTGGGTCGTCTTGTCATATGCTTCATACATAAACTGACATGTTTTAGACTGAGCCTGTTTGACACTTTGACCCATTACCTAGCCCGCCCATCCCAATTTTCTTCAAATATCTATTACTAGCTTTTGAACCCGTATATTACACGAGATTTGTCAAATAATAAAAATAAATTAGATCCTTTATTTTAATTGTGATTCTCAAAATACTTATAAATTAATTTAATGTAGATTTAATGGAAAAAAACAAACGGGTGGTTAACAAAAAGTACTAAAATAGCATGGTTTCAATGGAAACGTCAAGAAATTTTTTAAAAAAATACTAAAGTTGTGTAATTGGTCAAACCTCAAGTATGAAAATGAAACTTAATTCAATAATGAATAAAATCCACACTATGTTATACCCCACTTGACAAAATGGTTTTGACCCATGACCTATGAATAGCTAGAATGAATGAGATGAGAGATTAGGAATTAGAAGAAATGTATGCTTGACACCTGAGCTATAACATTTTCCTTTATTAGTATTGTAAGATGTAAGATAAGATGGGTAACACAATATTTTTTTCATTTATAAAAAAGGTATAAACTTTCAAAATGTTTCACCTTAAAAGTATATTTTTTCTACTTTGGTCATTGGTTGCCGAAAGTGGTTGTTTTCACATTACCGGCTATCCAAAGAAAAAAATAAAAAACAAAAAAATAAGCGGCTCGTCGACCCATTATATAACCCATTTTGCAATCTCTTATGAGCAATATGCAATAGTTATGCTAAGATGAGAAATAAAGCATGTAACTAACCTCTATGATGAGTTGAACCTCTATGAAGAGAACTAAATCCAGGACTCATGTCCGGCTATAACACTCCTTAAAGTGCAATTTGGGATACTTCGAAGCTTTCAAAATCTGCTAGAATATTTAGAACTTTGTGTTAAAACAAACGAACAAGTTACTTAAGTTAATCTGGTCTCTAAAATGCAAAAATCCCAAGAGTGGCTAAAGCATGTAACCAACCTCTATAGATCAGCTCAGTATAAATATAATGTCTATAAATATGGTGTCTGATTGTTACCTCTTATTTAGTTCGCTTTGGCAGCATATATATGATGCTAACAACACATTTGTTATTCCCATAAACCAAAATACAACTGAGTTGAGTAAAACCATATTAGTCTCTTCCCTAAAAAGCATAATTTTTTTAAAAAAAAAAAAGAAAACCAGATAAATATACAAATTTGTGTCAACGAATTTAACTCAGTTGACAAAAAACAAAATATTCGAAGCTCATTGATCACTTACCCGAACGTTTACCCGCGAATTGCCAAAGGAGCAAAATCGGTTTTTCAATTCCCCCAACTCGAGCTTCTAGTGAACCTACTGATAAGAAAGGAAGAAGTCTTCAAAATTAATAATAAATTATATAACTATGTGGTACGTGAATTTTTTTGGGACATCTCAATGTAGCAAAACTAAAGTGTATTATTAAATACAGATTGAAGACAAATTGTAAGAATGTTTTTCTACCTTGGTTTCTTGATTATAGTTTCGGACTTTCGGGTCATGAACATGAACTTTATAAACATTTTCTACCTAATCTTTTACACTTCAATGTTATACACAATATCCCAGTTATCATAAGCCTGCAATTAGAGAGCATGAACATATATGAGGGGTTCACGTTCACAAGCTTGGTTGGTGTAAAGTTTTATACTTCATCAACCTATCCCATTTGATTAAGCAAACTACTAAATTTCAAGCTCTTTCAACTATATAAACGGATCATTTTTTTTACTATACACGTACCTTCAGGGGCGGACCCACGTAAACTCGATCGGGGTCCCGGGACACCAATGTTTTTTTAAAATTACTTAGAGACGGTATATTAAATTTTGTAAGGACCCCATAAAAATTAATACTTGGAACTAGAGGTGCACAAATCGGGTTCAACTGGAAAACCCGAACCGGTTCGAAACCGGTTTTTTCACACTGGGTAGTAAAATGGCACCGGTTCCAATCAAGAACCGGTTCGGTTACCGACCCGAACCGATGCCCAGATATGCTAACTTTTAAGAACCGGGTAGGGTATGAACCGGAACCGGTTTTTTTTGAAATTTAAATATCATAGCCGTTAGGAACCGGTTCCAACGGCTATATAGCCGTTTTTGACCGTTGGAACCGGTTTTTTAACTATAAATAGGTTATTTTTTTACTCTAAATAGCAAGGTTTGTTTGTGTACTTGTTAAACCACTTCCAAAACAATAAAACACACTCCAAACCACAATTAACCTTAAACCGACAACAAATGACAACTAATGATGACGTTGTTATGGTGATCGAAACAACAAGATGCCCCGATGTTTGGGTTTATTATGATTTGTGTCTCATGACCGACTCACATGAGTTGGCATGTTGCAAATATTGCTCGAAGTTTCTTAAAGCAGGGTCCAACTCGACATTACGAAAACATACGAATAAGTATTATCGAGAGAAAAGAAGCTTGGAAGCTAAAAAAACGGAAGTGGGAGAGTCGTCCGGCTCTACAACCCAAAAATAAGTATTCCCGGATTAAAACGACGGACTTTGTTTTTTATGTTTTAGTTGTTATGTTTAGTATCGTTTATGTTTTAATAATGTTTGTAATAGTTATTTTTTAAATAAATAAAATGTTCGTCGTTATTAAAAAAGTAACAAAAATTAATCATGAGTAACAAAAGTAATTATAATAAAACAAATCAAAACTAAATATTAGTTGAACAAGTTACAAATAATTTTACCAAAACAAATAATTACAACTCTTCTTCGTCTTCATTCTCGTCTTCACCCTCGCCTTCGTTATCGAAAGAAACCCCGTCCTCCGCCTCCTCATCATGAATATGACGCTCTATTGGTATTTCGTCTTCAAAGTTCGCCTTGTGTTGTACACGATCCACCGCATCCAAATGGTCCTTTAGGCAAATACAAACCTCTAGAGACTCGGGAGTCAGTTTTGTTCTTCGCATAGATAACACCCTCCCACTAAGAGAAAAAACCGATTCGGAAGCAACCGTTGAGGCTTGTACGGCAAGCAAATCACGAGCCATGGCGGATAGAATGGGAAATTCGTTTTGTTTACCTTTCCACCAAGCCAACAAATCAATATTGCGAATTTCGTCGACCGTTGCGCCCTCAACATAGTTTGCTCCACTATATCGACCAAGTTCGCTACTTGGTGTGTTTTCTCTTTGCCTCTTAGATGCCGATTCACGAATCCCATTCATCAAGTTTATAAGTGGGTCATTGCACGGCCTACTAGTTGTTGTTTTTTTCACAAAAGACGATCTCATGCTTGGACCATACATTTGAAAATAATGGTCATAAAGGTCTTGAAGGTTTTTGTTGAACTTGTCCTTCGCTTCCGTCGATAACTTCGGGTCAATCTCGTGCATACCTAAGTTGTCGAATATTTCCTCAATCGTTGTTTCAACCCCATTAACATTCCAATAGGGGTTTAATGCGGCGGCACAAGTAAAGACCGGCGGTATGTTTTCAAAATATTTTATGAACTTTTCTTTCATCACCGCAACAATATTTTCGAATAGTTTGTTCTTTACCGCAAAGCTTTTAAAAACACAAGACATATAGTACAATTCTTGCAAAACCCAACAACTAGTAGGGTAATAGACTCCCGATAATTTTGTTGTTGACTTTTTGAACACGTCAAGATACTCCAACAAATAACCGACTTGGACCCAAACACTTTCCGGAAACATATCGGCCTCGCGTTCTTCAACAAGATTGTTATGAAAAGCTTGTAAAGTTTGGCGTTGGGCAAAAGCACACTTTAACATATGACAAGTTGAGTTCCAACGGGTTGGAACGTCCCAATTCGGCCCCAAATACTTTCTTTCAACCGACTTGCAATAGTTCTTATATTCAAGATGTCTTCTTTTACCACTTTTGAAGACATCTTGTAACATAAGTCTAAAGTATTTTAAATCATCACAAATGTTTTCATTGTCAAGACCTATTTGAACAACCAAGTTGATGATATGTGCAACACATCGGACATGAAAAAAATCCCCGAAACAAGGTGGTGAATATTTAATGATAAATTTTTCAGCCGCCTTAGTATTGTTTGAAGCGTTGTCAAACGAAATCGAAAATATTTTATTTCTCAAGTTGTAAGTCGTTATAACTTCATCAAGTAATTCAAACAATTTTTCGGCGGTATGTGGGAACGGGAAATTTTCAAAAGCGATGGTGCGTTTCATCAATTGCCATGTCACCGGATCAACCCAATGAGCGGTGACACATATGTATGATTCGGGCAACCCGTGTGGTGCCGACCAAACATCGGTAGTTAAACTAACCATGGCTTCTAAAGAATGAAAAGACTCGATTAACTCTTTTTTAGCACACTCCCACAACCTGATACAATGACGTCTTAAGGTAGTACGACTTACATGTGTGTATCTCGGTTGTAGAGTTTCGCGAATCAACGACGTCAACTCCGAGTCATCAAAGTGGTTAAACGGCAAACCTCGTTGAATAACGAACTTTGCCATTCTATCTTGAACTTGAGTCGTGTTGTAACGAAATAGTGTACCATCTTTACCCAAGTCAATTTGATCGGTCGCGCCAATCCCTTTCAACGCCTTGCAATATGGCTTCTCGATGTGCTTTCTCAAAGTAGAGTTGGAATCGTGCTTTAATATTGAACCACATAGTTTGCAACGAGCCTTTTGATAACCTTCGTCATCCACAATCAAATCCCAATTCTTCCATATGTCTTCGTTGCGGTTATGGTTGACTACCGTAACAACCCTTGGGTCCTCCGTAACAGGAACGGGGGCAACAAAAACACTCTTCTTAGCCTTCTTGTTAGTTTTTTTGATGGGTGCCATAATAATATTTAGTTGGATGGTCGGGTAACGGAACGGGTTTGCTAAAGGAGTAGTATTTTAGTTTATTTTTGAGTTTGGTGGTGAAATTAGTGGTGGAAAACAAGTTATATATAGGTTTGGGCATCAAAAACCGGTTCCAACGGCTATATTACCGTTGGAACCGGTTCCAACGGATCTATTGTCTCTCGAAAACCGGTTCCAACGGCTATATTACCGTTGGAACCGGTTCCAACGGCTAATTGGTGGCTAAAAACCGGTTCCAACGGCTATATTACCGTTTGAACCGGTTCCAACGGCTACTTTGACTTTTGTTTGACTCTTCAAAAAAAACCCGCTGGAACCGGTTTTTCGGGGTACGAGCCGAACCGGTTACAATTAAGAACCGGGTAGGAACCGGGTTGGAACTGATACTAACATACAAATATGAGAACCGGGTACGATTTTCGGGTACAAAAATACCCAAACCGGGTATTGTACCAACCGGGTTGGAACTGGAACCGGTTCCGGTTCGGTTCCACCAGTTAGGTTCCGGAACCGGTTTTTTTGTGCACGTCTACTTGGAACCCATACTATTAATGTTGAACTGGTCTGATGAAAAGTCCCTTGGTTTTTCTTTAAGAGGTTGCATGTTCAAGCCTCACCATACTATGTTTTTGTTGTTTTTTATATCCTAGTCAATATTAGTTATTTAGTTAGGGCCCGAAAATTTTTGTAATCCGAAAAAATTGGGACCCCATTGACAAAAAATCATGGGTCCGCCACTGCGTACCTTGAATAGATTCGGTTGAACTTGGGTCTTGACACTAACTTGCACCTTGGTGATTCTTGTTTGAATGGATATAGAAGAATACTAAAAGATAAAAGAGATGCAAGTAAGGCTTCTTAATTGAGATGATGCTAATGGATGAATTAGTAAGATCATCAATCCTTTTTTTTTAAGATTTTATAATATTTATCATAGCGTTGAATTATTTATAAATTTTTTCTTATTCGTATGTTGTAATTTCATCACAGGAAAATCGCATTTAGGTTATTGTTTTCGAACCTGATATTTTCCGTTCCAGAAGGTTTTTAATTGAAAACGCAACTTTGACAAATTTGAATCTTATCCTTCGAGCAAATGGTTGAAAATAATAGTTAGTAGTAACTAATTATAATCAATTCTAAGTCAATGACACTTCTTTGGGTATAAAATGACTATTTCTTGCTCTTTATACAAATTAATTAACTCTAATGGTTTTATTTATTCAAAATAGGCATCCTGCGTATTACTTTAAACAAACTAATCAACTGTAGTGGGGTTTTTTGAGTGAATCCTCACTTTCAATACTAAGAATCATATCATATTATTTAACCTTCAGCGTTTTAAACACACCATCTTATTATTACAGTATCTTAATAATGATAATTGTTCTTTAATTTGTTTTTATTTTTTGTTTAGTTATTTGTTTATTTATTTATATAGTTTTTGCGGCCAATGAAGAAGGAAACTGAAATTTAGACTAAGCATAGTAAGGTTGATATGTTCAAAATGGTTTATATTTACCAAGATTATTAAATATGTTTCTATTTTTTGTGGTAACTTTTCAAAATAACACCTTAACACTCCATGTATAAGTCGGTCACTACCCATTGATCTTCACAACCTACATTATGAGTTTTAATAATCGTAAATTCAAAGTTCCTTAAAGGTCTGAAAGGGTAAAATGGACAAAGATTTAGTTACAATTTTGATTATTGGTCGAAATATTTCAATTTTTGGTCTTTGTTCCAATGGCAGTAAGAAGGGTCTGAATCGTCACAAGTTGGGCCAACAAGTCGCCAACAATTTTCGTCCGACTTCTTTTTTACTTAAATGGTCAAAACAGGTTGGGCCAACTTGCAAACACTTTTTAACAAATTTGTTCTTTTATTTATATATGTTGCAAACACTTATTTTAGTGCCTCATGCAAACATGGGTGATGCTTAACTTCAACAAACCTTCTTGTCCTGAAAGTAAATTTGCTTGGATCATATTAAAATTTTTGACTTTTTATAACTTGTTTAGAAATTGTTTATGCTTGAATAGGCCATCAAAGGGAGTTACAAGACCAAAGTAACGAAGATTGAAGATAAATGAAAGAAGAAAGATGATGGCCGGATCGCTAGTTGCAACAACTTCAAGCTAGTGCAATATCAAGTATGAGGTGATGTATGATTTGTTGTAACTATTGATTTTTATTCAAAAGCTTCTGACTGATATAAAAGTTTATGTAATGTTCCATGTTATGATAAATTGGTTCTAGATTAGTTTTATTCAACTACTTTTGTGTTTTGATTTTGGAAAGTCAAATTATGACCCTTGGCAAGAACTCTTCAATATAAACACATGTGAATTTTGATAATGTTATATTTATTTTTTTCTATTTCAGTTAACGTGTATTAGACATGACAAAACATTTTGGATATTTATTTCATTAAATGATTAAGTTTTAATTAAGACAATACATTTTGTACTCTTGGTATAAGTTATAAAGTTTTAACTTTTCATTTATCTATGTTAGTCTTTGTATGTATTTATAATTATATTTGAATTAAAATAAGAATATAATGTCTTATAAATCATATAAAATTATCTTTTGTTTATAAATATGACATTTACATTTCATTAAATTTATATCATGTACATATATATGACGTTTTAAAAATTTCCCACCCGTGTGTAACACTGGACTATCCTAGTTATAAATATTACTCCATAAATTATCAAGTGCGAAAACTTACCAAAACGCAACATATTGCTGCTGATGATTATGAGGGCGTCATGCATTTTGCTGCCATTTTAGTGGCGTTATCTATGGTTTCCTTGCTGATATTGTATTACATATAAGACAATGTCGCGGGGCGTTCGGTTGTTACTTGGCATCTGCTATCTCACAGCCTTTGTTGCACTAGGAGTTACATTCGCGACTCTTTTCTTTCATGGTCTCTATGTACTTATGAGATATTGTGTGGTCTTTGTTTTTTAGCTGTGGTTATTTTCATCATTGGTTTAGCATCTTCGTGATTCTAGACTTCTAGTATCCTAGCTCTAGAGAATTGTTAAAAATGTATTAAGTAAAATGTCGTTTTAAAACAAAAAACTGTTTATATAATTGAATTTCTATTGTGTTAGAAACTTAAAAAAATTCTCTCTTTAGATCATATGATAGTGAGAATTAACCCACTTCCATATCACCTAAAGTTGGTGCTCCACACTATTAGATAAAAAAAAAGGTGTTGTCAAAAAAGAAACGCCAAGGCAGTGTTGGTGTTACGGGTTGGTTGGGTGGCTAGGTCTATCTTTAACCAACCAAACCATTCAATTACAAATTTTGTAAAAAGAAAAAATGGTTAAACAAAAGTTTTTTGTCTTTAGGTGGATCATTACACTCGGTTGAGAGTTTAGTTTTCCGCTTTAGAGTTTAGTTATAGTTAGTGAATGTCTTTCCGCCTATGTAGCCTGTGCGGAGAAGAAAACAATTTCAAATCAATTTTGGTATTAGATTATGTGTTGGAACTTTATTTGTCTGGCTTGGTATGTTGTGTTACACGTTTATAACATATTGATCAAGATGAAAGAGACAATTAAAAACTGTAGTGTGAAACAAAAGCTATACTAACAGACACTGAGTGAATTCGCGTCGTTGTATCACTTCAACACGATAGTTGTCGATTGATGAATAAGAGCAAGAGTTCATTTAAAACAATAGCATATGTTCAACATGTCGATCGAAACTAGAAAGCACAATTCAATTAAACGAAAACAATACGCATGGATATGTAGCTTGAAACGTCAAGGTGATGAGCTTCCAAATGGCATCAAATACGTATAGAGAGGATGATGATAGGTGTTATGATCTTGTTGGATGAGTGGGTATCTTGTTTTTTGGTTGATGAACATCAAATAGGTAATAAGGTGATATGCAATTTCCATGCAAAGGGAAACATATATCACCGTATTCCAAGTCCAAGATGGTAGGGTTCTAGGGAAGACAGTCACCCAAAGAGAGAAGTACCATATATAAACAGTTGCCCGATCATGGAAAGTAGATGGTCTCTTATCATGTAGTTGATCATCGAGATAGAAACATGTAACTATGAGCCCAAACATTACACACACAACCATGTACCCAATCCAGTTGAGCTCGGGGGGAAGAACCGTCACCATCAGAATCGAGAAAGGAGCAAGAAATGCTGAGAAGCTACCAATAAACTTCAAAACGGTGTAGGTGATATTTCCCAGTGGTTGAGAGTGGAACAACAACAAAATCGTAAATACTTGTACAACGGCATAAAATGCAGCATAGCCGATGATCGTAAAGACTTTGTTTTGTTCAAAAGCAGAATGATTATTGTATTCAAACTCCAAGTGAACTCGGCCTCCCACAAAAAAACAAATGATGATGGTGCGCATTATAAGCATCACGTAACCCAATATCCTGAAACAAAAAAAATGCCATTAGTTATTATTAGTTATCACCGACACTTCTTTGGAGTTTCTTACTTTTACCTCCTTATAACTTATATAAGTTACAAGGATGTTTGGGTAATATGACTTTTTAACTTTTAAAAAAAGATAAAAAAAAAGATTTTGATAAGTTAAGATGGAATAACTCATTAAAACATTTCTATAAGTCGTCAAAATGAGGTGCAAATAAGTGAAAAACCGGACTTACCATGAGCTGGCGTCCTTGGAAAGTGATGGTGTACGCATAATTTCACAGTTTGGTAGGTTTAGGTACCTAAACAAAGAGAAAAATAAGAAAACCAGATACATAATTACACAATAATAATAATCATAATAATAATAATAATAATAATAAACAAAAAAAAAACGAAAGCCTTTTCTTCTTCGTTATCCTCCATGCATGGTCAGATTTTCAAATTATGTTAGTGATTATAAAACATCTCCACCTTCATAACTACTATTCGTTTAATCAAATTAAACTAAACTAAACTAAATCCGACTTTTGATTTATAACAACACGTAAAATTTGTTGGTGATAATAATAAAAAAAAGGAATGAATAAATTAATTAATTAATTTTGAAGTAAGAACAGGAATTACCTCGTAATCACCCACTTCCTCTTTAGCAGATCTTCGTCACTTCTGTTCCTGAGATATGTTTTATATATATATATGGGGGCTGAGTCACGTACATTAACTTTAGGTCTTATTATCTACAACTAATCTCCTTTTCTTTTACACACAATAACAAGATTAGGTATCAAGATTTAAAAGTTGTATACATGGGTATTAATGTTTTAATTTTGTAACAATGTTAGATGTCAACTTTAAGTTCCGTTAAAAAGTTAACGGAATTTGCGTCAACTCGTTGTTGTAACGCTGGGTTTACCTAAACAAGCCAATGTTTAGGTGGGAGGAAAACCCGGGTGGACTCGGGATCCGAATTGACTACCTCGTAAGGCCTAACTCAAATCCTTCATTACCAATATCCACTAAAATGACACGAGTGGAAATCGAACTTAGATCTCCGACGAAGAACCCAACCATTCTTATCACTAGGCCACAAAATAGAGGATCTCAACTCTATTTACTTAGCCCCATTTATTAATTTTCTTTAAAGAAATAGGGAAATACAAATGTTAAATTCACTTCTGCAATCTTGTCACCTGAGTGTCTTTCAAACTAAGAGAGAAGCACCTTAAATTTTGAGTTAATCACACGAATGGCCCCTATCGTATTCCCAAATTTTTGTTTTGTAAAATCCTTTACATGCATATAGATTATAAAATTTTTGTTTTGCAAAATCCTTCACACGCATAGATTACATGTCAAGGCGAAGCAAAGTTGACTGAAACATCTGAGACAAGGGATATTGCGCTGTCTATATTATAATAAAGTGTGTTCATGAAACTGTGCTATTGAATGAAAGAACGCTATACCCAAAAACTACTAGTGGAGACTAATGGGTTGAAGGCGGTGAGGCATGGTCAGAGTGTACGTAGGTTCGAATTATTATTATTATTATTATTATTATTATTATTATTATTATTATTATTATTATTATATATTGAACGACTTGTGATATAGTTCTAATAAGCACATATATCTTCTTCATCTTGTAGGATTTAAACCATTGACCTCTTAGACATGGAACACTTTACTACCATGATCTCTTTTTGGCCCTTGGGGGCAAAGGTTAAGTTTATTGTTAAATTAAATTGAAATGGTAAATCCAATAATATAGAGAAAATATTTTCATAAACATCATTATTATGGTATACCACTCTTTCATACGATAATTGTCGCTTATTATCATTGGGTGTAGTTAACGTGTAAAACTTAGTAAAAAGAACATTTTTTTTTGCCATTTATTATCACGGCAAAAAGAACATAATAAAAGTTTAGTACATCAAACAGTAAAAAAGATAACGTGTTACACAGTGTAATAAAAACACGATTAACATTTCAGTGTGATAGCGTATTAGTTCAGGAAGAGCTTCTATATAGTTAGTGTATACATCACACACCTTGGATTAAAACGGGTTGTTTTAAAAAAAAATACAATGATTATGAGTATTGCTAGTTTATTTGAGCCATTTAAGTTAATAATAAATCAATAATGACTCATTTTGACATGTTTCTTTATTTAAGTAATCCAAATTAATCCATATGCAATTTTCTTTTACCAAAAAGAACCCATATATATATATATATATATGTAGGTGAACAAGTCATTATATATATATATATTATTCATAATGGTGCCATGTAAGAAAATGTAATATGAACACATAACCAACGTGTTGGCAACAATCTTGAGGCTCCATTTCAAACCAATTAAATATTCTTGTTAAAATCCAACGTCAATGAACCTCCTTCTGCTCAAAATCTTGAAAATTGGTACCCAAAATAAAATAAAAAAACATGAGTTTGAAGGTTGCACCAATATGGGTTCATGCCAATCACAGTCATTCTCAAATGGGTGTCTCTTATATTGTTCAAAACAAGAAAAGCTTTCATCTTTTTAACAATTATAGACATTCAACAGATGAAAAAATTGATGAGTCTCAGATCACCAAGTTTAAAGGGTTTCAAAAAGATCTAAATTCTCTCCCAAGTGAGCCGGTTTAATAACATTTTGAGTATTGTTTGTGGTTTGCCATTAGGATTCTTTGAAGATTCATTAGTGTTGTTTAAATGCAGAACCGTTATCCGCCAAGGACCTTGCTGGTCCTAGTAATGACAGATCAAAGGTCCGAGTTGCTTACCAGGTAATACATAACATTACAATCATGCATCATGATTATGATTAGTGTAAACAAGTCAATCCACTCGCAAGGTACTCTAGATTAGCTCACTAAAAGCTCGAACCAAGACGAGTTTAAACGAGCCCGAGCCTATAAGATAAGTTAGTTTTAAATACGCCAAAGCTCGAGCTTCACTTGTTGACGTCGAGCTGGCTGGTGCATGACCCTATCGAGTCTATTATTTATACAATCTTTATTTAATATATTAAATATATATATATTTATAGAAATTATTATTATATATATAATTATGATAAAAATAACTAATTAATATATATTATGTCATATATAAAAGTTATAACTAGAAATATATATATAAAAAACTACAAATGCATTTTAATCTATACTATATTATAAATACATGTTTTCTCATTACACATGTCATTCTCCTATGCATTCTTATTCATTTTTTCTGCCTCTCTCTCCTATTAATTATACATACTTTTTAAAGTTCTTTATATATATTTTTTGTTTAATGATTTCTTTAATTGCTTTTACAAAACGTATTTTATATTTTTAAAAAACAGGTTTATTTATAAAACATTTTTATAAACTGAACATTTTTATTATTCAACGGGTTCATTGTTAAAAACACGTGGATTTTCAATTGAACCCAACCCGCCTTCTTTTCACATGTAACCGTAATATCTTTCTTTTTATCCATATTTTGTCCTATCCATATTTTGTCGATCAAAACCTTATTTGATTCTCCTTTACTGTACATTCTTCAACTAATCGAACGTTTTCTTCTATTGATGGTTGGTTCTTATTGTTTCGAATGTACCATTTATGTTCTCATAATAATATTTTACTTTAGTTGCTATCATATTTTTAGTGTATTATCTAATGTTGTATCAAAAGAAGTATTTGAGGATTTATGATTTATTTTTAAATTTGTGAATAATAGTTATAATTTAACTTCATACTTAATGTATTACTCAACTTTATTTATAAAAAATTATCACTTACAAAATATAAGTTGTCCAACCTTTGTAAGAAACAGGTACATATTTTTAAGTTTGTGAATAGTATTTGTAATTTAACTTCGTACTTACTTAATGTATTACCCAACTTTATTTATCAAAAGTTATTACTTACGAAATTCATGTTGTCCAACCCGCGTAAGATACGGGTACATAACCTAGTTTATTAATATATAATAAACAAGCCAAGCTTGAGTACGTCGAGCTCAAGCTCCAGTTAAACGTGCCGAGCTCAAGCCTAGACGTGCTCGGGATCAAATTGACTCGGCATGTTTACACTTCAAATCAACGTATGAAATGTTTCTCTTTATAATCAAATGATTCGGGTACTATAGGGTTCACCCGGTGCATATAGCGAAACTGCAGCCCTTAAAGCATATCCGGTATGCAAGACAGTGCCATGTGACCGGATTGAACTCGTATTCAAGGTTTCATTCTTCTTTATTTTCTTTTAGTGACCATGAAAACCAGAGAGGAAAAACTTACTGGGTCCCACCAATCAACTAGGGTGTAATTGTAAATGAGTCGAGGCACGGGAGATTGACTCGTTAGAAACTTAAATAGAGTTGAGATTAAGCAAGTTTGAGCCTAAAAATAAGCTGGTTTAATAAACGATTGTGGGCCCAAGCCTGAGCTTGACTTATAAAGCTCAAGTTGGCTTGCGAGCCTGTCATATATATAACTTTTTATTTAATATGTCTAGTATATATTTTTATAATAACTCTACTAAAACTCTAAAAGGAATTAGATGCTTACCACTTACCAGTTTACCACCCCTTGAATATTCTCATTTCCTTAGTTTATAACAAGTTTTATATGCTTAATAAGTTTCTGTATTCTCAGGCTGTTGAACTGTGGTTAGTGGACAAAGGGGTGATACTAATCGAGAATTCCGTAAGCGGAAGTATGCATCAAAATTATGATCTACTTCTTCATCATCGACTCCACATTATAGGTGAAGTCGAGCTAGTTATTAATCACTGTCTCTTGGGATTACACGGTGTAACAAAAGAGGAACTAACACATGTTTTAAGTCACCCTCAGGTTCACTATCTTGTTTCTTATATTTTATTACGTGCGCGAATGTAACAAGTGTAATGTTACAGGCACTTGAGGAGTGTGAGATTACACTGAATAAACTAGGCATTGTGAGAGTTAGTACCCAAGACAATGCTGCTGCGGCTCAGGTAACGTGTGAAAGTTTGCAAGCAGTTAAGGAACATTGTGTTAGGTTGTCTTACGAGTTACCTTAATGTTTCAAACAGATGGTGGCTTTGGAAGGTGTATGAGAAACCGGAGCAATTGCGAGTTTGCAAGCTGCAGAAATATACAAGCTTGATGTTCTGGCACAGACCATCCAGGTTTGATATATTTATTTATTTACATAGAACGTCATTCAAACTAGGGGTGTGCATTAAACTGAAATAGCCGAATCAAACCCAAAAACAACGGTTTGGTTTAATGTTTTTTCAAAAACCAAACTTCCGTGTCGGTTTTGGTTTTGCATGTACGCTAAAAAAAAAAGAACCGGCTTATTTAACAGCCAAAAATTCGACAAAGATGACTTTTGTTATTTAATTTATAGATTATATTTTTGAATGTTAAACAATTAATATGAAAATAATAAATGGTGTAGGCCAAAAATTTTAGACACAAATGTAGAATAACTTTTTTGAGTAAAAATTTTAAACTCAAAAGGTAAACCAGCAAAACCGAATAAACCGAAACTGAAGTGTACTTGTTGTGAAAACCAAAGCTGAACAGTTGTTAAAAAAACCCAAGTACCGAAATTTTCGATTTTTGGACCAGGTTGAGCCCAGAACCGACTCAAGTACACTCCTAATTCAAATTTACCGTATATGAAAGAATATATAGTTTAAGAAAAGTGTTTTGACAAATAGCTTCATTGTTTTCACCAGGACGATGCAGATAATATTGCCCGTTTTCTAATACTTGCAAGGGAACCAGTTATTCCTCGACCCGACAAACCCCATAAGGCAAAGACTATTTCCTAATCTTCTAATATCGTTCTTTAAACATACTCACACTTATAACTTTTTTTAAATTAATATTTTAAGACGAGCATCGTCTTTACACTAGAAGAAGGTCCTAAAGTTCTATTCAAAGCCTTAGCTGTTTTTGCTCTTAGAGACATCAACTTACTAAAGGTGATTTATCCTTTTTGTAGCAAACTAATAGTACTTATTTAAGTCAATAAGTTTATGATTTCAACTTTTAAATCAAACATCTAATTTTAGATCGAAAGCCGGCCACAAAGAACTCGTCCACTTAGGATTGGTTACAATATCAACAAGGGGAGTCACATGTGAGTGCCACATAATTACTTTTGTGCATAATATATGTTCAAATGTGGTGAATTAAGATTAAGGTGATATATGGCCTGTGGCAGGTACTTTGACTACCTTTTTTACGTCGACTTTGAAGCTTCAATGGCGGATCCTCGTGCACAATGTGCTCTGAGTCATCTACAGGTACAGCCGTACGAAGTTTCAAAAGCGCGTGTACAATAACATTGAAAGTGACTTGCCTATTTATTTGCAGAAATTTGCTACATTTCTTCGTGTTCTCGGTTGCTTCCAATGTATACGGCTTTGTAGATTAGCATTCTCAACGATTCAGCTATTTGTTTTGTATATTCTTTATAGAACATGAATACAGGATAACTAATTTATGTTATAATTTCTATGCACGATAATCAGCTAGCGCGTGCGGATCCTGGAAAAAACTGCATACTAACTAACCAGTAACCACCTATTATTCAACCCGTATCACCTAATGAACTATACAAAAGAATATATGGAATACACACAAGGCCTTATTTAGTGTCATGAAGCGGCACACAACCCGTCTCTTTATATGAAACTAGCAAATTACCCGGCGCGCTGCGCCGAGAATGGTCAGATATGCTTATATACTTGTCATGTTACTCTAAATTCTAAGACACACGCGTTAAAACAAATAAAATATTTAACACGATGTTTATTTGGCCGTTAAACCCCGAACGTTAGTAAATCCGAGCATTGTCGGTACCCGGCGTTGCGGCGGTGAGTCGACACGAATTTGGTCGGTTTTAGTTACTATACATTATAAACAATGTTGGTAAAGAACCTGAGCATTGTCGGTACCCGGCGTTGTGGCGGTGAGTCGACACGAATTTGGTCGGTTTCAATTATGTTTTTTACGAGACAATATAAACAATATTGGTAAAACGTAAGCGTTAAAAACCCAAAAAATAAATTCGTCAAATTAACATATAAAAAAATAAAATATCTAAAATGACGTTTATTCGGTCGATAAAACCCGAGCGTTAGTAAAACTCGAGCGTTGTCGGTCCCAGCGTTACGGTGGTGAGTCGACATCAATTCGGTCGGTTTCAGTTAAGTTCTTTATGGTTCCAGAACTAAAACAAAATTGTCTGTAAAATCCGGTCTTTGGTAAATCATGCGTGTTGTCTGTTACAGTTGTTGTAGTGGTGAGTCGACACGAATAATTGTTTAATCATCAAACTTTAAACAAAAAGCTAAAAATATATATATAATACTTGGACAGTCTGGCGCCGCCAATTGGACCAATCATAGTCCAGCGGCGCCAAACTTTCTTATTATTATATATAATAATAATCACCCATGCAACAAGGTTGAAGTTTTAATAATTTGACATCATCCAAATCCTAATCACCCATGGTGAACGAGTCAACAATTTGAATCAGTACTTTAATAAAACATAACAAAATAAACTCTTAACTTTATTAATAATTCAAATTTAACGTTGATAAAGTACAATGAGAAGATGAATGAGGCCAATATTTCACAAAAAAAACTTAGTCTCGTAAGTTTTAACTTTTAAGGCATGATAATTTAAGTTTTAACTTAAGGCATGATACATAGGACTAAAGCATCAACATACAATAGGCTAAAGCAGGGGCGAATCTTTATTAGTGTAAATTTACCCGTTTTCGGCCGAAAAATTTTATACGTAGTGTAAGTTTAGCCTTTTTTGGCCGAAAATTTAAGTCCACCCCCTCTCTTTTGTGAAATTTTGTATACATTTTGAGCTCGGCCCCCCGGTGTCTCAGTCCAAGCTTCGCCACTGGGCTAAAGAAACCGAGACATGTGATAAACCCGAAGGAAAAGACGAGGAGATAGAAAATACGTAACTTATGTGTCAATATAGGTTTATCTGTTTATTATCATTTTCCTTTTGTGTTTATCCATAGGTGTTAGGTACCAAGTATATATTGTTGAATAGTATGAGGGTTATATTACGCATTCACGTTGTAGTGTAACAGTTCGTTACACGTGTTAAAATAGTCAATTCGTGTATAATAATAATAATAATAATAATAATTCTAGTACATGTATATGTTACATATGAAAAATATATTTAAAAAAAAAAGTTATTAACGGAGTTCCGTCAACGTATCATAATTCATACGAGTTTTCAAAATATCGTAAAATGTGTGGTATAGTCAAAGTTGGATGGCATGCATGTTCCTGTAAGTAGATTGAGTAGCTGTCAAGGAGTCATAATTAATCTTGCATAGTTGCATTAAAACATTCTAGATTAGATGGTTTTTTTTTTCTTCTATTGAGTCATTTTCAATCTCTGAGTTCATGTAAGTAAAGTCTTTTAAAATGGTTAAACTGATTTTGTTCAATTAATTTTTTTAATTTTAATGTTGAACACAAATCTAGATATCAAGAATACCTTCGTGATGAATAAATGAAGAGGTAGGTCCCAGCAGAGCCCAGTTGGACCCGCAAGACTCACCTTGAAGAGGGACGTCTGCGCAGAAACCAACTGGATCCGCAGGACCAACCATGCTCAGAGACGTGACGTCCTTACGCGCAGTACGCAAGCTGGTCCCGCAGGAAATGCCTCCCGATGGTGAAGGACTCCGCCTGTCCCCGCAGCCTCGGATACAAGCCATCAGGGAAGGCCACCCGCGCAGCAAGGCTACACGCACAAGGCACTTAGCTCTCAATCACTCAGTGTCACCTGAAGGAATGAGCGAAGCCGGGAACAATCCCGCACAAGGGCGGGAGGGGGAATACTCCCGCCCAAATAAGCCAGTCCGTACGATACGGGAAGATCTTCTGTACTGTACCTGACGAGGTATGGGAAAAAGATCTGACTAAAGATACGACAGCTTACTGACACAATATGGCGAGCAGCATGCTCCTGTACTGTGTCACTATTAGCCGCTGCCTACTCACCAACTACTGCCATACCACGTGCGTAGCCGGCAGTTGGTGGAAAAGGAATGGTATACAGCAGGCCTGGTCATTATCAGCCGCTGCCTACCCACCAACTACCAGCAGGGCACGTGCGTAGGCTACTGTTGGTGGAACAGGAACACTGTTGCAGCTGGCCATACCTCCTTGGAAACCTACCTTCGGCTATAAATACCACAAATGGTATAACCATCTCATCTTATCATATCTTATCACATTATCATCATATTATACCTGATATCTGCTCTAGCAATCTCTTAATATACATTTATATTTAAAGAGCAATCTAGTCTGATTCTCACGCCGGAGGGTGGTCACAAGGAGGAACCCCCCCCCTTCTCAGTGACAAGCTCACGGTGTCTGTTTTGCAGGTTATCAGAAGAACCATCTTTACCGGGTCTAACCCCTCGTGGGAAACATCTATCTAACCCCCAGGTTACCCGTAATCTGCCCGGGGTCCGGTTAGTGTTTCTTCATTGGCGCCATGCGTGTAGGACCCCAGCTGGGGAAAACACGAATAAAAATTATAGCTTCAATGGCGAGACTACATGCTGCGTAAAGAACTAGATCCCGAACCAGGTGCGTATCGGCTCGATGGCACTCCCATCCCAACAACATGGAAGGGAGCTCATTCACACAGTTTGCATGTAAATCAATTCCAATTTGTAAAGAAAAGGCCAAGAGCCACTTCTAATGGAAATGATTCTCTTTAGAACATCGAAGCTGATGATTTTACTTTTCTGAACACTAATGTGACGGCATTCACATTACGTGAAGTCGTTGCGTGGGAAGGCGGTCCTACCCGCACAAACCCAATAACAGGAAAAAACCTTCACGCAGGTCAGTTGAAAGGAAAAAGTTCAGCACCCAAAAATGAAAGTGCCGGTCTATCCGCACGAATCATAATGAGGAAACTGAACAATAACCTATCAACAACCGCGCGTCGAACGGTTAAACTATGCAACACTGGTGACGGCATTCACATTATGTGAAGTCGTTGCGTGGGAAGGCGTTCCTACCCGCACAAACCCAATAACGTGAAAAACCTTCACGCGGGTCAGTTGAGGGGGAAGAGTTCAATTATTCCATTAAATGAAAGTGCCGGTCTATCCGCATGAATCATGAAAGGAAACTGAACACTAACCTATTGGCAACCGCGCGTCGAACGGTTCAAAAGTTTTGCCCAAAGGATGAGGAAAACCTACGCGCAGGTCAGATGAAGGTTAAAGTTTAGCCATCCTACTAAGTGCAAGTGACGGTTCTACCCGCACAATCACGAAAGAGGAAGCAAAACTTTAACCCATAATCAACCACGTTCAAAAGGTTAACTTATTCTACACTTGGAAAATTGCTAATTTAAACCAAGTATGCAAGTCATAAGTTTATAAAGCAATAAACCCAAAGAAGGAAATAACAATCTTATACGCAAAGAGATTTATATTTCATAAACGAATTAATACAAAAATGGCTGGGTAACTACCCGCCTACGAAAAGAAAATAAATACATCTGTACAAGACTATCCTAGCAATGGGAAGGGATCTTCAGGATCAAGCTTCAGGGCCGCTTCCACTTGGACCCGCTCCATCAGAAGAACGGGGCGGTTCGAGGAAAGCTTTAAGGATAGCTAACCCATCATCAGCAGCAGCTACTTGGTTCACCTTCTCCACCACTGGATGCGGGAAGGCGGCGTATTGATTTACTGCTTGGTCATATATGGCTTCAGTATCAACATTGTACAAAGGGAAGTTGGAAGGCGGGACGCCTTTCTCAACGAACCCTAGACCAAGCAGGAAGCCGGCTCGTTCCCCATCCTCGTGAGAAGCGTTGAGGGCTGCGCTCATAGCATCGTCGTAAGATGTCTCTGAGAAGACCCGATGCACAACCTACAAGAAAAAATACAAGTGTTAAAACCTTTTCTATTTACAACGGAAAGCGTGAAGACGTAAAGCTAAACATACCTGAGGCAACGCTTCTCGAAGAAGCCATTCCTTGGCAGCCAGAGCTTCTTGAAGGGCGGCTTGAGCTTGGGTACAGGCGCGTTCGGCTTCGCTTTTGTTAAGGTTGGCAAGTAGCACCTCCTTTGCGGCAGCCTCTTCGACGCCCTTAAGCTTCCGCTCGGTATGGTCAAGCACGCCCCTCTGGTCCAAGATCTCCTGGAGCTTCTTGGCATCTTCTATCGCCAAGGCGTCATGAGCACGTTGGAGAGCCTCTAATTTGGCCTTGAGTTCTTCATTCTCCACGCGTAAAGGCTCAGCAACGGCTTCAGCCTTGGTGGCCCTTTCGGTTGCGTTCCTCGCGGTCTCCTTAGCCAGCCGAAGCTGTTCGTTAACAGCTTGGGCAGCCTTGGAGCGGGCCTCGAGTCGCGCTTGAACCTCAACCTCGAGGGCCTTGAAGGCCTTCTCCTTCTCCGCAGCAGCTGCGGACAGCTTTTGGTTCTCCTCCCGAAGAGCCCGCGCTTGAGATACTTCCTTGGCGCGAGCTGCTTTCAACTTGTCGTTTTCACGACAAAGCAGCTCGACGCGTGGCTGCATCCGGGCTTGGAGAACCCGAAGCTCGTTGGTTAGCCTACCCTCCTGGTAGCTAGCCATGGCTTCCCCCAACGCACCATGGGGAGCAGCGTGGCGAGCCCATTCCACGCACTCCACAGGGGTACGAAGGGTTGTTCCTCGGCGTATGTTCCATCGCGGAACATACACTTCATTGGAATCCGACACTGCAAAAAAAAACAAAAAAGCAGTTAGGAAAAAGATGATAAAAAATAAAAGTGAAAAAGGGCCAAAGGAACCCTACGCACCTGTAGGGTCAATAACAGGCCGATAGCCGCCAAACCCATCACCTGAACCCAAAGGAAACCCATCCAAAAGGTCAGGCAGATGGGAAGGTGGCAAAGATTGGCGAGTACTCCCATACGTACCTGATGGGCCGGCCGACGGTGCCGGTGGCGGGGGCATGGTGGCAGCCGCCGCCGTCGCTGCCGCAGAATCCGCAGCAATCGTAACCGCCGGCTCGGTGAAAGTTGCTGTAAAAATCGCACTTACCACCGGCGGTGACGTCATCTCGGCTGGAATAGTCGGCTCAAGGGAGTGAGCAACTGATCCAGCGGAAGCAGGCGCAGGCGCCTGGGTCGTCGCCTCAGGTAGGCTGACCGAGCCTATCGTCATCGGCGGAGAGGTACTCCTCTGCGCTCCACCCTGGAATGCGTCAACATCCACGCCTGCACAAGAAGATAAGTGTTTCAATAAACTTATAAAGTGACAAATCTACAAAAATAAGAATGTTTGTACTTACGGGTTTTCTTGAGCCTGAACGTACGGACGGGCGGGGACAAGCCCGATGGAGCCGGTCTCTTGATGCCGGTCACCCTCGTCGTCGTTGGATCTCCGGAGGTAACTGTCGTAACCTCCGGAGCAGTGGTCCTCTCACCACCGGGGATCCCCGCCACCTCTTCATTATCTGACTCGGTGTCAGATAGGAGCACTGGATCGGCTGTGGAGGCCGCCTTCTCCTTCCCTTTCACGCCGGCAGCCCTCTTCTTCCGCACCAGCGGAGGACCATCTGCGGATTCCTCAGAAGAAGACAGGATGTCAGGAATTCCAGCAGCGGATACAGCATTGAGGGGTGGAGGAGAGAATAACGCCTTACCTGGCCGCCGGTGGCTCAGGATCTCGTGGCCCAGCGGATAGACCTCCACAAACCGATCCGCTGTTTGTTCCAGGATGGGCAACTCGTTCTCGTCTAGAGCACGAGTACCCACCCTCACGGGACCGTCAGCTTCCCGCGGGTACAGGAGCGACTCCAAATTGTTCCCCTCTGAAAGAAAAGAAACAGTTAGAAGACAAACTCATATCGGCAAGAAAGACAAGACATACCATAAGGAATAGAATTCAAACCGTATTCGAGAAGGATGGGAAACCGAGACGCCTCCTTCCATACCCGGCTCATCCCCAGCATCACCATCCCGGACTCCGGAAACCGGTAAACCGGAGACTGGACCCGAGATATCTTCGCGAACCATTCCGCCTCCTGGTAGCTGGAAGCGTGAAGGCTCGGAAGCGCTTGCCCGTTCTTAAACTTCATAGCAATGGGGATGGCGCGGGCAGAAATATAGAAGAACTCCCGCTTCCACGATCGGAGACTGCGCTCGGTCGCGCAAATCTTCAAACCCTTAATACGGGTTGTCAGGGTGTACCACCCCTGGATGCACCTCCAAGTATAGAAGGTCATCAGGCGGTCCACATAGGGCTCAATACCCAGAATCCGGCACACCCACTCGAAGTGCCGGATCTTGGCAATCGCCATCGGATGCACCTCGGTCAGGTGCACACCGTGCCTCTCCAGGACACGATACACAAACTTTGTCAATGGAAACCTAAGGTTCCCATAAACAAAGAATGCGGCATATACCCCGATCTTGCCACTGGGGGCATCGTACACAGTCTGGTGGGGTTCAGGAAACTCAGGCTCAAGAGACTCAAGCATGAATTTCCTGACGACGTACTGGTACTGATCGACAGGTAGAGCACACTGGCACTCGCCAGCAGTACTCTTATCATCGGCCGAAGACTCAAGATCACGAGAAGACATTTTGCAGAAAGAAAGCGATTTCGGGAAAATGCTTGCCTGAAAAGGGGAGTATTTGCCGGAAATCGCTAAGAAGAAGAAGAGAAGGGTGAAGGTGTGGATTGCAAAGAGCCCTCTCCCCCTTTATATACTAATCGCAATTAATGTGATGAATTTAATGCGGAGGAGAGAGAAATCGAAGGTGCAATGAAACTATGACACGTGGCAAAGAGCAGGCTGGCAACAGCTGTTGACAGGACGCGTACCATTAATTTCGCGGCCACGCGCCCGAAAAATCGCGCCCACGCGCCTGAAAAAGCGTCTGGAATGACCATGTACTGTCACGTCACCATAACTTCCTGCACGATCTGACACAGTCAGAAGAAACCGTCGCACGACGTTTCAGAGTTTTGGACTGTTCTTATCTTTACACCAACTCTTCGAATTTCAAAATTCAAAATTCAAAAAGATCATAAAGTAGGCGGGAAAATACCCCCCCTTACCTTGGCAAACAAGTAACCGTAAGACGGATGCGGGTACATTGTAAAGGCAAAACCCTTCACATACCTAGCACCCGCAGGGAATTGAAGCCAAGAAAACCTTGGCGAACAAGTAACCGTAAGACGGATGCGGGTACAGTGTAAAGGCAAAACCCTTCACATACCTAGCACCCGCAGGGAATTGAAGCCAAGAAAACCTTGGCGAACAAGTAACCATAAGACGGATGCGGGTACAGTGTAAAGGCAAAACCCTTCACATACCTAGCACCCGCAGGGAATTGAAGCCAAATACCTCGGCAACCAAGTAACTATAAGACCGGTGCGGGTACAGTGTAAAGGCAAAACCCTTCACAAACCTAGCACCCGCAGGGAATTGACGCCGGGAATACCTTGGAAGTAAAATAACCGTAAGACGAGCGCAGGTACAGTGTTAAGGCAAAACCCTTCACATACCTAGCGCTCCGCTGGGAATTGAAACCAAGAAGGATCTTCTGGGCAATGCTTGCGGAAACGGAAATAACATCCCCGCATAGCGGGAACGTCGAGAACTACGTTGTTCGAAGCTCCAGGATGGAATTGGTGGTCTTAACATAATTGATCACTATGTTCAAAACCACCAAAACCTCATGGAGAATCCACACAAGTGGGACTCAACGCTCCTGACGTGCGAGGAGATTACAGCCTACCCGCATCATACCTAAAGACCAAGCAGGAAACTCGGGCATTTCTGCAAGTGACAAGGACTTCCGCGGGAAGAATCCCCATGGAAAACCTTAGAAAAACCCTTTTCAAAACCCTCTGCTTAAGTCCAAAAGTTCACCTCACTTAATTAAACACGCATGAGAAGAACATTGGACTGGGGGGACTTGAAGAGGTAGGTCCCAGCAGAGCCCAGTTGGACCCGCAAGACTCACCTTGAAGAGGGACGTCTGCGCAGAAACCAACTGGATCCGCAGGACCAACCATGCTCAGAGACGTGACGTCCTTACGCGCAGTACGCAAGCTGGTCCCGCAGGAAATGCCTCCCGATGGTGAAGGACTCCGCCTGTCCCCGCAGCCTCGGATACAAGCCATCAGGGAAGGCCACCCGCGCAGCAAGGCTACACGCACAAGGCACTTAGCTCTCAATCACTCAGTGTCACCTGAAGGAATGAGCGAAGCCGGGAACAATCCCGCACAAGGGCGGGAGGGGGAATACTCCCGCCCAAATAAGCCAGTCCGTACGATACGGGAAGATCTTCTGTACTGTACCTGACGAGGTATGGGAAAAAGATCTGACTAAAGATACGACAGCTTACTGACACAGTATGGCGAGCAGCATGCTCCTGTACTGTGTCACTATTAGCCGCTGCCAACTCACCAACTACTGCCATACCACGTGCGTAGCCGGCAGTTGGTGGAAAAGGAATGGTATACAGCAGGCCTGGTCATTATCAGCCGCTGCCTACCCACCAACTACCAGCAGGGCACGTGCGTAGGCTACTGTTGGTGGAACAGGAACACTGTTGCAGCTGGCCATACCTCCTTGGAAACCTACCTTCGGCTATAAATACCACAAATGGTATAACCATCTCATCTTATCATATCTTATCACATTATCATCATATTATACCTGATATCTGCTCTAGCAATCTCTTAATATACATTTATATTTAAAGAGCAATCTAGTCTGATTCTCACGCCGGAGGGTGGTCACAAGGAGGAACCCCCCCCTTCTCAGTGACAAGCTCACGGTGTCTGTTTTGCAGGTTATCAGAAGAACCATCTTTACCGGGTCTAACCCCTCGTGGGAAACATCTATCTAACCCCCAGGTTACCCGTAATCTGCCCGGGGTCCGGTTAGTGTTTCTTCAATAAACATTAAGAACTTTTTTATCTTCAAGACAGCTACGAGCTCCCTCGAGTATATCAAAATGTAATAATAGTCTTAAAACACAAAACCAGCTAAGTTGAACAATTATCCCAGCCATATTATATTGAATTGTATTTTTAACAATAGCACTTCGCGCAATTTTGGTCTTGATCATTGTTCTTATAAAGTTGTGTTATGTAGAAAATTAGGAGTGAACTGATTTTCTTAAATTTTAATTCGGTTCTATTAATAAGCTAATAACTTTGTTAAACTATTTTATCAATTTATAATAGTAAATGCAATAAGTTAAAGAGTTTAATGGTTAGCCGTTAGAGATGACTGAATGATTTATAGAGGTTTCAGTGGATGTTAACGAGTCCACCCTACGTCCTTTCCCAGACCTCGATGGAGAATTTTCTTCACTACAATTTCCTAGATGGTAGGGATCACTGGTACAAGCATCTCACTCTTCAAAGGAATTGATTATCTTCTTCAACACAATATGTCAAGATAGTGTTATCTCTCTAACAACAACAACAACGTTTAACTATTTCAATATAGTGTCCCTTCTCAAATAATCAACAAATGATGATTAGCTCACTTATCAGATCACTAGAACAACCTCTAACGATTACAACTAAAAAAAATACAAGTGTGAATAACGTGCGTAGCTTTCATTAATTGTTTTAATGATGCTTTGAATTAAGAGAGATCTTCTATAAATGTATATGTATGTGTTGTAGAGCAAAAGGGTAAACACTAATATCTCACAAGTTTTTAAGCGACTGTAAGCATCCGGTCTATATCATCTTGAACATAGTGAAGATGAATTTCAAATATATTTAAACAATTTTGTTTAAATAGATTTAGAAACTTTTTCCAAGTTTATAAAACTACTTTTCATATTTTATATATGAAATTGCCCGTTATAAGATTATTTTAAATGGGTTGGACTTGTAATTCCATTATCTTCAATATTTGATGTAGATTTTTATATTAAACACTTTGATGATTTAATCATACTTTTTTATTAGTGATTAATGATAATTAATCAAGTGTTATAGGACTTGTATTTGACATATAGAATTATTGATGAACTAGTAATACTTCATGTCACATTAGGTTAATTTGGTCAGTATTAAAACAATCAAGGTTGATTAAGTTTAAACCATCGTTTTCCTAACATGCTACATTGTTGCGCTTCAAATATTAATTATAGATTGGTATCATAGTTATATCGAGAATTTTCCGTATGCCTGTGTTGTTCTTGAAAAATTTTTAGTAGGGGTGTCAATCGTATCGGATTGACGAGTTGGCGTGTTGATATTCTTCAACCCTAACCCAACCCATTTAAATTTGTGTCGTGTTTCTGATCAACCGATTTTACATTCATTTATAAATATAAGTAATGTCTAGTGACTTAGTAGCAATTTAAACATATAATTACTCCTATCCATATATAATATTATAATTAATAATTTGTCATCATCATCATCGTACTCAGTATATCATTATAATTAATAATTTGTGATAGATCTAATTGTTTTTGTATTATCCCTAATTCCCAATTAAGAACACATAGTTTTAATATTATAAATGGAATTCATTAGAGAATAGATAGTTCAACCCTACTTTTTAGCAGGCCGTGTTCGGGTTGACTCATTTAAGAAAACGGGTCGTGTCAGTCGACCCAAAACATATATATATTTTTTTTGCATCGGGTTCGTTTCGTGTTTTAGGTCGTATCAGGAATTGTCACCCCTAATTTTGAGTAATAGATTAATTCTTGTATTAACATGTTTTATATAAGTCTTGTACCATATATAATTTAGTGTAGTAAAAAACTGTTGGAAGTTTTAAGTGTGTGAATGAAGGAAGTGGTAAATGCTTGTCCCACATCGGATTGGGAACAAAATAATGAATGGTTTATAAGGTAGTGACCTTACACCCATTTGAATTCTTTGTGACATGTTTTACCACAAGTTCTACGCGCGCGCAGGGGGGGTGCAAATTTGGGTTTCTGGACTAGAAATTCATCGAACCCGTGCGTGCCCGCACGTCCCGCGGACTTGAATTCGGTTTTGAAATTCAAAATATGGTGGTCTAGTCAATACCATTAATAATCATAATGATTATGATTATTGTGTGTTTCAGTTTCAATTCTTTTTGATAATGGTCATTAGATGAGTATTATTATTATTATTATTTAATATTCTTTAATGGTCATAACTAAGAGTTGATTATATGGTTATGACTCTTGATTATAAATACCATGACATTATTCATTTGTAGGCACACCAAAACAAACAAACACACTTCATATTCTTCCTACTGCAACATTGTTATTTCCGATTTCGTTTCAGGCAAGTGTCCGAGTCCGGAAGAGCACCGATTCTGTTTCGAACCGGAGTACCCTGGGAACAGACCAAGAATCTGTTTAAGTGAATTGTGTTAAACACAAGCCCGGTTTTCTGCTTCGTTTATTTTCGTTTAATTTTCTGCATTTTATAATACAAGATTTCCAACAAACTTAAACAGATTACTTATTATTATTCTTGTATAAACAGAGTTCGTGAGATTGTTGCTACAATCTTAAAGCCTTATTTATAAGAATTTTGGGTTCACGAAATAGTTTGAAATAAAATTTATAATCTTATAAATATTTTTTTTTTTGGGAAATTATGTGCGTAGTACAACTTGGTGTGTTTGGATTTTAGAGATCATGATGCAATCTTAAATCCTATACAGTGTTACAAAATGTCATATTTGATCAACCGTTTGGTGTTACAAAACGTTTTGTGTAATCGTTTGTGTTCTAACTATAGTGTTAGAACTGATCTTAAAACCGTTGGGATTTTATTAGTTTTTTTTGACGATTTTTGCAATCGTTTGTGTCTAACAATTGTGTTGGAAATGGTTTTGAGTAAACCATTCGTTTTCTTGTAAACGTTAAATATCTAACATACGTGTAAGATACGATTTATTTATAACGTTTTGTGTAAACGTTAATTTTCTAATGGATGTGTTTGAAAAATTCAAGCTTTGCTACTTAAGTGTAGTAATTGTAACAAGTTGATGTTATTTGAACATATTTGTTCAAGAGTATGGTTTCAAAAGTGAAACAAGGATATGAGGATATGTGTGCATGGATTTCTATTTGAGGGAATACTTGTATACATAATATAAAACTACATCACTGAGATGATTCATATCGGATGACGAAAGTGTTAAAGATAATAACACTTGGAGATTTTATGTGTAAATGTCGTCAAAATAATTTCGTATAATAAACAACTTGTGAGTTGTTGCGAAGATTAAAGTCTAAGATGACACATCAAATATATAGTCACATCATGAGATGGTAATAGAATTGAGTGTGAATTGTAACATATGATTTAATATATGTTAATGACAAATTCACTAAGTGTGAATTGTAACATATATGACATATTAACTCCTTGGTCACTAAGTGTGGATTGTAACATATTAATTAATATATGTTAATGACGTATTAACTCCTTGGAAATTCACCAAGTGTGAATTGTAACATATGATGAATTAATGGTAATGAAATATTTAAATCCTTGGATATTCATCATTGAAGAATCATCGAACCCCTCGAAATGATTCACACCGATGTGTGTAATCTAAAAGCAATTCCTACTCGTGGTGGGAACAAGTACTTCATCACGTTCATTGATGATAGTACAAGATATTGCTATGTTTACTTACTTAAAAGTAAGGACGAGGCTATTGATAAGTTTATCTTATTTAGAGCCGAAGTTGAGAATCAACTAAATCAAAAAATTAAAAGATAAGGAGTGACCGAGGAGGTGAATATGTTTCACCTTTCATTGACTTATGTGAAAAAGAATGAATCATACATGAAGTCACGCCTCCTTACTCCCCTCAATCAAATGGCATAGCGGAACGTAAGAACCAAACCTTCAAAGAAATGATGAATGCCATGATGATAAGTTCTGGGGTAAGCCCGGACATGTGGGGGGAAGCGATCTTATCGGCTAATTATGTCTTAAATATGATACCGAATAATAAGAAAGATCTAACTCCATATGAGTTATGGACGAGAATTAAACCACCATATAAATACTTGCGAGTGTGGGGGTGCTTAGCCAAGGTAGTGGTGACTCCACCAAAACGCCTACTAATAGGACCCAAAACCGTGGATTGTGTGTTTATAGGATATACCCTTCCCGGTGGTGCATATCGATTTCTTGTGCATGATTCCAAGAATCCCGGAATAAACAATGGCACCATAATAGAAGCAAATGATGCATCATGGTTTGAATATAAGTTCCCATGTTTGGATAAAGGAAAACCAAGCTATTCTAGACTGGTTGAAGAAAGTATTCAAAACGAGAGTACTGGAGATGAACCTCGGGAACAATCTGAGACAGAGGAGGTTGAAATCAGAAAAAGTAAACGGCAAAGGACTGAAAAATCCTCCGGCCCTGATTTCCTTACCTACATGGTAGAAGAGGAACCTCAAACGTATCAACAAGCGGTGAATTCTGTTGTAGGACCTCAGTGGAGGGAGACCATCAAATGTGAGATAGACTCTATCTTACAAAATCATACGTGGGAACTAGTGGATCTTCCTCAAGGGTGTAAACCACTAGGATATCGATGGATCTTCAAGAAGAAGATGAAACCTGATGGCACCATCGATAAGTATAAGGCAAGGTTGGTAATCAAAGGATATAAACAACGAGAAGGTTTAGATTACTTTGATACATATTCGCCGCTTATAATAAACAAATAGACACTTTAATTATATACACACTTATTATGTTGAGGTTTGGTCCAATTGGTAAAGTTATTGGAGTAGGATGAGTGTGGTATTGCTCTCTTTGATGTCAATGGTTCAACCCCCTCGTAAAAGACGGGTTTGGTGTAATTTAGCAGTTAAAGAAATACACGCACTTATCTCCGACCACAAATCACATTACTACTCGATAACAACTTCAAACTATGTCCTTCCGTTCTAGATGTTGAGACACCAAAACCAGTGTTGGATCAAGAAGTTTAGAAACATGGTGAACCGATAAATATTATGTTTATAATATATTATTAAATTTGTTAGAGACCTTTCTTAGTTTATTTATAAATAAAAATTTGTTCTGATTGAGATGCTTAGACAACAAAATTTGGATTCATCACTAAGCATACATGTTTCTAATGATATACGTATATTCATATCCTTGCGAGTAAATATTCATAGAGTTATATCTTGGTAGCCAAAGCATACTTATATTCACTCTTATTGTCTATAATTGCATGTCTAAACAAGACAAATACTAGTCTACAACTATAAATTACAAATACTAATCATTTAACTTTCTTGGTCTTTTATGTTTTGATATTCAAGATTCTTTTAATAGCTTAATTACTTGTAAAAAGCACACATCCCGTAACCCATAGATAACACGCCGTCAAATGAATTTATATATACGTTAAACTTCAAACAAATTGGCTATTATGTTAACATAGTAATAGACAAGTGGTCAGAAACACTAATAAACATAAACTAAACCGATTTAACTGCGTTAAAGTTTTATATAAACCGAGATTTTATATATAATTTTTGTAAATCGTATCTTGATGTAAGAGAATACTAAAGTTAATAGTGCACTACAAACATAATTAGGGGTTGATGACATAGGGTACAAACATAATCAGGTGTTCGTATATACTATACATAATATATATTTATTTATTTTTGATCTATAAAGTTGAAACATGTTAACGCATAATATAAGTCTTGATTCGATATAGTTAACTTTATAAGTTTATGTTTCCTTATTAGGAAACAATAAAATATTACGGGTTTTACAACAAATAAATGATGCTCAAAGATCAAATTTTTAGATTCCTTTATTCTTCAATGCAAGAATCATTTCATCCACAATATATATAAAGAGAGTGTGACATCCATATGCTAAAATACGGCCAATGGGTGGTTGGCAGTTCTATTTTTCTTTATAAATAAAGTAGGCCACATAATTTATTAAGAGTTTATGTTTGATTTATGACAACCACATGAGGTTGCAACCTTAAGAATATTCTTAGGACCACTTGAAAAAGTAAATAAAATAGAGAATAAATAATTGTTAGCATATTTTATCTGGATAAGGGTTGAGACATGTAGATGGGAAAGGAATGAGAATGTTATCGTGCTCTATTAATTTTTATTCCACTAACAAACACGTATTTTATTTATTTCTTACATAGTCAGAATATTTATAGAGAATAATGAATAGTGAATCTATATATATATAGATTATAGAATATCACTATTCACTACGGAAGGAATGAGGTGTAAGACATGCTCAAATTGATTTAGGATGAGCGGATTATGCAAAATTTATTAAAGTTGTACTTGTTTGATGACATGGTACATGATAGAGTTTAAAGAGACGTAAAATTAAGGTTAATGATTTTTAGGAAATGATACATTAGTGTTTTAAGGCCTTAAATTTTCATATACATTAGGTGGTCTTTACTGGTGATTGTCATCTTATATTTATCTTTATATGTTGTTTTATGATGTTATATCTGTCTATTTGTACCATATTACTTTTCCACTGGTCTTGAATTATTTGTACTTTTCCATTTATATATCTTTGTTTCCGTTTACATGACTATCGTGTGTTTTAGAGCTAATGTTATTCTTGAAACCAATCTCTATATCCTTAGAAATATACGTAAGGTTTACCTACATCACACGTTTTCCAAATCATACACATAACTTTGCTATTTATGAAATTATCAGACATTGTTGTTGTAGATAATTACTATTAATAAAACTCTAAATTTTATAGATAAAGATATAGATGGTAATCCTTTTAGAAATACAATTTAATATTAATAATAAAAATCTCAAAATTACGCATATATGTTTCCTCGAGCCATATTTTCTAAACATACCAAGACCAACCCAAATCGCTCTTGTGGATCCGCTACGTAACGAATACGTTCATTTTGCAATGATTCATATCAAACGATCTGCAGCTGCTATTATATAAACGATCACGGTAAAGAGATCCTATTACAAACATATATACCTTTTCTAAATATTATCTTTTCAATAAATTACTAATTATAGTTTATAAAGAAAAATTTTTATGTCATAATCAAAGGAAAAAAACATTATTCAAAAGCTAAAAAGGTAATGCACTAATTAAGTAATAAACAATGACTAATGAATCTTCGTGTGATTTACCTTTGAACCTTCTTTTTACTTCAATTTTTCTTCAATTAATAAACAAACAAACACACAATTGAATGAATGATTAATAATTCCACTCCTATACGAAACGTAAGCCGTTAGATCAGGCATAAAAAAACTTTGACCCTCAACCTCAACAAAACAATGCCACGTCATCCTATTTTAGTGCGTGTTTTATGTAAAAACACACACTACACACGATCAAAAATCAAATATTCAAAAGACCCAAAACACGTCCAGGTTCAATGAACCTAACAGGCCGCCTCTCAACCCTTCATAATCCTTATTATCCTCCGTCTGTATATATATATAACCCTCCACCCTCTTCACCAATTCCATCATCAAATTCATTCAATTCACAAACCCCTTCAATTAATAATATTATTATCATCAATGGCGTTGGCTGTTACTTCTTCTTCTGCTTCAATTGTCTTTAATAATTTAAATAATAATAATAATAATTTGGGTGGTACTGAGCAAGGTAAATTTGTGGGTTTTTGAATGATTGGGACATGGGTTTTGAATTTGGAAGCTAATTGTTGTTGGGTTTTTGTTTTCCAGGTGTTTTGTTTAGTAATGGTGGGTTTCAGCCGTCCGATCGGGTTTTTCCGGCGGGTTTGAGTTTGACCCGGAAACGATCTGCGGCGGTGACGGCGGTGAATGTGGAACCGAAACGGAGTGATTCGATTGTTCCGTCTGCGGCTACTGTGTTTGCTCCTGGTATGTTTTGTTTGTTGATCTGGGGGTAATTAATTAATTAGGGGTGTTAATCTTGTCGGGTTGAATTGGTTAACCCGACCCCTATTTTTATTTCAGAAATTGATTACCAAGTTGTAAACTTTTTAGTTAATAGGTTAATTGGTTAGGCTATGCGTAGTGGAGGGGCTAAAAAAATGGAGCGTTTTGCGTCATGTGGCGCTCGGTTAACAAAGGGTGGGTTTTGTTTCTGGGGTGTAATGTTGGAGGACCGGAGGGGGCTACAAATTTGCCATGTCACCATATATATATCAATCAATCATCATGCCTCTTGAAATCCCATCAAGAGCAAAGCTATAAGTAGGGTCTGGGGAGGGTGGCCGTACCTCTATCCATATGGATAAAGAGGTGGCTTCCACAGATACCCTCAGCTTTAGAATACATATGTCTGGGGCAATATATGGAAATCAAAATCCAAAAGTAAATAATAATAATAACAATAATATATATATATATATATATATATATATCACACACAATATATATATGTATATACATATACATATACACACACAACATGTAATATAATAATAATATTATTTTCCTCTCCCCGGCGACAAACTTTCTTCGCCACCGCCCCCATTTCGCCCGGATATCGCCCAAGGGGGCGGTGTTCCTCCTCTTTCTGGCCCCAAATCGCCCCATTTCTCGCCTCATTACACTTGGCCTTAGTGGGTTGACATGTTTAATTAAATGACATTTAATTGAATGTGTAGTGTTCGGGTCGATCATTCAACTCATTTATTTAAACGAGTCAAGAATGGTTGGTGGGTTTTAATCAAGTTATTGCGAGTCGACCTTGTTTATCTAAATTGGTTGACGGGTCAACCCATTTATTTAAATGGGTCGGCGGAATCCTGGACACATCCCGTTTAATTAAACATGTCAACCAGACACAACCCGTTTAAGGGGTGTTTGAGTTTCCTTATTTATGACTTATTAAGTTACAAATTACAGAGTTGTAACTTTTGACTTATACACCCACAAAACTTAACTTTTCAAAAAACCTTAATAACAATTATAAGATAACAATTAAACATGTCAACCAGAACACGGCCCAACACTAGTATTCTCCCTTTTTATTTCTTTAATGAAGTGATCTGGGGTTGCATAACTAAATTAGCATGAAGTACAAATCATTGAAGCATTTGAATAATTTATTATGTGTAAATTATGCACAGATGTAGTGGATAAAACAGCAGAAGTTGAGGACATTGAGAAATTAGCTAAGGAACTAGAGAATGCATCTCCACTTGAAATAATGGACAAAGCTTTAGAAAAATATGGGAATGATATTGCTATAGCTTTCAGGTACAACAGTACAACTTGTTAAGCACAGTTTATAAGTATTTAATGCATGTTATAAGTTAGAACAAATTTTAACGTTTTGAATTGTTTTGTGATTTCAGTGGTGCAGAAGATGTTGCTTTGATTGAATATGCTCATTTAACCGGACGCCCGTTTAGAGTATTCAGCCTTGATACGGGCCGGTTGAACCCCGAAACGTATAAGTTTTTCGATCAGGTTGAGAAGCATTATGGTATTCGGATCGAGTACATGTTTCCGGATTCGGTTGAAGTGCAAGCATTGGTTAGAACCAAGGGTTTGTTCTCGTTTTACGAAGACGGTCATCAAGAATGCTGCCGTGTGAGGAAGGTGCGGCCGTTGAGGCGCGCGTTGAAGGGTTTGCGGGCTTGGATTACTGGTCAAAGAAAGGACCAGTCTCCCGGGACGAGATCGGAAGTCCCGGTGGTTCAAGTGGACCCGGTTTTTGAAGGGTTGGATGGTGGTTCGGGAAGTTTGGTGAAGTGGAACCCGGTGGCTAATGTGGCCGGGAACGATGTGTGGAACTTTTTACGGACGATGGAGGTCCCGGTTAACTCGTTGCATGCTCAAGGGTATATTTCGATAGGGTGTGAGCCGTGCACGAGGTCGGTGTTGCCCGGTCAACACGAGCGGGAAGGAAGATGGTGGTGGGAGGATGCCAAGGCTAAAGAATGCGGGTTGCATAAAGGAAATATCAAAGAGGAAAACGGGAACGGGAACGCGTCGGTTGGTAACGAGAGCGCGGTGGTCTCGGATATCTTTGAGAGTGAAAACATTGTGAACTTGACCCGGCCCGGTGTCGAGAATCTTCTCAAGATGGAAGAGCGAAAAGACGGTTGGGTGGTTGTTCTTTACGCGCCGTGGTGCCCGTTTTGTCAAGCGATGGAAGCGTCGTACGTTGAATTGGGTGATAAGTTAGCCGGGACGGATGTGAAGGTTGGTAAGTTTAGAGCTGATGCGGACCAGAAGGCGTTTGCGCAACAAGAGTTGCAGCTTGGGAGCTTCCCGACGATATTGTTTTTCCCGAAGCACTCGTCAAGGGCTATTAAGTACCCGTCGGAGAAACGAGATGTTGACTCGTTGGTGGCTTTCATTAACGCCCTTAGATGATGATATGATGATGATGAAGAAGACGGGGTCGTGTGCATTGAGAACTTGTACGTGAATGTACAATCGAGTTTTGGTTTCGGTTTCGGTTTCGGTTTTGGTGGTTGTGTAATATTGGTATAGTCTGGTAAGTGTCTTGTGGGGGAATGATCGTTTCCAATATTAAGTTCTTAATTAATAAGAGTGTGGTTTTCGTTAATTGTTGTTGAATTGTAAGAAATAGAAATTAAATGATTGGGATTCCTTAGGTTTTTTATAACTTTTCATTAAGTTAATAAGTTATAATAAAAAAGTGTAACTTATTAATTTTTCATTCTTACACCAAAAGTAATTTCAAACATCAATTTTTTCTAAAAGTTAATAAGTAATACGTTGATGAAAATAAGTGATCCCAAACATCCCATTAGTGAATCACTTTATGATTTTTACTAGGTTGGATCAAATGGATCTAGGGCAGAGGGTAAGGTTGTCATTTTTACATCTATAACACTCGGTTTTATTGTGTCGGAGGTGCCAAATTAGGGATATCCTTCTAATAACTAGCCTCAGTGTAAATCTCAATGTGGCGCTTGGGGGTTCAACACTGGCCAGTGTAAATCTCGTTTTCGCCTTGGCTAGCTCTCTTTATGGGGGTTTGTCTTTTTTACTTTGCTGGCTCGACTCACTACTGTCAAACTTAGGTTTGTGAGAATCATATGCCAAGAAGTATGGTGTGAGTTGGTTATGTTTCAGTTCCATCATTAGAATCAACAATTGAGTACACTTTGAATCCACTCTTGATACCTATTCAAAAGTTAACACAATTGAGAACTTTGAAAATCTAATGGAACAGTGATACATTGATTTAAAGCTAATAAACATTTTTTAAACTCAATCTCAAACATACTTGTCTTTTTATTAGAATGCATAACTTTAAAAAACCACACAATCAATGACCTTTTTTTTGTTGCATCAATTTTTTAATTGTAATTTAACACTTACAAGATTGCCCTTCATCTTTCCAATTAATAACTTTTATTTTATGTTTTCTGAAATTGGATTTTAGGTATTATTTTTTTTTTCAGGTTTGAACCTTTAATTCGTAAAGACCCTTCGATTTTTTGGGTTAAGAGTTCCATTGCTAATTCTTAAAAGGCTACAAAATGTGTGGCCCAAAACATGTTAATTTGTGGTATGGGACTATGGATTGAACCAACATTTTCTCTAGTATTTTTATTTTTATATAAATAATTTATGTGCCAAATATGAGTGCACGGGTTATTTTATATGCCTAATAATCTAGTTATAATATTATGTTTTATGCATAATAATAATAATAATAATAATAATAATAATAATAATAATTTGTTGTCTTTGGTTTGATGGTATCTATTTTAGCGAACATTTATAACTTTGACTATTTTTGAGCCGTTACAGATAAAACATAGCAAGAACCATTCTATTCATAAGTAAATGAGTTGAAATTATCATATCTATGTGGTATCGTGTTCAGTTCGAATATGTCTAAACTCACTGATTTTCATTACCTAGTTGTATACAAATATACTGATTTTTGTTCATAAATCATAAGTATATTTCTGTGTTTGTGGTTCTAGTTTTTTGTGTTTTATTTTAAGTATAAGAAATTTGTTAGTTGCTAAAACATGTTTCTTATATTAACTAGGACTAACATTGCAAGTTAAATCTGTTTTAATATCAAGTCGCAAATGATAACGTAAGTATTTTTTTTTACATTATAAGTTAGTGTTTTTTATATATATTTTTGTTTTTACATAAAAGGATACATCACGTCAAGAATTTATTCAACTATGCCTATGATAGCACACACTTGTTGAGTACTTCACTACATGCAGAAAAGTAAAACGACATGATGTGAAAGGTACAAATTGGCTATTTTTATAAGGAAAAATTCCCTAAATAATCTATTTTTATAGAGAAATAAATATTCTACAAATGTTCATCCAAAGCCGTTAGAAAAGACAAGTTTTGAACCAAATTCGTCTTCGCCGACGGGTTTCATTTGAGCCAATCAAAACCAACCACTTGTTCAAAATCGGTTGGCTCAGACAACTTTTGAACCAAACCTGCTGTTTTTGAAATCTGTGGAAAACAAAGTTTGCACCAAATCCATACTGTGAAAACTTGTCTCCCTCAACACCCATCAACTCTCCACCATTCTTCTTCAAGCTCCCCCGGCGAGACCATTTTTTTCCTTCCACCTACAACCAAGATTGCAAAATTCATTAGGCGGACCTTAGGCGGTCGACTGGGGAGTTGGGAGTAATCGGCCTTGGTCGATGAGTACTCGGCCTTAATCGGTGAGTACTCGGGAACGGCTCACCGAGAACTCGGCCTAGGCGGGGATTACTCGTTGAGTACTCGGCGCCTAGGCACCATTTTTACAACCATGCCTACAAGTTTCAACGAACACTGTAAACATTGAGTATGGTGCTTTTGAATATGAGGTTATGTGTATTTCAACCGGTACGGTTACGTTAGATTCGTATAAAACGTTGAGTATAGGTCCTGGTGCTTCAGAATCTTAAGTTAAATTGTATCGGAAAAAATAGTGTCGCCGGAAGTTGCAGGTGGTGTCACATGAAGTTGCATGTAGTCGGAAAAAATGGTGCCGCTGGAGGAGCTTGAAGAGGAGTGGTGGATAGTTGGTGGGTGTTGAGGGAGACAAGTTTTCACAAGACGTCTTTGGTGCAAACTTTGTCTTCCACGGATTTATTGTTCAAAAGTTGTATGAGCCGAAATGTTTGGTTCAAAAGCTGACTGAGCCGACGGATTTGGAACACATGGCTGGTTTTGATTAGATCAAGCAAGACGGATTTGGTTCAAAACTTGGTATGCACTTCGTAAGTGGATCAAACTCAAAGAAGATTGGAGAAAGAGAGTGACAAGCCTTAGAGCAATTTTCTGATATCTTTTCATTAAACTTCAAATCTTAAATACAAAACAATGCAGGAATGTAATGCGTAAATTAAGGAAATCGTGACCACTAACTAGATGCATGCATAAAAAATGGGAAACATGGAGATAATTGCTAACTTGATGCAAAATAAAAGGAACTGATGCAGAAATCATGCACACGTGCATGACTTAGTCTAGAAGTCTTTTAGGAATTGCAACTTGTCTCTTGGGCCTCTTTACTGGATCATCTTCGGAGCCTGTGTTAACGGGCTGGCCCGTATCATCTGCCCTCTCCTCAAAATGAACATTGCCCTCAATGTTGAAATGTGAAAATTTTGCTTCAATCAAATCGAGATCTTCCCATGTAGCTTCTTCCATAGGAACTTTCAGCCATTTGATTAGAACTTGTTTTTGACCCATTTGACCCAAACGAACGTCTTGAACTGCCTCTGGTATCAACTGGTTGTCTTCCATGTCGAATTCATGAATGTTTCCCTTTTGCCCATTCACATTGCCATAACTTTGCTTCAACAGAGACACGTGAAAAACCGGGTGCACTCTTGATCCTGGCGGTAACAGTAACTTATACGCCACATTCCTGATTCGTTCTATTATTTTGTAAGGACCGAAGAATCTCCGGGACAACTTCTGGTTTTGTCGATATTGAACCGACTGTTGTCGGTACCTCTGTAGCTTCAAATAAACCATATCATTGACATTGAATTCTTTCTCCAACCGGTGCTTGTTAGCTTGTTTCACCATTCTAGCTTTAGCCTCGTCGATCGATTTCTTCAATGATGATAATAGTCGTTGATGTTCCACAAGTGATGAATCAATGGATGCTATTTTGTTGGACCCAGGACTATAGTCATGAATTGATGCGGCATCTCGACCGTAAACCGCTTTAAAAGGCGTCATTTTTATTGATGAATGGTAATTAGTATTATAGGAATACTTAGCCAGATATAGATATCTGTGCCACGTACGTGGTTCATCCATCACGAAAGCTCTTAAATAAGCTTCAAGGCAACGGTTGACCACCTCCGTTTGGCCATCCGTTTGAGGATGGTACGCACTGGAATGAAGCAACTTAGTTCCGATCTGTTTGAACAATTCTGTCCAAAAACGGCTAATAAAGAGAGGGTCACAATCAGAAACTATAGTTTTTGGTATGCCATGGAGACGGTATATTTCTTTCATAAATATCGAAGCCAAGGATAGGGCCGTGTAGTTGGACGATAAAGCAACAAAATGAGCAAACTTGGACAATCGATCTACAACAACCCAAATAACCGTCTTACCATTTGAAGGTGGTAGGTTTGTTATAAAATCCATTGATATATCCTCCCAGAGCGAGTCCGGTGTTGGAAACGGTTGTAGAAGACCATACAGCTTATGCGTTGGGGACTTTATGGCTTGGCAAACTTGGCATGCTTTAATGAACCTTGAAACATCTTTTTTTATGCCCAGCCAAGAGAATGATGAAGTGATTCGTTTGACAGTTGTTGTGATACCTGCATGGCCTCCTATTGGTGATGCATGAAACTCTTGGAGTAAGCTCTCTCTAACTGATGGAATGGGAGGAACCAAAATTTTACCACTAACATAAACAAGACCTTCTTTTATAACATGTTGTGGGAAAGCCGCTGGGTCGTCTGTGACTGCTTTACAAAGCTTTTGGCCAAGGTCTTCCTCCTTAAAATAACGACGGATGGGTTCCAACCAAACGGCTATAGGGTGTGAGATGGACAAAAGCGAGGGGTGGTCAACTCGGCTCAAGGCATCAGCAACTTGGTTTTCTTTTCCTGGTTTGAATCGGACTTCAAAGTCATACCCCAACAGTTTACTTACCCACTTCTGTTGATCTGGCATCTGGATGGTTTGGGTAAGTAGGTGCTTTAAACTGTGGTGGTCGGTGTATATAATAAAGCGACGACCCAATAGATATTGACGAAACTTCTTAACTGACTCCGTGATAGCGTAAAGCTCCTTAACATAGGTTGATTTGGCTTGCATTGTCGGGCATAACTTCTTGCTAAAAAAAGAAATTGGCTTGTTATTTTGAGAGAGTACCCTGCCAATGGCGAATCCCGAAGCATCCGTGGTAACCTCAAAGGGTTTTGAAAAATCAGGGAGGGCTAAAGTAATCAGTTTTTCCATGCTTGATTTGAGCTCTTTGAAGGCTGCATCAGCTTGTTCACTCCAAGAGAAGTCTTTTTGTTTGAGGATGTTAGTAAGGGGTGCTGCTATGCGGGCGTAGTGATAGACAGATCTCCTATAATAACCGGTGAGGCTGAGAAATGCTCGCAAGGTTGTAAATGAAACTGGTTGTGGCCACTTTTGAATAGCCTCTATCTTATCTTGCTTGGGAGCAATGCCTTTGTGCGAGATCTGATGGCCAAGAAAAGACACCTCATGAACAGCAAAAACACATTTAGAAGCTTTTGCTTGAAAGTTGTTGTTAACTAAAGTTTCGAAAACAAACTTTAAGTGCTCATAGTGTTGTTCTTTGGAGCTGCTATAAACGAGTATGTCATCGAAAAAACGAGCACGAAGCGACGTAACACGGGTCGAAAGAGAGAGTTCATGGCGGCTTGAAATGTTGAAGGGGCGTTTGTAAGGCCAAATGGCATTACAAGGAATTCGTAATGTCCGTCGAATGTCCGAAATGCAGTTTTATGAACATCTGTTGGTGCCACTCGAATTTGATGGTATCCCGAACGTAAGTCAATCTTAGAAAAGATTGTGGAACCATGTAATTCATCTAGGAGTTCATCAATGGTTGGAATAGGAAACCGATTTCGGATAGTCACAACGTTTAATGCTCGGTAGTCTACACAAAACCTCCATGATCCGTCCTTCTTCTTTACTAAAAGGACTGGTGATGAAAATGGGTTGTGGCTTGGTTGAATAATACCATCTCGTAGCATTTCTTGGACTAAACCGTTCATTATTTGCTTTTGGAAATAGGGATATCGATACGGTTTTACATTTACGGTGGTGGATTCAGTAGAAAGTGGTATGTGGTGGTCATGGTCTCGTGGAGGTGGTAAGGAGAGTGTGGTTTTAAACAGTGATGAGAAGGTTTTTAGTAGGTGGTTTATTTGTGGGTCAGGGTGGTGTGGTGTGAGGGTATCATGTGAAGGATTAATTGCATCGTGGATGTGCATGGTATGTAAGGAAGCAATGGAGCCATGTTTAAGTAAGGCCGAGAGGGAACTTGGAGTGACCTGTTGATTAACCGGCTCATCAGTCAATGTGCAGTTTTTGCCGTCTTTCATAAACGAAATTTCTGGAATGGAAAAGTCGGCCGTGAGACGTTCCAAAGTACTAAGCCATGAAATTCCTAGCACGACATCGGAACCTTCGACAGGTAGGATGAAAAATGGTAGTTGGAATTGAGTTTTCTTCAATTGGAAATGTACATCTGGGCAATATCCCGTGCATTGAATAAACTGGCCGTTTCCTACCATAACCGAGAATGGAATAATTGGCTTGGATGGTAAATTCAGTTGAGATGCAATTCTGGGCTGAATAATGCTATGCGTGCTCCCACTATTAACCAGAATGTTGACCGGTTTACCAGCTATATACCTCGTGACACGCAGTGTTTGATTTGACGAGATACCAAAAAAAGCCGCGTCCGACAAGGACATTAGCTTGGGCTGCTGATTATCTACTGAATTTGGTGATTCGGTTTCCATGGCGTCCGGTTCCGTGTCCTCGTTATCTACTATAAGCAAGAATTGAGGAGGAGAACACTTGTGGCCAGGTGTGTATCGCTCCGGACACTTAAAACATAAGCCGTCCTTACGACGTTGGGCTATGGCTTCCGGCGAGAGGCGAGTAATTGGGAGGGAGGTGGACGATTTTGCAGGTAAAGGTAAAAGTGGGGGTTGTTGTTTAGGGTTTTGAGGGGACGGTGAGGCTATGGTGGCTGGAGAATACGTGGGAGGGTTCCAGGAATTGGTGATGGGCTTAGTGTAGGGAATGAGTTTGGGTTTAGGAATAGTTTGTGGGTTTAGCTTGTCTTCAATCACACGGGATAACCACATTGCTTCATGAAGAGTATTGGGTTTGTGAAGTGCAAGTTCGTTTTGTATATCTTGGCGAAGACCTGAGATATAACAGTTTTTAAGAGCCTCTTGTGAAAGACCAGTAACACGGTTACTCACACGTTCAAACTCCGTTTGATATACAGTGACCGTCGTCGGAGTTTTAAAAGGGTGGCTTGTTGGTTCTCGTAAGACGAGGGACCAAAACCTAATTCCAACTCACGTTTAAACATTGGCCATGTACCTAGGAGGTCATTGTTGGATAAGCTTTGGTACCATGACAACGCGTCTCCTATGAAGTGAAACACCGTAAGCTCGATTCGTTCTTCGGGAGGAATTTGATAATAGGTGAAGAAGTTCTCGGCTTGGAAAATCCATCCGGGGGGTTTGTGCCATCGAAAAGGGGAAGGTTAATTTTTGGCGGCTTTGGATTTGAAAGACGATTGTTTGAGGAGGACGAAGCCTCGTCGTTGGTTTTGGGGGAGTTGACCTGGAAGGTTTGTGGTGAAATATCGTCAGCGAGTTTGGCCATGCTGTTGGCCAGGTTGTTGGTAGTTTCAATCAAGGCTGTGAGTTGGGCGTTGGTGTGGGTGGAGGAATTTTTGGTGGCGATGATCAGTTGTGAAAGCTGATCGGCGATGGTGGATGGATCAAACTCAAAGAAGATTGGAGAAAGAGAGTGACAAGCCTTGAGGCAATTTTCTGATATCTTTTCATTAAACGTCAAATCTTAAATACAAAACAATGCAGGAATGTAATGCGTAAATTAAGGAAATCGTGACCACTAACTAGATGCATGCACAAAAAATGGGAAACATGGAGATAATTGCTAACTTGATGCAAAATAAAAGGAACTGATGCAGAAATCATGCACACGTGCATGACTTAGTCTAGAAGTCTTTTAGGAATTGCAACTTGTCTCTTGGGCCTCTTTACTGGATCATCTTCGGAGCCTATGTTAACGGGCTAGCCCGTATCAAAACTTGTCTTTTCCGACAGTTTTGGATGGACATTTATGAAATATTTTAATAACTTAGGCAATTTGGAGTTTCTCTATTTTAATAACTTAGGCAATTTGGAGCCGTAGGAGTCTAATTTAAGTTTTAAGTTTATTTTAGTTTATTTTTAAGTATTCGAGTCTACTCACTTGGTCTTTTGCGTTTTTCAGGTTTATGCCACATCTTCGTTCGCAAGGACCACCGTTGGATAATCTGAATTTTTCCCCGTCGAAGACCAAGGCTAGTTCGTCACAAAAATCGTCACAACAAAGTTCACCACCAGAAAGCCCGAGAAGTCAGCCAGACGTTCAAATGGCCGACGACAGAACAATTACTGCTCAAGCCTTCGATGGCTTAACCGAAAACCAGTCATGCATCGTTGTCCCCGCGATCGACAACCCCAACTCGTGGCAAATTCCGTCATACGTCATGAACAACATCGTTCAAACTAATCAGTTTCATGGGAACGATGACGAGGATGCGCCGGCTCATATTAACCGACTTTACCGCGTTTTGAAAACTTTTAAATTGCAAGGTGCTACTGAAGATGCAATTTTCTTACATCTTTTTCCTTTTTCACTTACAGGTAAAGCAGCTATTTGGCTTGACACGCAGCCACCTGGCACGTTCACCACTTGGGAAGCACCACGTTCTGCATTAATCAAGAGATACTTCCCACCGGCGAAAGCGGCTGTTCTTCGCGATCAGATTCACTCGTTTCACATGGAGCCGGATGAGCAATATTGTCATGCATGGGAGCGCTTTCAGAGCTTGTTGTCACGATGCTCACAGAATGGTCTCACACCATGGGCTCTCGTGGAGAAATTTTACAATGGGTTGAACTACAAAACCCAAGTTCGGTTCGACATAGCCGCGAGAGGAAGTCTACTGGCTAGGAAGAATGTCGCCGAATGTAACGAGATGTTTGAGAGCTTCGCTCAATCAGACCTCGCCAAAGGGCCACGGCGTGGGAATTCCACTCCCGTCAGTAGTACATCCTCATCCGCTCAAGGTGTACACCAGGTTAATCTGGAAACTAGTGTGGCTGCTGCTTTGCAATCACTAACCCGAGAGGTTAAGGAACTTAAGGCCAAGGTGGACAGGTGTGAGTTTTGTAGGGGTGGACATGGTACGTTGGAGTGCCCGGTGATGAATCAACAGGTCGACTTTGTTGCTGGTCAGAATAGGTTTCCCAACAATTACAACAACAACAGTCAGAATTGGAACACTTACAAGAACTTGAATCAGAACAATTCTAACTGGCGTTCGTCGGGTGCACCACCCGGATTTCAAAACTCTTATAATCAAGGACAATGTCAGTATTTTAATAATAATAACACCGATGGTACTAATGTTCAAAATAATGTGCAGGATTCGAACAGTGGACTTGGGCGTTTGGAAGAGATGATGAAGTTAATCTTGGATAGAGATCAAGTTACACAGAAAAAGTTAACCGACCACGATTTTCTAATCAAGTATCAACAATCTTCTATTCTCGATATTCAAAGGACGGTTGGTGATATTGCTCGTCGTTTAGAAGAAAGGCCCCCAGGTAAGTTTTCGGGTATCCCCCAAACTAATCCGGCTGCTCAATTTAACGCCATCTCCACTCGTAGTGGTAGGGTTTTTGGTCCGGAGGTAGTTAGTAGAGAAATTAGGGAAAATCAGGACGATAAGTTGATAGATGAGGAGATAGAATTAGAGGCTCCAGGTAAGTCACAAAATAGTACAACACCAATCATAGAGCCGCAAGTTAAGAAAAACACCGATAAGAAGCCGGTTGGAGCACGGCTACCACCACACACCATTGACCTAGCCTATGTCCCATATCCCGCTTGTCTAAAGAATCAACAATATACGAAAGATTACGGGCATTTTCTTAATATATTTAGCCAATTGAATGTCAACCTCCCGTTCATCGAAGTCCTCCAACATATGCCTAAGTACGCCAAATTTTTGAAAGATCTTCTCAAAAAAAGGATAAGTTGGAGGAGTTGTCGAGTACCGCTTAATGGAGAGTGTTCAGCGGCGGTTCTTAAAAAAGTACAAGAGAAATTACCCGACCCCGGTGTTTTTACCATTCCATGTCTTTTCGGAAGTGATACGACATGTCAAGCATTAGCCGATCTAGGAGCTAGTATAAACCTTATGCCATATTCTTTGTATGAAAAGCTAGACCTAGGAGAGCTCACCCCTACTCGTATGACGTTTTCTTTAGCCGATCGTTCCGTTAAGTATCTGAGGGGTGTTGTGGAGAATTTGCTCGTTAAGGTAGATAATTTGGTTTTTCCCGCAGATTTTGTTGTTTTAGACATGGAGGCCGACGAGAGAGTTCCTATTATTTTGGGTCGTCCATTCTTACGTACCGCTAGGGCGGTCATTGACGTGTTTGAAGGCAAGATCACTATTAGAGCCGGTGATGATAGTGCCACTTATTTGGCGAAGTCCATGAGACATCCGAGTGGTCAAGACGGTCTCATTGATCCATGTCACCCAGTTTACTCGATAGAATCATTTATCTCGGGCATGGATCCTAGTCTTGATCGTTCCCGTTCAGAAAGTTTAAGTGTGGGGAAGAAGCGAGCGGTTTCGAGCTCTCGGGCAGTGGTGAAGCATGTTGGAGAAAAAAGTGGTGGTATGCGAAAGATTGAGAAGGTTTGTGGAGTTAGAAAGAAGAAGATCAAGGTTTATCCATTTATTATGTTTTATGTCTTTTGGTGTCTTGCATGTTAAATCTAATTCTTTCTATCATTTCATGCAAAGCTTATGTTAGTTTTGTTCGTCAAACGGTTACGTGATTGCTTCACTAATGTTTAGTTATGTTTTCATATGTATGGTGGTTTGGAGAAGCAAGGGAAGCAAGGTCTAGAATATTCTTATTGTTACTTGGAGTTCAAGATGGATGATGATCAAAATTTGGCAAGATATATAATAAAATAAACAACAAAATCCGTAGCCACCCACAAGGGGCGCCGCGGCCCGCAACGGCAGAAGGGAAAAGGCCTAGGCGCGGCGCCTAGGCCCCCCTGTTCATCTGTTTTGAAAAGTCCAAGCCCGATAACTCGTTTATATAAACATCATTACATTCCCAGCCGTAGAGGAACTGTTAGCAGCCGATTTTGAGAGGAAACCAAGGTGTTGAAGGTGCTTTTGAGGCTAGGAATCAAGGAAGATCATCAAGCTTTTATACACGTGTTCGAGGGTCGATCAAGACGGGTTCTTTCGTTCTTTTTCATTGCCTTTGTTCATTAATCTTTATGATGTCTATCTTTGTTCTTTGGTTTAGTTATTTGTCTTTGATTATAACTATGCTAGGCTAGACTTCATGTCTACCTAGGTTTGATGAACATGTGTTGACTTGATTCTTGTTTTGGACGTATGCTTTGATTATGGATTTCGTTATTTAATAGTAAAGACTTGGTTTTGTTTTCATGATGCGTATGAATGTTTATTATCTTGATTGATTGTTAATTATAGCTTCATATGGATCTTGTTTTCTATTGATTGTGTTCTTTAGATCTTAGGGTTCATGTTTAATCTTTACTTGGTGTTTTGATTATTATGGTTGAATAGGCCTATTAGATCATAGAAGCTTGTTGATAGTTTGTTAGGGTTTTAAATGTTTTGCTAAATTCCAATAGCTGTGAGGTGAGGAGTTGTTCGTGTGTCTTGGTCAATTGCATGCTAGGATAGATTGTGACAATATTCTTGCTTAGTGTGTTGATCCTTGTTCATGATGTCATGTTAGTTTATCAAGTTATCTAAGGTTTTGTGTTTCGTAAGATTGCTTGCTTTAGATACTATTAATTAACCCTAATTGATGACTTTGCGGAAATCAATTCAACTGATTGCATAATAATCTAATAATTGTTCTTTGGTATTTCATTTGATTCAGTCAAAGGTCCTTAGGGTTTGTTAGCTGAACACGTTTAGAAATCAGTTTCCATAATCATGTTATTTGTCCATTGCTTGATGATTGTTGATGCATGGAATTCTTACCTATGTAGAATCCTTCTCTGATTGGTTTCGATATTGTGTTTAGTTGCTTGTTTCTCGTTAACTTGTTTTATTTATTTTTTTAGTTTAATCTTAGTTTATTATTAGTTTAAAAATCTCCCTTAAAACATTAATAATAAACAGTCGTGTCATAAGTTGCGTCTTATTAGTTAATTAACGTAATTTATAGAGTCCTGTGGGTTCGATATTCCGGACTTACTAAGCTTAGTACAATTGACCGGTTCACTTGCCGGTGTTTTGTTTAGTTGAGTCTTAGGTCTAGTTTTTATTACTTGTTTAATATAGATAATATTTATTGACTGTTTTTAGCACATCACCAGTACTGGTAGTGACGATGCTTGGAGCCTGAGTTACCACACGTTGGCGCATAACTGGGAAGCATTGAGAAGCTTGCCATTGTAGGCTTCCCGACCATGGCTGGCCATATTGGGACATCATGAGTGCCACCATCTGAGGATATGTCATGCCTGGTAGCATGACACATGGTCCAACTAATGGGCATGGAGCACGTGGCTCCAACTAATGGTGAGGTAACCATGCTTTTTGCTACATGCAACTTGCAAGGGCATCATAGCTTCTGCTAGGTAGGTGCTTGTCGGGGGAAGTACTACAACATGTGAGTTTTGGAATAACTGCTCCACAATATATTCTCTTATTCCCGTGGGAGTTATAGGTGAAACCGACAAGCTTACCGTCCTCGGGGTTCATGTTTTAAACTTCTCCACCTAGTGAGCTACCTGTTCCCTGAATGTTTCTTCCCGATGGGAAGGTGTATTCATGCTTGGCGGACTAGGAGCCGGGAGAGTGTGATACCAGGTTCTTCAGTGTAGTCTAACCTTATTCTCACCCTTTTTGTTCGTTCTTCTTGAGCGTAGCTATTCATTAGCACCCTGAGTTGGATGAAGTTTCGTTTAACACATCCCTGGGTCATTTCCGTCTTCACTAATGGGAGTAAAAAGTCACCCCTTGGAGAGAAAATGCCATTTCTGGACGAGGGTAGTGTTTGAAAATTGAAATCGGAAAGCTTGAGACGGCGGTGTGACCTACGATCAGTCTGTTTTTGGAGAACTACAGCTGATATCATCCTCCGACAAGGAGTTATCTTGAGGCCAATCATCGTTTGAAGGAAATTCTTGTTAGTGGTAATATATTCAGGAATACAAGAAAAATACTTGAGAACAAGGACTGAAACTACCGAATTTTTGTTTTAAGTAGCTCCACCCCATGGTGGGCGCCACTTGTTGCTACAGCGAGTATAGCGACAACGAAAGTATGGTAGTCTAAGAGTATGACACTAACAAAGCTTACTAACCTGATAAGATCAAAGAAACACGACCGGTTAGTCTCACCGCAAGAGGGGTCTGCTGCGATTAACCTCCGGTATGAGAATCTGTGATTTGATACGATAATGAGGTGATAAGAGAGTAAGTATGAAAAGAGAGTAGAGAGAAATAGGATAAGTGTGAATGAATATTACCGTTAGTGAAGTCCTCTATTTATAGGCAAATGTGGAAGCTTCTTTGGAGAAGCTTAAACTTTTAAAGGTAAAATGGTCAACTCTTTCTTTTAACATGTTTAGATAAGTAATATCATTTTAGTGTAACATGTTGTCAACTTTTGTCCTGCCATGTTGACGTTTATGTTTTATGACAGTTTTCAACTTTATGTCAAATCAAATGTGACTTTTGAGATTTACCGTAGCCGGGAGCTTCCCTAGTCAACTTAGAAGCTTTGATGATGAAGCTTCGAACTTCCTGGTCCAACAGTTTGTGTTTATTGCTCCTTAGCTTCTAGGCTTCTCTGGCTTATGAGTGGGTATGGATACCCACGCCATCGGTTAGATTATTTGTTTATATGTAATTCCGTTTTTTCTCCTTATAGAAGAATGTTTTGACATTGACCAATGCGTGATGTATCATGAATGCAAATTTGAAAACTTCTGCATACAAGAAAGCTTTCTTTACAGTAATTGAAAACTAACTTGACTAAACTAATCTTACAACAAAGAATATAGTACCACAAAATGGTCGGAATCTTTCCCCACAAGAGCATAAACATTCAGTAATTAAGTTATTAAATGTATATAGAAGTTTGAAACAAGGTGGTGATCATATAAATCAAGAAATCTTCATTAACTTCTTTCTTAGAAATGAAGAGGTTAAAGGGCGATCAGAAAGACTTGTCATCTTTCTTTGAAAGTTCATCTAGGGTTTTTCACTGGAGAAGGAATGATTATTTGCAAGAAAATACCACAAGCAAGCACGTTGTCCGCTCTTACAATCGGTCTAGAGTTGCCCGTCTTCGATGGACAAATGAACTTCATCAATGCTTTGTCAATGCAGTTCAAGAACTTGGTGGAGAAGAGAGTACATATTCTTACTCTCTCTCTCTCTCTATATATATATACAAACACACACAAACTTATTCATATATATCATCTATATGCGGAGGTTCATTACATAGAGTTAAATTATTGCGAGCAGAGAAAGAACAAACATAATGCGTTTATTTTTTCCGTTAGATGTTCATACATTCTTTAAACCTCTATCTTTTGCATGCATATGTCTATGTTATGTTATGTATATTAAAAAACAATTAAACTAATTTGTTTATATGTCTTTTTTATATTTTCAAATGTTTAACTACACATGTGTAGATATAGGAAATAGCACGCCTGTCACCTGGCCACTTGCCTTCTTTGGTTTAACTACTTCCGAATGCATATATACAAAAATATGTGGCAGGAGTGTCTGTACCAACCACCTATTTGAATAGTGTTTATAATGTATACTTTATGTCTGTGTTTTTATATATGTTTGTGTGTGTAACCATCTATGTATATATAAGATATATTTCATGCAGCTAGCACATTGTTTGCATTAATGTTTTTTGTATGGTAATAGAGGCAACTCCAAAGATGATTCTACCAATGATGAATGTGAAGGGACTAACTCTATCTCATATCAAGAGTCATCTTCAGGTTAATTACTATATATAAAGAAAATATATTTTGAGTTCTTCAATATGTTTCATAAATTGAAATACTAATATTTAAAATAAAACTAGGATTTAGGATCTCGCGCTTCGCAGCGGGACCACTAAATCGTAAAAAAAATGTAAATTCACGAACGCGCCGCGAGTTGACGCGAAGTCTATCAGGTTACGACATCAAAACTAAACAAAAGACAAAAGAAATAAACTCGTCAATGGTACAATACAACAAATTATCATATGTAGAATCACAAAAACCGGCACGTTACAGCTGCGAACCAACGCAGATTCGGTTAGTATCGGCGGTGCCAACAAAAATTCGTCAACGTAAATTAGTAAGCAAAAAAAATGTTTTAAAAGCACAGTATCAAACGTTGAAGCGCGGATATAAAAACATGCGACGATAGGATAGTTTTAAATCATGGAAAAAGTTTTGGTCACTGTAAAGAATGACTATAAAAATACGAAAGCATAGTTGAAATCGTTTATCCGACAAATATAGCATGTAATGCCGACACTTACCTAAATTTAGTGTTTAAAATATAATTTTGTTATATATTATAATTATTTGAAAGTAAAAGTAAAATAAAAAGGATAAAAACCAATATTAATATGTAGGTTAGTTATTTAATGGTTGTATGTGACTAATGAAATATTAAACGAATAAACAGTAAATTGAATAGTAATAGTGTGAGGAGGACTAAATCCCCCTTTTAATATATATTATAATATCGAAGACTGCGAGAACTGCATATAACTTATACATGTTCTTTTAAGTGTGTATTTCCTATTCTCACGGTTTTTAAGAACTTTATATGGCGGTTTTTTGTTATGGACAGACATTTGTAGTTTTTATGCAAAAGCATTTAAAATTAAAATTTTTAAAAATGAGTTGAGTCTTGAACTTAAAAGCTTTAGAAATATAACTTTTTGCATTATCTTTTATAGAATTGTCATAAATCAATCACTGTCATTCTTGCGGAATATGATGATGTCCTTGTTATTTTCACTAATGAAATTGCAACAATAATCAATATTGAACATGATGACTAGAAAAGTCAATATATGCATGATGTTGAGTATCTCTATTCTAATTGCACATGTTTAGGAGCATGAAGAACGACGTGATTCTCCAAGGTCTGTATACGTATGAATAGTTTATAACCCGTGTTTTAATCATATTTGTGACATTTTTCGAATTCGTAGCTGGTTTAGAGATGGAAGTAATCCTAGGCGTTGTTTGAAAGTTGTACAAATAGACAGTTTGCTTAGAGTGAACTCAGAAACCGATAATGGTTTCATGAGTTCACTGGCGTGGCAAACGAATCTTGATAAAGACAAAAAGTGGAGTTGGCTTCTTTGACCAACAAACTCAACCTACAATAACTTTCGTGACTCTGTATGGAAAACAAGTCATGATGAAGTTCACTCGTTTAACCAACAAACTCTAGCGATGGTTCGACTCCTAATCCTCTAAAAGGGTTTCCGTGAGTTCACCTTCCACTATTTGTACAACAATTGTAAAATAAAATGCTTAGAACCACAGTAATGAACCACCTACAAATTGTCACTAGTAGTTAGGCTGGGTAACATCAACATATATATATGTAATCTATATTTTATAAATTGTTCCTTGTTTGTGAAACATGATAGAAGCTAAGGAGAGAAAACAAGCTGAAAACGGCAACGACAATCATCAATGTTTTGCCCGACACAAGAACTTTCATAAGCATACCATGCATAGTGGTATTCATGGATCGGAGACGTCAAGAACTACTGTTTCAAGGAAAAACGAACTTGTGTCGATTAGTAACAAGGTTCTAAATGCCAGTTTCACCTCAAAAGTACAAGCCTGATCACTTCTTTGATATCTTTTTTACATGACTATTATCACCTCTAAATATATACTCTCATATCTTATTTACATGATCAATAAATACAGGCAAATGATGACAATGAAAATGCTAGAGAGCCCTTTGTTGCATCATTGTCTTCTTCAAGCGTTGTTGACATAGAGTTGACTCTAGGAGGCCCATATGCTTGTCTAAAATCTTATGAGAGTGATAAGAATTAAGAATGCTTCTGTTTGAGCTTGGTCTTGTGTAAGAACTTGTTCTGATTTGTGTAATAACTAATAACCTATACCGATGTTTCATTTTGAACAACACTGTCAAAGCGCCTATTCTACTACTAGAGTGATAAAGAAGAAATATGTTCGTCTGACTTCATCTTTTTGACTTGAGTGATAAGAAGATATATGATAATTTTCTCACTTTCACTAACAAACACTTTCAACAAATATTAAAAAAAATATAGAGAGTGGACAATTTTTCTCCAAATTTACTTATGAATAGTAGGTTTCTCTTTCTCTTACACTCACAACTCTATACAATATAGATAACTCACTCACAATAATATGTATGACATGTTGGGAATGTTCTAAGAGCCCAAAAGTACAAACGAGAAATCCCAACAAACTACAACCAACAACTAACAACGAACTTATCGCTTATAAAGGAAAACTGATAAAATTAAATTTGTACCACGATTCTCAGTCAACACTCGACCTTTTGCTTCTAATTTTCACCCTTAGAAATAAGTAGGCTTTCACACCACACACCATCTTTGTAATCAATAGCAACACTTGTTTTTGAAAATATTTCATCTCTTACTTTCTAAACAATCAACTAATTCTATGAAGCTGTCATTTTTACCCGAAACCTGACCCAAAAAATCGAAACCTGAGAAAAGGCCAATCGAAACCGAACCGAAGTAATTCGGGTTGGTTCTTGTGTCTGATTTCTAGGTTTTGGGTGACCCGAATAACTATTTGCTTAAAAATATGATATTATTATTAGGTAAGTACATCCTAATATGAAACACTCTACACATTCCACTTGTTCCTATCCCACCTATTATACTTGATCGTCTATTTATTGTTTATATTTCTTTTCTATTTATGGCTACTGACAACCGTAATAGAAATATATATTCCTTTATCAGGTTATGTTTATTTATTATTTTTTTTTATCTACGTAACAAGCAAAGAAGAATATGTTGTTTTAGTTTTCGCGTTATAGTTTTTCTTTACCTTCTTAGTTTTCTTAGATACTCGAAACCCGATTAACCCAAACCAAAACCAAATAACCTGAACCCGAAAAACCCGTTAGCATTAGAGATTTGGATTGGGCTTCAGGTCTAAAAGTAAAACTTTGAAATTCGAATAACCGATTGCTATGTAAACACAAGCACACAATTGAAATAAACAAAAAGTCCAGGGGCTAATTACGCAAAACACAATAACTTATAAGTAATGTGTAACAGAAGGCTAACAACAACTACACAATCTTATTATTACGCCGTCGTTAAACCCTAACAACCGTCAACCACCACCACCACCACCACCACAACCATGGCTGACGTAGTCCAATACAAGCTCGAGCGCATGGTCAACGAGCTTGACGACCTCGAGCGCCGTGGCCTATTCAGTCGCCGCGAAATCAGCGAGATCGTAAAACAACGGCGCAAGTTCGAGTACCGGCTCAAGCGTCCGAGTCCTCTGAAACAGGATTACTTGGCGTATATTGATTACGAGAAGTCCGTTGACGCACTTCGTGTGCTTAGGAAGAAAGCGGTTATGCGTGAGTTAAAGAAGAAGGAGAATAATAATAATAATAATAATAATAATAATAATAATAATAATAATAATAAGATGAAGCAGTCCTATTCGGATTTTGCTGGAGTGTCGAGGATAGTTGAGATATATCGGTTAGCGAGTAATAGGTTTAAAGGAGATGTGGAGTTGTGGTTTCAGTATTTGGAGTTTTGTAGGCTAAGGAGAAATGGACATATGAAGAAGGTATATTTGATTTTGGTTATGTGTTTGTGTTGTTATTATTATTATTATTATTGTTGTTGTTGTTGTTGTTGTTGTTAGGTTTTGTTTAATTTCAAGGATTAGTAAATAAATTAGAGTGGTATGTTTGGTATTGAGGTCCTTAGTTTTGTTATAAGTTGTTTAATTATTATCGGATATCGGTGGTTTTAATATCATGCATAATTTTTTCATATAGCATTTTAACACTAACAATTCAGTAAACTCTCCTACTACTATTAACAAATTATCCTTTTGCAACTGCTAAACACACTAACAATTGTAGCAAGTAGAAACTGATTAAGACTCAAAACACCAACATTTATCACTAAAAGTTGTAAATTAAGACTTGAAACGGTGATATAGTGGTGAAATATTGGTCAAGATCGCTGATATTATCGGTAGCGATATTCTGACCGATATTTCACATGAGGACCGATAACCGAGATACCACCGAGATTGACTGCATAGGTTGTAATGTGAGTTAGGACTGGCTTGATGTTAGTTGTACGTAGGGGTGGAAATGAGCAGAGGCACTCGTAAACTTCTAGCGATTGGGTCGTTAAAAACTTGATTGAGTTGAGCTTAAATTAACTTGAGCAGTCGAGCTCGAACTCTAGCTTTTAATGAGGCTTGTTTAGTAAATGGGTTTGAGTCTGAGCTTCACATATAGAGCTTGAGCTGGCTCGTGAGTCTAAAAGAACTTTAGTTATCTGTTTGTATTTATTGATGTTAATTTAGATTATAGTACTTGAAACAGGTTGAATTAGCCCTAGCTTATTTGAAACAAGTAGGGGTGCAAACAAGCCAAGCTGCTTGCGAGCTACTCGATTGATAAAAAGCTCGAAACAAGTCAGGTTTTTTGACTCTAGCGGATCCTGAGCCTCAATTATTGCTCATTTAGTAGTTTATATCTTGCCAGGGCTCGAGCCTTTTGTATATTTAAGTTTTGCTTTTTTTGGACTTCTATGTATTAAGTTCACACTGTATGGCCAACTGATTCGATTAAGGTTTTTTTCTGAATATATAAAAATAGTTAAAAGCGTATATAAATTAATTAATAAATAGTAAGGGAGCCGATTCTCAATTTGGAAACACTACTCATGAATCGAGCTTTAGAAAAAGAGCTTGAGCTCGAGCTTTCGTAAGTCAAAACGAGCTGGATCGAGTTTAGTTGAGCTTGGGCTCGGCTTGTTTACACCTCTAGAAAGAAGTCATGAATGTAAGATTAGATAGGTAATAAAAATCTGATTGTGTATTCATTTGCCATGAATTCTTTATTGTGGCTTAAACTTTGAAGTTTAAAATGTTGGATTTTCAGTTTCATCTATAATACGAGGCTCTTCACTTTATTGTTTGTGAATCTGTTAGGTGTTGGCTCAAGTGATCAGATTCCATCCAAAAGTACCAGGAGTTTGGATAAATGCAGCCTCATGGGAGTTTGACCACAACTTAAACGCTGCAGCTGCACGTGCACTTATGCAAAGTGGTTTAAGATCTTGCCCTAATTCTGAAGCTTTATGGGTTGAGTATCTTCGAATGGAGCTCACATATCTGAACAAGTTAAGTGCACGCAGAGCAGCTCTCGGTGAAGATGTGGGCCCATTGGTACCTGATCGTTCTGAAGATAAACAATGGCGAGATGAAAACAAAGACTTGTTTATGTCTATTGATGGAGAAAATGAAGGTTACAAAGGGTTAGAGGTTCAAAATGAGGAACTGAAGCAGAAAATTGATGTGTTTCGGGAACAAGGTTTGAACATTCTTCAGACTGTTTACAAATGTGCAGTTGAAGCGCTTCCTTCTAGTTTCAGTTTGAGAACACAGATTTTGGAGATATTAGAGGCAACAAATTTGGCTAACTCTGATGATATGCAAAAAGAGATCCTTTCTGACATGAAACACGAGTTTTTGAAAGAACCTGCATATTGGGATTGGCTTGCAAAATATGAAGAAGCAGGGCGTAAGAGTACACAAGATGTAACAAAAGAAATAACAAATTTTCAGTTATTCATGGCAGTTCAGGTACTTGAATATTTTTTCGTATCCTTTACATGTATTTTGTGATATTAGTTAGGCTTGTAAATGAACTGAACGTTTAGTGAACTGTTAGGCCGGAAGTGCGTCTATGTTTGTTTGTTAATAAACGAGCGAAAATGAACAAACTTTTTTGTTTATTTAGTTAAACAAACGGACATGAACACGGTCTCGTTCATTTGAGGTATCTGTTTGTACGTTTATGTTTATAAAATTTTTTGTTGTTTGTTATAGTTTAATCTAATTTTATGCATTAATGTACCACCAGTTAAAATTTAGTTTAGGTTATTAATTTTTTAGGTTCAACATATTGGTTTTCATGCTTACTTATAATTAATATTTGCTAATCAGTTATGTTCGTTCGTTTGTGCTTGTTTATGTTTGTAAGTTGTTTTTTAATACTGTTATTCTATTAATGACCAATCATAACACGAACATACTCATTTTCTTAACGAACGAATGCGGCCTTTGTTCGTTTAATTGCCCGCATTTGATCATTTGTAACGTATGAACATAAACATGTCTGGTTCGTGTTCATTCTGTTTATTTACATATGTAATATTCATTTCTGTAGCTTCAAGGGGTGTGTTGTTTGTTTTAAATGTGTTTAGGTGTATGATGAGGCTTTGAAGGTTATACCATCATCTACAATGTTTGGTCTATATATCAAGTTCTTGATGGACACAATTGATAGTAAAAGTTCTAGGCTTTCTGATACATCTGACAATTACGTAGATCCCGTTTCACATGTTTTGACGATCTTTGACAAGGCACAAAACACTGGGTGCATTTCTGAAGATCTTGCGTGTCAACACGTTTCGTTTTTGTTACAACTCGGTAAATTAGACGATGCTAGAAGTTTAGCAGAGAAACTTTGCAACGGAGAACTCTCAAAAGCTGTTAATTTATGGGTGTTACGTCTTTCTATCGAGATTAAACGAGTTGAAACACCAAGCAAAGCTGATCTGTCATATCTGTTTGATCTTTTGCAAAGTCCTTTGAAGAAAGTTTCTGTTTCAGAAGCTGAGAGCTTGTGGCTTATGGTATGTGGAAATTATTATTGTTAGTTATGTACTAATCATGTTATTTTATAAAAAATTATTGCATTTTTGTGCAGGGTTTGAAATATTTTTCGAGTCACAAGCATTATTTTGATAAGTTAGTGGATATTTCTGTAAGTTCACTGATCAGAGACGGTGGTAGTGATGATGGATTCTCTCTCTCATCTGCAATTGTAAACTTTGTTTTACAAAAAGATGGAATTCAGAGTGCAAGAGACATGTACAAGCGGTGAGTAATATATTTGCCATTAACTATCCAGTTTTAATGTTATATATATTATTATGAAGTTAGTGATCATCAAGCATATTGAAAGTGCAGGTTTTTGGCTTTACCTCGGCCCGGGCTTGTGTTATGCAGAAACTGCATCGAAATGGAGTTGAATCTTGCATTATCTGCTGGTGGTAAAAAGGTTAATCTTGTAGAGGTCCGTAAGTTATACGAAGGTGCACTTTCAACATATGATCAAGATGCGAGTTTGTGGCAAGATTATCACTCTATGGAGTCAAAGGTATGTTTAGTTTTTCAGTATAATAAAAATGCAGGAAACGAAAATGGTGAATATAAAATTTTTCATGGTTTAATCTGTGTTTTATGCAGATGGGGACATCTGAAACCGCGGCTGCTGTTCATTGGCGCGCACGAAAGACACTGAAAAACAATGCTAAGTTATTAATATGATGAGTTATGAATGAGAGGTTTGTTATTGTGAATTAACTCACAGTTTTGGAAGATTTGCTGTTGCCATTGCAGAAAGCAGTAATGTAACAGTTTTGTTTTATTAGTAGGATAATTAAAGTGTTAAAGAATTTTATTTATATCATGGTGTTAATACACATTTTCTTGAAAGCTTTGTTTACCCTGTTTACAACTTATAAATATGTTCTATGTGTTTTACTTGTTTAGGTAAAGGGGTTACTAGGCTCCATAAATGTCGATTCAAAACTTCGATCGACATCCTATATTTTATCGAGGAAATAATATTTGACTAGATTTAATAAAGTGAAACCGATTAAAATATATAATCGAAAACTTTGTAAAATAGTAACTGCAGTAATAAAGTTGATCAAATGTTGCAATAAGGTTGTTAATGTAACTAGACGGGTTTGGCGGGTTCAGATGACAAGTTGAATTTAGTTTAGCATGGGTCAATGCGGGCTCGGTATGTGTGATGTCAACAATAGCAGTGTGGTAGTGTAGAGATGGCAATGACTAGGTTTTGGAGACAGATCGAAAACGTCGTAAAATAGTAACCGCAATAATCAAGTTGATCAAATGTTGCAATAAGGTTGTTAAATGTAACTGGATGGGTTTGGCGGGTTCAGATGACAAGTTTAATTTGGTTTAGCATGGGTCAATGTGGGCTCGATATGTGTGGTGTCAACAATAGCAGTGTGGGAGTGGTGTGGAGCCGGCAATGAATAGGTTTTGAAGACAAAAATCAGGGGACATGTATATTGGTGGCCCCGGCCCCCTACTTCCACCCTTCTTCTTTTTGCTCGGGAATGTAAATTTATGTTTTTTTGTCATTTTTTTTATTGAATTGTATATTGGACTATTGGTGAGCCGTGACCCCCGTTCCCCTTGCTCCAGCTTGTTTTCGTTCAAGATTCGCCAATGCAAACAGTGGTTATGACTCATGAGCGATGGTAACCCATTTGGACCTTCATAATTAACAAATTTTCCATTAATTAATCTGAGTAGACTCAAATTAACCTCTTGATATTCTGGGCACTGGTAGTGGACTAGTGGAGTAGTGGTCATGTTCAAGTGAAAGTGGGCTGGTTGTGCTTGAAAGCACAGACTCTGGTGTTTCAGCCCATTTTGAAGGCCCAATTATTGAATTTTATAACTTTATTGCACTGCCTTAATCTTTACGTGTTACCTTGTTATTTGGGTTTGTTTAATTTTGCTTCCTTGTACCGTTTTGTACTTTTGTGTTCAAGCCATTCTTTTGGTTTGGTCTGTATGCTGTTGAAAATTAGTGACATTTTGCTAGTAAAGGATACCATACATACTAAATTAAACTTAGTAATTTAGTAAGTGTTATATATATGTACAATGATTTTAGTGGGTACGTTTATTTGTGTGTTTATATAAGGATCCGAAACAAGTATAGCATTTTAAAACTTATAGGTGCTAAGAAGACATGTATTTAATAAAAACTTATAGGTGAAACATACACACACGTGCGCACCAGAAAATCAGCGTTATATATAACGTCACGTGTACCAGTTAAATTCATACAAACTACGTGACTGAGCTCTATAGAGCTATTAGTTTTGACGTAAGTTTAGATTACATGGTAGACACATTTATAGATGAATTTGGATTAACATCCACGCAAAATTTGTTCTCCAAGGGTTGTCTTCTACTGGATTGCAATTTGGGCCTAAAGTTTTTTTTTCTTTAATATTATCTTCTAACATCAAGCTTAGTTATCACTATATTTGTAGTGTTTCAACACCAATGAGCTGTAACTTTTATCATCAATTTATATCCAATCTCAACATTATCTAGCTTATTATCATTTTCAATAATTTTACTCTCTTTGATATTAATTTAAGTTCTTGCCAAATAGACAAAAACAAAACCCAAAAACTGTTTTCAAGGTTTTTCCTAAGGTTTTTCATATACAAGATTGATTGGTCTATGAACTGAAAAATTACTTGGTTCAGAATGATACATTTTGCAAGAAGCTAATGTCTAATTTGACCAAAATGTACATCTAACAACCTAGAGGTGATCTTAAACCAAATTTGGTTCATATTGATGACATACTTGACATGAAACTTGCATATGCTCTAAGATCACCCGCAACGTGGCCTTGTCCAGAATTTAAGTCTTGGATTCCAGACGTGCAATGGACGACGTTGGTTGGACACCTCTCTCACTTACATACACATGCAAACACACATATATTTTATGGTAAGGTGCGGGTGGGATCAACAATTGTCAGCGTTTTTCTGCAGTAAGCGCTTGAGTAAGGTGCGGGTGGGATCAACAATTGTTGGTCCAATGGTAACGGCCTGGTCGGGGTATTTGCCATTGAAGGCCCATTTTTCCGGCAGAGACCATGCATCATGAATTCATGATGGTTGATTATATATCAACCACCATCATCCTAAGTTTAGATACATATATGTATATAAACATCCATGCTAACAATATTATACTTACAAAAACATTGTTACATGTGTTTTAAGCCATGTAAAAGTATGTAAAATCCCTTCTAATAAAATAACTCACTATAACCAAGTAGGAAAAACATAAAATATATAACAGTCAATGCTTTGTCCATTATGTTTTGGACCATTCTAACGATATCTCGAAGCAGATTCAGTATTGTAATTAACAAATTAGCCATGTGAATAACTATTCATGTAACATGCAATATGAAATGTATATTATTAAATTTGATAGTTATTAATTTGTTTAAGTAGGTGTAATGTAATATACAATTATGATATAATACCAACAAGGAAGAAAATGACAAATCTTGATAACGTTTTCAACCAATTTACAAGCTCATGATTTAGTTAATTATCTATATACATCATGAGAAAAATAATCAAGATCGAGGTCAATAATTTCTAAACTATCATAATCAAATAATTAGAAAAGTTTGCTTCCAAACTCTTCAATATCACTGCCTAATCTTGAAGATGAAGCTGCAATATCTCTTAGCTCGGATAAACTTCTTCCAAGCTGCAATGCAACCTTCATCTCAAACACCTCACCATTCTCTCTACTGTCCATATCTCTTTCCTTCAAGTTTGATTCTATGGATTCCTCCATCATCTTAAAGAAACCTGCATTGCTTCTATACATTTCAAACACCATCCCTACTTGCCCACCATGTTGTACGGTATTTACAACGCTTGCCATCGCACCCCCCATGACCCCAAGCACCATGGCCCAAGTGTTATGAGAAGAAGATGCAAGAAAGGCCGAACCAATTGCTCCGAAGCTGGTTAGTAGAGGGCCAGCTATGGCTAAAGCCTTGTTTAGTTTCAAGGCCTTCTCACCTAACCTCAAGTAATCAGCTTTATCTTTAATTTCCAAAACCCTAATGATCTCTCTCATCTCCTCTGCAAGCTCCACACTCCAACCAATATTATTATTATTATTTTCCCGTTTAGCCGCGGATGTCCTCCTTTTTTCAGGCCACCAAACCGCTGGTTCCACTTTAGCCGGAAACTTTTCGAGCATAACACCAAGTAGAGGAAGAGGGTAGGCTCTATCTAAAGCCAAAACTTTTTCCATAGCTTCATTAACATCACTGAGAGTAGGATTGCCTATTGCTATCTTGGTTTTGAGTTCGCTTTCGAGTTGCTTGAGCAACCTTGCAGCGTTTCTTTGTTCTTCGGCCAGTTGGGAAGGTTGAATCTTGTTCATGATAATCAACATCCCAGTTGCAGCCAAATACAAGAAACTTGATGAAAGCTTAAGGGCTTCCAAGGGTGCACCAGGTACACTTGTTATAGCAGATGCAATGCCAGCCATGGTTGCAGCCGAAAGATGCATCTTCTCTCGGACTCAACGACACAAAACCCACTTAACATTGGTACTAGAAATTCTAGGGATAAAAACCCGATCTAAGACACATATTTGCACGCAAAACTTAACCGGACAAGACCAAAACTCGCTCTCGCGAAATTCTAACCTAAACGAGTAAAGAAGCGAGACAAACCGACTCCCTATTACCTCTCGGTCGCAAGGAAGGTGAACCTATTGAATTTTAATAATTAATCGTACTCAAGATTCATATGGTAGTACTAACCGTGACAAGATCAAAAACACCAAATCTATGACCTAAACGTAGAACCCTAGCCGAACGACACACAATCAATCAATCAAAGTCATACGCGGAATCACAAGCAAAAATTATATAAAAACAATATTTTAACACACCAAAGATCAAATTTAATAAAGCTTTTCAATAATAATACGTCATGTGATCAATCAAAACCAAATAAACCGCTAAACAATGTCAATTTTCATCAAAACCTAGGTAGTTAGGGGGTTTAGTCAGTAATCATGCTCTAGAATAAAACATAACAATTTGGTTCAAACATTGAATTCATAATGATAATAAAAAATTCAAAACGAGAAATAATGTTTGGTTGAGTAGATATAAAACCTTGCTTGCTCCTTCTCCTTTTGTTGTGTCGAACCTTCTGTCTTTTTTCTGCTGTCCACACCTTGCGGCTGCCATCCTCTGACTTTCGTCCAAATCCCCTCACGTCACCTCCTCGGGTCTGCCCTTCTCCTTCATTGTGGGCCTGTAATATTTATGAATATGTATTTAAATCATGAGCCCATGTCATTATTAAGTAAACTCACAGTTGACTTTGCTTCATAACAAATATGATAAAAATAGTTAAACATAAGATGTTATTAACTTTGATTTTAATTTAACTTTAACTCATGTAACAAACAAACAACCAACACCATTTATTTAATTTGTGAACTCATTTAACATATAATTATTACTTCAAGATAATTAATTTGCAACACCCAAAATCTTAATTACTATCATGTTCTTTCAACAACATTTAATAAAAGACATCTTTTTTTCTTCTTATTGTTTTTGTTTTAGCTCGTTATCATTTCAAATCTTTAAACTGCATATATGAATCAATTAGAATAATATTCATTAAAAACCTGGCTCAAAAATACTTAAAAATGTAAGAAATATTTATATAATAATATATATATTTTAGACCACATCAATCTAACTCAAGAACATAAGAGTAACAAGCCATTAACTTCTACATCCAAAGCCTTGGTTTCGCAGCAGACAACAATTGGTTATGATTCATTGGAGTGACCAACTTCAAGAGTGGAAGATCAAACTGAATCATGCATACATGGCTGAGATTTCTGATTTTCCATGCGAGATAAATGAACATCTATGCTCTAAAGCTTGTATTGCTAAAGTTTCCAAATATAGAAGTCATAATGATGATCTGGTCAAAGAAATCAAACGGTTAAAATACTTTAACCAAGAATTTCTAAAAGCAGAAAAGATTTATAAAGATAAAACTAAAGCAGAACAAAAGGATGTTTCAAAATTAAAACAGATGTTAAAGTGATAAAGAATGTCTTTATCAGGATTCCAATAGAAGAATTGATGAAATTGCATTGAAACTTAATGCTACAACCACTAAATTAGCACTTGACATAGACAAATTAGAGATTTCTTAAAAAGTGGTTAATGGCATGCATTATCAATTCTCAAATTCAAAAGAAAAAACAATAGAGGCATAGGGTGTAATTAGGGCTGCCACTTTTACCCGAAACCTGAAACACAACCAGCGAAAACATGTACCCGAACCCGAATCAACCCGAACCTGACAAAAGACAAACCCGAACCGAAGTAATTCAGGTTGGTTCTAGGGTTTGATTTATAAGTTTCGGGTCAACCCGAAAAACTCGAATAAACTTTTAGTTTTAAATTAAATTAGATATATTTTTAGGTATAACCGGCAAGTTTTAGCCACTAAGATTATCAGAATCTGACCCTAATTAATTGTTGTCATTTCAACTATAATAGATCGATTGTTTATTGTTAATTTATGTTTTTATTACTAATGACAACCGTAGTCAAACAACCAAATCACGCCCAACTGAAGAGCGTTCCAGTTAGTTTTACTATTGTTTTATCAAGTTATTTAGATTCATTATTTGATTATTTGTGTTACGAGAAAAGAAAATACGTTGTTTAAATTTTAGCATTGTAGTTTTTAAGTTTTTTTTTGTTTTTTGTTTTGTTTTTTGTAACATCCCGAAATTTCAAAGTGATATTAATTATATTACTTACTAATAGAGGGAAAGTTTACTCGGGTTGTCAGGAAATAAATAATAGAGTAGGAGTTGATATGGGTCGGGCTAGTGTTGGGTAATGGATGTGGGTTATGGGCTTGGATTAATGGAGATGGGTTAAATGAGAATGAGCCTTAGGTTCATGGGATTTCAGGGATATAAATACCCTAGCACCCCAATATATCTTCATTTCTATCATTATCCAAACACACTCCAAAAACACACACAACACCACAACTTCGCTGGCGGCCGGAACCGGGCAGATCCGAGGAGAGGAACGGGCAGATCCGAGAGAGAGAGAGAGAGCGATTAGTTGTGTTAACAAGTTAAACGAGATCCAAACAAGCTCAAAAAGGTATGATTCTTGATCTTTGAAGTTTAAAGATCCAAGCTTTTTAGTGTATAAGCGACCGAAAATGGTCGGGAAGCGTAGTGGGTGATATTGAACCATAGCAAGGGTGTTAAAATCGCTCAAAATGCTAGTCAGAAACCGAACAGCGCCTGATCTGGACAACTTCGCTTGCAACTGGGCAACTTCGCCTTCAAAGCGATGAACTTCGCCTGCAAGCTAAGTTCGCATGATGGCAACTTCGCTGTAAAGTTAAGTTCGCCTAACTGGTAACTTCGCCTGAGGCCAAGTTCGCCTGATGACAACTTCGCCTGAAGCCAAGTTCGCTTGATGGCAACTTCGCTGTAAAGCTAAGCTCGCCTAAGGTTTAACTTCGCCTAAAGCCAAGTTCGCATGAGGTTTAACTTCGCCTAAAGCCAAGTTCGCCTGAGGTTTAACTTCGCCTAAAGCCAAGTTCGATTAGAAAATAAATTAAAAGCGATAAGTTAAAGTAAGCTAATACTAGGCCACCAGAGTAGATCAGGCGAGTATTGACACGTATGTTTGTTATACAGTCAGTCGTGCACAGCTGAAGAAAGGGATTACGATTAACGGTGAACGTAACCGTGTTCAGGTGAGTTTCTAGCCCCATTTATGTGTTATGTTTTCGGGGCTGTGTGCATACTCAATGTGATAGTTAATACACTTACCTTAAATGGTAAGCGTATGCCGCGTATGATATATGTGATAGATACGATTGATTGCTTGACGGTACGTGAACGATCTTCGGTTATTGCACGTACTGTCAGGATATAAATAAAGATATTAATATTGTATGTAATGTAAGGATGATGTATGAACAATATGAATGAAAGCTTGTCGGTACGTGAACGATCTTCGGATATTGCACGTATCGTCAAGGGAAGTGATTAGCTCCTTACATGGATATTAAATAATAACTTATAGATAGTGTTCCTTATATGGATAATATATAGAGTTCCTTTTATGGAAAGTATAGTGTTCCTTCTATGGATAGTATAATGTTCCTTCTATGGAAAGTATAGTGTTCATTCTATGGAAAGTATAGTGTTCCTTCTATGGAAAGTATACAGAGTGTTCCTCCTATGGAAATTATATATAGTATGTTAATGGTAATGGTTCTTTTAATAGATATTACGTGACGATCCTCCTATGGATATTTATACGAGGTTAAGGTAGTAATATGTGTCTTCGGATACGGGAAGAAATATATGGGAATAAGTTGTATGTTGCCTGATTAACTAGAACTCACTCAGCGTAGCTGACTTTTAGTATGCACGCAGGTGAGTAGGAAGAGGCAGCTCGCTTGAGTAGACACGTGGCACAGAATAAGAGGCTGGCATCGGAAGACTCAAGACTTTTAAGTTAATGTTTCGTTTTATTTTGAAAGACAACATGATGTTTTAAGACAAGACGTGTTTTGTTATGAAATGTTTAATGAAAGCTTTTATACTCCGCGAAGTTTTAATGAACTCTGATTTGTAAGAACTGTGTTTATGAGTAAATCCGACGCTAAAGTAAGGCTACCGGGTTCGGGGCCTTACAAGTTGGTATCAGAGCATAAGTTCGAGAGATTTAAGCATCCTACATGCTTAGACTCAAACAGAGTATGGGATTTAAGTAAGAAAGGAAAGAAGATGCCAGTTCAAGAATGCATGTGTCGCTCAAGCAAGATCAGTAAAGGTAAAGTGTATGATTAAATGATATATGTTAATGAGAAAGGAAAGATATGTGAACGATAAGGATAGAAGTAATTGATTGTTTGATTTGACTAACTGCTTAAGTAGGACCAGCACAAATAGACTCATAAAGGGAAGTATATAGGACACGGAAAGCAACGTGATCAGCTAGTCACAGCTGGCCACTGTTATTACCTGTTAGCCTTGCTATCCTTGTACTAGATAGTTCCTTGAGTGAGGATGTTGTGTTTTCCCTTAGAGTACAATGGCTGGAGCTGGAGACATTGTTGGAGCTGGAGGTCGCACTGGACGACGCGGCAGGCCTCGTCGTGTCCAGCAACCTTCGGTTGAGACAGCTTCCAACACCGACGCTGAAGGAAGCGCAGCTGGAAGAAGCCCGGAAAACAATGAAGGGGTTCAACTGGATCCCGCAATTCAAGCAGCTATTGTTCAAGCTGTAGCCACTGCTGTGAAGAATATTAATCCGGGAGGGTCTGCTGGAAGCCGTGAAAGAACTGTTGAAGGGGCAGGTGGTAATGGTAGGAAAGATGATGAGAGGGAAAAGGGTGATTCAAGCGAGGTAAGGTCTGTGAAAGTTGATGATAGGAAGAGGGGCCGAGGCGGTTGCAACTATAAGTCCTTCAAAGGTTGTGACCCGCCTAAGCTGACTGGTTTAGGAGACGCAATCGCCACTCTTCAATGGATAACCGCCATGGATAAAATTATCCGAATCAGCGAGTGTCGTCCTGACCAAGCTGTCGGTTATGCCACCCAATCATTTGAAGATGAGGCTATGTATTGGTGGGAGAGTGTGGAGCAGAGGAAGACCCGTGAAGAGATCAAGGCGATGAGATGGAATGACCTAAAGGACATGGTGATGAAGAGGTTCTGCGCTGATACCGAAGTTGAAAGAGTGGAGATGAAGTTTCTGAACTTGAAAGCGGGAGAGATGACACAACGGGAGTATACTACTGAATTCAACCGCATGTCTAGGTTGGTACCTGACATGGTGAACACCGAAGCTAAAAGGATCAAGTGTTACGTAAGGGGACTTCCACGGAATGTATAGTGTTCCTTCTATGGAAAGTATAGTGTTCCTTCTATGGAAAGTATACAGAGTGTTCCTCCTATGGAAATTATATATAGTATGGTAATGGTAATGGTTCTTTTAATAGATATTACGTGACGATCCTCCTATGGATATTTATACGAGGTTAAGGTAGTAATATGTGTCTTCGGATAGGGGAAGAAATATATGGGAATAAGTTGTATGTTGCCTGATTAACTAGAAATCACTCAGCGTAGCTGACTTTTAGTATGCACGCAGGTGAGTAGGAAGAGGCAGCTCGCTTGAGGAGACACGTGGCACAGAATAAGAGGCTGGCATCGGAAGACTCAAGACTTTTAAGTTAATGTTTCGTTTTATTTTGAAAGACAACATGATGTTTTAAGACAAGACGTGTTTTGTTATGAAATGTTTAATGAAAGCTTTTATACTCCGCGAAGTTTTAATGAACTCTGATTTGTAAGAACTGTGTTTATGAGTAAATCCGACGCTAAAGTAAGGCTACCGGGTTCGGGGCCTTACATTTTCTAGAATACTTGAAACCCGATTAACCAAACCTGAAATAACCCGGACCCGAATTATTTCCTATTGTACTTCTATTTAAACGTTGTCAAGCTTCAATAAAATGTCAAGCATTCACGAATTCTTTTGTGAGCGTGTGATCCTGATAACCAAACATCACTACGTCCATGAACTTTCAATTGCACACAACCAGACCAGGTAAGTTAGCACGTATGGTCAAATGTTTCTACGCATGTAGATACCCTAGATGACACATGGTAATGCCTTAAGGCCCCGTTGCGTCTGGTCTACTCCTGGTTGGCAAATGGTCATTAATTCCCAACGGTGTAACTTTTAATAAGTTACATCCTCTTCACACTAAGGTCGGAGATCATTTAATAATCTAACATGTTTTGGAGCATGTAGGATATTTACATATTTCACATGATGAAAAGAAAGAAATCAGCATCATTAACATAGTTATTTCGGATATTGTTTACTCAAACAAATACTTTTTATTAATAAAGAACATAATTAAATGGTTACGAAACAATACATCAACTTTGCAACAATAAATAGAATGAATATATGTTCTTGACATTTGCATTTAACTTGGCAACATTTTTCCCTTTTACGCATAACTACACATCCCGTAAGTGCATGAACTCCCTCTCTTGCATCTATTGTTGCAACCTCCGCAATGTCTCTTATCTTTCATCAAATTTACACATTTCCCGTTGCAGCAAATCTCTTGGTGCTTGCATTTTCTCCCGCAAAGCCCACAATTTTGGTTATCAGTCTTAACATTGACGCATTTCTTCTTGCAACAATATGGACCAGGGCTGCCTTTGGCCCGACATAGTCTTGGGTTCTTGTTGCATTTCATCAAGCCCGTCGAGTGTTGAGCAAGGAACCGACTTGCCCCTCTTAGTGAACCAAAAGTAGGAATAAGCTCTTTGTCGTCGTCTTCAATGGGTGTTGCTGAAAGATTAATGGCTAAAGCCATTAAAATGATCAGGGTCATCAAGATTTTCTTGATGCTAGTAGTATTCATGATATATTAATTAGAGAGAAAAATATGAGATGAAAATTTATTGAAAAATTGTTTGGATGGAGTTGTGGATGAGATTATTGGTACTGCATGCATATGTATATATAGGGGAATGTGACTGATAAAGTCTTGGTATTAAAAAAGTTAGGCTTTTGGATGGAACTTTTGTAGCAAAGGCTCCACTAAAAATAGTCAATAATTTTGACCTTGGATGGTATTTCATGTTCATAGGGTTTTTTTTCAAAATAGGAATAAAATACACAATTTGTGATTTGGTTGACATCTTGTTTTAGGAATGCTTGTGTTTCTTTGATTATAAAAGTACAGCCTATGTGTAAAGAGATGTGTTTAGATTCAACATTAAAAAAACTCATAAATTTCTTTTATTAGTGATGTTTTCATATTTCAAATTATTAGATATTTAGGAAAATGTTCTACCAAAATAAAATAGTATATATCTAACCAACGTAGAGACATCAAGAAAAGTTACCTCGACGAAGATGAATTGTAGATCTTTTACTTCTCAAGCCCAAAATACTCTGTGACTCAATTTACAAGATTATATGGTTCATTTCGTACAGCCTTATTTCGTGATTGTACGTCAAACAACCACATGCCAATAGCCATGTTCATAAATGGGATCCTTTCTTGTGGCTTATGGTGATACGTAGTCTGAATCCCATGTCCAATACACCACCCACCAAGTAACAACCCAAAAATTTTTTTACAGTGAAGCCATCTGGATTTTAACGAGTATATAACAGTTGAAAAGTTTTCATAGAGCGTTGTTGGCCCCATGCATGGCGCTTACCAAGCATGGTTCCACTCATGACCCCACACCATCCCACGTTATCGTGTACGTAAGGTAAATGGTGTTTGGAAAATGGTTATCAAGATATATATTTTAAACATCCATACGTTAAAGGTGTGTTTTTGGGTTCGTCGTTTTGGGTCAAATTCATCATCGAGATCAACCTCACGATGATTGTTTATAGGTTTCTCACCCCATCATACATAATAGAGAATTCATTTTTTTCCTGCTTATAATACAATGTGATAACTTAGTATTGTTTATAGATGTTATCGTTTGAAAATGTTGGGATCGCTCGTCTGCTAGCTAAATACCATCATCACAAATATTAAGTTAAATACTAACCGATGTCACATTACACTTGTAACATTTTAGACCCAAACGTAGAATGGTGTTTTCTTAATTTTATGTTAATTATTGACCCACCTTTTGTAAATTATTCTATATTCTAAAGAGTCACCACTAAAAATCAATTAGAAAACACGGTTTCCATAGGACCAAATAATAATATATACACTGCAAGATTTATATATTGTCAAGAAAAATAGTTACAGGAGCACTTAGTTTCTATAGTTTTGACTTATAGTTATGGAAGGCCAGGGCGACTTTCTGAAATAAACGTGTATTAATTAGGCAATAGGATTTAGTCGTGTGAAGCTGGTAAGCTGCATCTGGTTTAAACTAACAACTAATTGAAAATAAAATTTATCAATTCTGAAAGTTGAGTTTAATTTCAAATATTAATCTCCAAAATTAAAAATTGTAATATTGTTTACAATTATTCCAAGAAAGTTACATTGTTTACAATTAATTTAAACACTTGGTGACTGTGTTTGCAATATCCAAGCTTCGACTACAATGGTTTCATTAACAATTAAGGACACCGCCCCCGCCTAAAAGGCTAAAACCTAACAAGTATTGGCAAATGCCCATTTTAGAAAAATTGTCCGGGATATGTACGGGGTGACATGACCACTAGACAAAAAAAAGTTGTGTTTAACTGTCTACCAACACCACATACTCAAGATTTTCTTTTTGCTAACCCTATAGATGGGCTAAACCAGCATTTGTCGCCAATGGGGTATCGTACTATGTATCCTTAAGTATTGCCTCATGATCGATTCTCCTATTTATGGATGATGAGATATGTATTGTTTGTCGCAAGGAATATTTGGACTTCTTTAGGGAGTATGCAGTACATTGAAGACCGTAAGATCATTTCCGCTAATGTGTCATTTGCAATATCTAGGTCTTCTATGAAAAACCGGTGGTGACCTTGTTAACCACATAATCCGCATTATAGCTGCAAATGCAGGCAGCTGCCAAGCCGTATGGTTGGGAGAGCAATTACGTGAACTAGTTCATGAATAACTTGGAAGAACAAGGATCTTTTGTGATAACAATTTAATCATTAATTTGCCAAAGAACCAAGGGAGCCATAGCCGTTGTAAACATATTGACATAAGTAGGGCTGTGCAACGGTTCAGAATCACGAGAACCGAACCGAAACCGGAACCGAAAATGACAAAAGGTTAGAACCGGAACCGGAACCTATTATAGTAAACCGGTTCGGTTCCAGAACCGGTAATCTCGGTTCTCGCTAATCGGTTCTAGCCAGAACCGTTTCCGTTGTATAATTATCAAATATGTTGTGAAAACTTTGCAAATTACAAAGCAATTTTATATAATTGTATGTCTTCTTTTACGGTAAATTAATATATATTACAACATGAACATCTGTTATATTTTTTTATTAAAACCTAATTATTGAAGTTAAATAAATCATTAGCATCGACAGATTAAAGGAAGATCATATCGTTTTATATCAAATTACATTGATAGCTTTAATCAAAATTGATTATGGTTGCTAGGTCTTGAACGCAAAGAAAGAAGATTTGAATTAAATAATGATTGAATGGATGCGGGTTAATAAGTTACTCTATAAAAATGGGTATTGGTAAATTTAGTTAAAACGTTTTTAATATTCCGGTTCTTCGGTTCTTAGTCTAAAACCGCGGGTTTTACCCGGAACCAAACCGCGAACGGTTTAATGCAAATTCTGAGAACCGAGAACCGTAATGTAACACAGGTTAGCGGTTCTGAGGCACCGGTTCGATTCTGGTTCCATGGTTTGGCGGTTCTGAACCGTTTTTTGCTCACCCCTAGACATAAGGTTTCACTACATTTGAACAGGGCCGGCCCAAGTGCAGTGCCAGGACAAGCAATTGCTTGAGGCCACACAAATATAAAAGCCCCAGTTTTTATTAAAAAGGTGGCACACGATTATACGACGAGATGGAAGCTTAAACATAGCAAAAGTATCTTAGAATTCCAATAGTAATGGCCAATCGAATTCTATTCTTCATCTTTTTATGCGGCTGCCATCTCGGTCTTGCTTTTCCCTCACGCAAGTTGTATTCTGTGTTTTGTAATTGCAGTTTACGATTTGGAATTTGGAAGTCTCAATTTGCGATTGCGATTTGGTCTTGCGAACGGTATTATGATTTCTGCAGGTTTTTTATTTTGGATTGCTTATTGGATTTGAAATCTAATTGAGGATCACAACAAGAAGAGCACAAATCATGTTGCACACAAGAACAACTGGCCAATATTATCATAAAGGTGTTGAACAATATCTTTTTGGTTATCTTCCATCAACACTTGGAATTAGGATGCTATGAATTGGGGTGGGGGTTCTGCAATATGAATTCGTAGCCAAAGGTAAACGTTGGAATTATGTGGTCAGACGTCATGCGAGTCGTAGGAATTACACATGTGTGCTTAGTCATGTAGACGTCTATCATGCATTTGAGTATATTTGATAGTCATCCATATGTGGATTTATGGAACCGAATCTTTAGGAAGTGTGTCCGACATTCTCTTATCGTTTGTTATATATCGTTCGGTTATTTCCTTTCCTATTATAGTTTTATTTTAACACTGTCAAGCTTTAATAAAATGTCAAGCATTCTCGTATTCTTTTATGAGTGTGTGATCCTGATAACCTAACATCACTATGTCCATGAACTTTTGATAGCACACAACAAGACCAGACGAATTAGCACGTATGGTCAAGTGTTTGTAAACACGCGGTAACCTAGCTAGATGACGCATGGGAATGCCTTAAGGCCCCGTTGCATCTGAACTTTGCAAATGAACATCATCATTAACATAATTATTTTGGATAAAGTTAACTCAAATAATGATTTTTATTAATAAAGAAAATAATTAAAATGCTATATTAAAATACAGCCACAAGACATACAAATGAACAAGTTATATGTTATAACATATGAACTTTGCAACAATAAATTAAATGAATATCTATCCACGACTTTTGCATTTAACTTGGAAATTGTTTTCTCTAGCTTAGGCATAACTGCACATGCCATAAGTGCATGAACTCCCTCTCTTGCATCTATTGTTGCACCCTCCACAGTGTCTCTTATCTTTCATCAAATTTACGCATTTCCCGTTGCAGCAAATCTCTTGGTGCTTGCATTTTCTCCCACAAAGCCCGCAATTTTGGTTATCGGTCTTAACATTGACACATTTCTTCTTGCAACAGTATGGACCCGGGCTGCCTTTGGCCCGACATAGTCTTGGGTTCTTGTTGCATTTCATCAAGCCCGTCGAGTGTTGAGCAAGAAACCGACTTGCCCCTCTTAGTGAACCAGAAGTAGGAATAAGATCTTCGTCATCGTCTTCGATGGGTGTTGCCGAAAGACTAATGGCTAAAGCCAGTAGAATGATCAAGGTTATCAAGATTTTCTTTTTGCTAGTATTCATGGTGTTTAGAGAGAAAAATATGAGATGTATTTTAATGTTGTTTAGATGGAGTTATGGTAATTATAGATTAACTTGTAGTGCATGTATATATAGGGAGGAATGTGAGTTGAAAATTGTGGTCGGTCATAAGTCTAGGTATTAAAAAAAGTTAGGCTTTTGGATGGTATTTTTTTGTAACAAAGGCTCCACTAAAAATAGTCAATAATTTTGACCTTGGATATGTATTTTCCTATTCATAAGTTTTCAAAATAGGAATAAATTAATAAACACAAGTTGCGTATGGGTTGACATCTGATTATTGGAATGTGATTTGTGTTTCTTAATTCCAAAAGTACTGCTTAAGTGTGGACATGGTACTGTTATGTTTTGAACAAATTCTCATTAGTTTTTTTAGGAGTGGTTATCCACATGTTTCTTAAAAAGATTATAAGGATGCATTGTTACCATATATTGTAAATCTTAGATATTTAGTGAACTTTTTTTATCGTGTCATAAGGTAATTAAAAGGAGTATGTATCTTACTCATCTAGAGACATCAAGAAAAGTTATGTGTGTAGTTGGCGTGTAAGGTCAGGGCGACGAGGGGCGATTTCCGGCGAGAACACCCCCCGGCGAATTGTGGGGCGATAAGGGGGGAGCGCAAGGAATTTGTCGCCGTTGGTTGTATATATATATATATATATATATATATATATATATGATGAGTATCATTACAGAACCATTAAATTATTTAAGAACTTGAAGGAACCATTGAAAACTAACGTTTTTTATAAAAAATTTGTATGTTAATGTTATTTGAGTGTAGTTTCATCATTTTGTATATCTATATTTTTAATTACAGTTTTGAAAATTAGTTTTTATACATATCTATGTTTTATTTTACACATATGTAAATTTGTTAATACATAAATTTTACACATATGTAAACTTGTGATTTATATAAGTAATCAAAATTTTTTATATAAAATATGATAAAACTACTCTTAAATAATGTTATTATATAAAAAAAATAAAAAAAAATGTTTGATATATATATATATATATTATGCTACAACATCATTACACTCCAAAAACAAAAATTTATCATTTGCTGACTGAGTGTCACATGACGTAAAAATGCTCGATTTTGTAGCTCCTACACTACACATAGCCTACGTAAGATGAACAACCTATTACGTACGGATTATGTACTTCTCAGGCACAAAATATTGGTGATATATCCGTTCATAAAGCTTTTTGGGGTCATCTTCTTACAACCTTATTGTAGCTAGTTTAGTGCTAAATAAAATAGTACCTTGGTCATCTTCATAAACATAATTTCTATAGGGGATAATGGTGACACGTCACCATTATGTGTTATAGGTTTGTCGGCCCATCTTATCATAATTTTTTTTGTACTTTATAAGTTCTGATTTCATAATGATGGTCTATAACTATTATTGTTTGAAAACAGATGGTGTCATCCACCGTTATATATACGAATATATTACAAAAACAAAAAGTGTATTATTGTTAATAGTTACTCTATAGATCCATGGTTACCAAAGGACTAAAGAATAATAAACTATCATATGATTTATCAATTGTCAAGAAATATAGTTGCAGGAGCACTTAGAAAGCTTGTATCGAACCAAAGAATGTCCAAACAACACACGTTGTACCTCGCTCCCTCATGTCATCGCAAACAATATTTACATTTTTGAAGGTGTGTTTGAGGCCCAAAACCCTCGGAATTGGGTTCACTTTAGAGAACTCAGAAATAGGTTCAAATGTTTGGTCTTGTTATAGTGCAACAGTACTCCACATATTTCAATATGGAAGCGAACATATATCTCTTAAATGGCTAGAGTTAGTGCTTTCCAAATTGTGGTTCAAAAGCTAGTAGACACTATACGATAATCCACACACGTGTTTAAAGAATGGTCAAGAGTTTTGATCAAAATTCAGTGGTCAAGAGCAACAATGGCTTGATTAGAATGGTGTTAGTAGTAATTTTGAAATTCACATCTTACATAGTTGTAGCATTGATCGGCATAGACTAGGGACTTAATGCCATTAGATTTTCAAAGTCTCATTATCTCATAGGAAGGTTGGTCTCTTTTGTTTTCCATAGTAATTAGTGTATTAACTGTGTTTGTTTTTGAGTATTGGATAATTATTTTTTCAATTATAATAGTCAATTATTAGTTTGGAGTGGGAATTTGACATGACCATTTTCAAAATATGAAAACTCATATGGAACAACTATATAAAATTTACAATATTTTTTCCATTTTTAATTATATCGTAATTTGGTTGTCAGATCCTAATTTTCTTCTTTTATTTTAAATATGATTTCGTATTTTTGTAACATCCTAAATTTTATAATATTGAATAAAGAAAGTTACGTTTAGTGATTTCGCGTTATTAATTAATTAATATCGAGTTAAGAACGGATCATGGACTTAGATTAATTAAGGTGGACTAAGTGGTAATGGGCTTTAGGTCCATGGGCTTCAAGGGGTATAAATACCCTCTTAAACCAACCTAAAACCCTAAACCCTCATTTATATCCATCCAAATCTCTACACACTCAAAAACACACACCACCATATTTCGGCCGAGAGAAAGAGAGGTGAGGTCCGAGCAAGCACACGTGATTCAAGATAGATACAAGATCTAGAGCCCTTAAGCAAGTTAAACGAGACCGAAGAACGTATAAAAGTAAGCCGTTTTACCTTTAAAGTTTACATTTTTATACACTTTTAGTCTTGAAACTTAGAACGAGAATAGATCAAGTATAAACGAAAGATAAAGTTGTAAACTTGATAGTAAAAATAAGTGTAAAGAACCTGAAAACGGAAACATGAACCCTTAACACTAGTATTGAACGTTTTTGAACTTAAAGGTCCAAACTTTACGTGTTTTCCGGTCAAACCATATCCAAAAACGACCATAGGAATGATCGCGGGTTAGTCAAATACCATACCCATGGATTTCTCGGTAAAACGATGATGATTTTGGGGATTAAAGATGAACAGCGGCGGCTGCTGACAACTTCGCCTACAAGCGAACTTCGCCTGCAAGCAAGTTCGCTTGCAAGCAAGTTCGCCTAATTGATAACTTCGCCTAAGGCTAAGTTCGCCTAATTGATAACTTCGCCTAAGGCTAAGTTCGCCTAATTGATAACTTCGCCTAAGGTTAAGTTCGCTAATGCTCAACTTCGTCTGGCATAAGTTCGCTTAAGGTTAACTTCGCCAAACTTAACTTCGCTTGATGTTAAGTTCGCTACAAGTAAGTTCGCCTACCTTAACTTCGCCAAACACTAACTTCGCCTAATACAAGTTCGCTTACAGTAAGTTCGCTTAATGTTAAGTTTGCTTATTGTTAAGTTCGCTTAATGATAAGTTCGTTGGAGTTAGCAAATTAGAAAATAAATTAAAAACCTAATGGAAAAATGTGTTAAGACAGTTAATGGAAATAAAATTTTTCCAAGCTGACCTGGCAGCTCGACCCCAGCCAGGGGCTCTGCCCCTTGGACCCTGCTAGGGGCTGCCGCCCCTAGACCCCGCTGCCAGGGGCGCTGCCCCCCGGACCCCCGTTCGTTGTGGGTTATATAAAGATAGAAATACAACATGAGTAGTAGTAGTTAATTGATACATGTAAATATTATACAGTTAGCCGTGCACAGCTCAAGAAGGGAATAACGATTAACGGAGAGCGTAACAGGATTCAGGTGAGTTTCTAGCCCACTTCTGTGTTATGTTTTCGGGGTTGTGTGCATACTCGATATGTTTGTTAATACACTTTTCCTAAGTGATAAGTGTATGCCTTATATGAATAACGTGAAATGTATGAATGATTGCTTGTTAGTACGTGAACGATCTTCGGATATTGCACGTACTGTCAGGTTGTAGTGTTACGTATAAGGTAAGTATAATGTATTTGCTTGTATGTATGAATGCGATAAAGTTAACAAACGAAGGAAAGGCATGGTTGTATGGTAACGAAGAGGGACCAGGCCCTAATAATATATGTGATGTTAGGGACCAGACCCTAATAATATCTGTGATGTTAGGGACCAGACCCTAATAATATCTGTGATGTTAGGGACCAGACCCTTATAATATCTGTGATGTCAGGGACCAGACCCTTATAATATCTGTGAGGTTATAGGGCGAAAGGCTTTTTAAAACGTATGATTATGTATGTAAAGAAAGTATGAAGGTAAGAATGAAAGTATATGCACTTATGTGTGTATGAAAGAAAGTTAAGAGGTTAAGTATGAAATGTAAGAAGGTATTGTATGAGTATGTGATTAACTAGAACTCACTCAGCGTAGCTGACTTTTAGTATGCACGCAGGTGAGTAGAATGAGGCAGGTAGCTTGAGGAGGACACATGGCAGAGTTGGACGAAGCTGGCATCTGAAGATTTTGCTATGATGTTTTATTTTAAAAGACTATGTTTTGTTTTTAAATGACGATGAATGCTCGATAAGACAAGAATTACGGTTATGGAATGTAATGGTTTGAATGTTTTTAATGTTCCGCGAATGTTTTAATTAACTCTGATATTTAGAACTGCGTTTATGAGTAAATCCAACACGAAAGTAGGGCTACCGATAACGGGGCCTTACAATTTTATTATGTTATCTGATTCGTCTCTACCGGCTTGAAAATTCTAACATCTGCTTATGAAAATTTTGAACGTCCAAAAAATAAATTACCCCTAGAAAAAGAAAATCCTAGATTCATCACTATAGATATGTACATTTTATCATATTATTATAATAAAAAATAAAAACAAGTCAATACCAAAACTCACTCTTTCTTTTGACACTTGATCATTAATTTCATTTCGACTTTGTTTTCTAAAGCCACACGTTTTCTAGCAAAACCTAAAGTTTGGTTTGCCACCAATTACCCTCCTCAATTTTCCAACCCAAGAATCAAATGTAAAGTTAAGTTGTGATTTGTGTACATTAAATTATATATAGCAATTTTTCTAATAAGTTACCTTTTTATATAAATTATTTTGGCAATTTCACATAGTGTTATGATAGTGTGAAGAGAGGATGGTGGGGCGCCCCAGGTGAGGATATATGGTCAGGAAGACGGGCGCGGGAGGTGTGGGCCCAGCCCAACGGATATATTGAGGTTGAATCGAAAAGTTTTCTCACTTATAACTGATATCCTTATGAGAGAATCGTGATCGATCCAATAGCCCATAACAAAAAAAAGGTACCCATTCACCCACAAGTCACAACTTTTAATGTTTGTTCTATATTATCTTTTTTTACACATACTAGTGGCCTTCATGTGAGCATGGTTGGTGGCTTTTCATGACAAGTTTAATAGATCTATAAATAGGGGTATAGTTTATTGTTTTTGTGCGTGTCAATTAAAGAAGTATCTTCTCCTTGTATGTACGTGATGTTCGTTTGTTTAGTTCGTTCATTTTATTATATGAAAAAAGTCGAGGGGTCACCACAATATCTTGTGTGCGTTTGTTTGTTTATTTGTTTGATTTGATTGTTTCATCTTTCGGGGCAACAAATGAGCCCGTCTACGAATGTAATTTTTTTTTTTGGTTTTAAAAGCATCTTATATCCTAATTGTTTTAATGACTAGAAACGTATGACACAAACCATGTCAAAACCAAGAAAGATATATAATAAAACGAGATAAACATGGTTGATCTGTGAGTTTTATAATAGAACTGGCATGAGTAAATTGTAAGAATAAATATATTTTATATATTTATTTATATGGTCATCATTATCATTTATACAATAATAGATCAAAATAATTTATTATACCTTATTATATATTAGCTTAGTAATTGTTGATGGGCCATATTACTCTTAATAGCTAATAAAGGGTTTCATCTTTGGTGTATATATAGAGAGAATAAATTAACATCATAACCTAATCTCACACAAATAAGAAATCATGTGTCTCATCTCTCTTCTAAACCGGGTTCCTCTCAAGAACCCTAACCATCCTTAACTATACATCCTAAAGGGGAACTCGATCAAGATGACAAACATGTCGACTACATCATACCCTGCTGCGGTTACTACTCTCCTTGCTGTAACAGGTTCATAGGTTTAATATTTATCATGTTTTCTATTGCTTACATGAAGAACTAATCAACATGTGGCATCAGAGTGATGTAGATTAATCAGCTCTTCATGTTTTCCCTAAATCTGGAATTGAATCAGAAGACATGGACTAAAACTTGATAAACCCTAATTTTTTCGGTTTCTTTTTCATGTTCTATTACGAAAACAATATGTGATACTGTTTAAAATCGCTAAAATTCATATTTAATAAACCCTAATATTTTCGAAATCTGTTAAAATTATGTTTAAAGATTTCGATTCCAGTTTTTGTATATGTTTAATAATTAAAATTTTCAACGATGTTCTTCGTGTTCATCATAATTTTTTAAAAATTATAATATATTTTGGTTCAAATCTGGATTAAAAATCTGTTAAAGTTAATTTAAGGATATAATTTTTCAAATCTTGAATTAATTAAAAGTTTTGGTATTTTCTAAAAAGATTTGAATCCCATTAAAATAGGAAATAGATATAATTGTTAATCCTTAAAAGATTTGAACCAAATCTTATTATTATCCTTTTAGATTTCGAAATCAGTTTAGGGCAACTAGTTTACGGAATTAATTGTATGGGTTTTATTAATGTTTTTTGTGTTTTCAGTTTAATTAGGATAATATTAATTTTTGGATTTTAGAGTTCTCGGATTTTAAACTTTATGGCCTTATACGGGATTTTTTTTTGGAATAGTTTTCCAATCTTTTTCCCGCAAGCACACTAATTTTCCGAAAACTCATTACTTTACCCGAAAACCCATAATATTCGAAAACATATTAACCAAAAACACATATCATCCGAAAACTATAATTTAACCGAAAACGTTATTTCACGAAATCCTTAATTTTACCCAGAAAATTTTTGCTATTAACTCATTAAAATGTTTTGTAAATACTTAAACATTATAAAATTTTACAAAACATAAAGGCTTAACTTGAATGAACTTTTGATGTATCACTTCTGCCCAAAGGTGTTGAGTTACATTTACCATATCATTCAAGTCTAATTGAAAGCATTTGTTAGTTTTTGCATAACATGATACAAATGTCTCAATTCTGCCCAAAGGTGACGCGTTACATTTATATCTAGCAAAACTAACCCTGCATAATTAAAATAATTGTATCACTTCTGCCCAAAGGTGATGAGATACAATTGTTTTGCACACATATTTAAATAAATTTTACTTCTGCCCAAAGGTGATTTATTTTTTGTTTAAGTAGAACTTTTAATTATAGTCTATTAGTTTGATGTTAATAATAAACATATCACATCTTCAATAAAATATAATGATCCTCACATTAATGATCCTTCATTAATCTAATGATCATAAGTTTTAATATGTATTATCTTAATATCCCGTAACATTACTCACTATAATTTTCTATAAATAATTATCTCATCTAAATAGTCCACTCTAATATTAAAACATAATATAAGTTTTACATCATAAAGAGTTTCAATAATATTTAGCTCTTCTTAATTTTAGTTATCTCTTAAGACATGATATGACTATCTTACTGCTCTTTATAATAACAACCATTCCATTGAAAACCGGAGCATAAGAAATAGAATGAGTCAATCATAATGTCTCTTACGATAATGATAATCAAGAACTTATATAAATAAATGCTATCACTAGAGTTATTCTAGATTTAGTTTTTCCTAAGACTAATCAAAATAACTCCTAAGATTCATGCACTCCTTAAAAGTTCTAACTATAAGGTTAAATGACGTTATTGAATACATCATAATGTACAATACCATGACCCATAAAGTTAAGGGCTCACACATGGAAATAAGTACACTTTTCTAATGCATTACATACTAAAAGTTTCTATTATTACAATTTGTTGCCTTAAGTATCAACTATAACACTCAGAAGTACCAAAGGAAAACGAGTGTGTTGATCAACAACATATGTACACGAAAAGAAATGTCTGGTGCTAGAAATAAGATGTTATTCAACTCACTACCACTAAAACCTATAAGAGGATAATTCTAAGGTTCATAGACAAAATACAAGTATTACTTCCAGCTTCAGGTTTCTTAAGGAGAAGTCTCATTGCAAAAATATGCCATTAGATTAGGCATAGACATTAAAAGACTATCCATAATTCAAAAGAACAACTAGCTAAAATTGATAGTTGTATAATAATGATATATAAGTCTGCCAATCCTAATATTCCCATTAACACATGATTTGTTGAGTCTAGTTCTATATGTTTACCCGAAATCAATAAATAACTAACATGAGTGTTAGTGACAAATTTAAATTTTAAGGTTATTAGAACCATGATAAACTGTCTTTTAATTACACTTTATGATACCTTAAATATTCTGAAGATTAATCAGAATTTAGTATCAATACTTAAGTTACATTATGACAGTTATAAGGTTTGCATAGCCAACATAAAGTCACTCTTACCTTAAACTCTTATATTATTTGTTTTCAATATCTGGATTGAAACATTTATAAAATAGAACTAGATGATAATGTATACCTTCACAACTTTTGTTATAATGCAAATAAAAATTTAACAAAAGACAAATGAGACTTATAAAATTCATCCATTAAAACCAAATTTCATGAGAAATCATGACATGGTTGATGAGGGTGATTTTTCATCTAATCTCATTCTTAGTGATTTTAATCATGTGTTAAATCCCATAAAACATTACTTGGCTTAAGGAATAAGTATGGGTCCACCATAAGTTATATTTTACTGACATTCGTGGAACTTATTCAAACAGAATATTCAGACATAATTCTTTTATCATTTAAAAAGCTATTTACTTGTATCTAATATGACTTTTATGATCCATGGTTTTAAAGAGATCCATTTATATATAACTAATAAGATTTATTCTAAACATGTCCCTAAGTTTATTATGACATATGGACGTTAATGAAATCAAATCAAGTCTAACATATATATGAGAAATTCCCACGTCACGTACATCATTGAAACTCCTTATGTAGTTTTTCTAGAGATATTAAAGATCAGTGGAAGCCTTAAGTGTCTCAGTCATATCTTACAAGATTTGCAAGAGGTGGGGGAGTGAAAACTTGATATTATCTCAATTACACCTTTTGTACAAGACACTGCTCACAACACTATTTCATCAAAACTTATCTCTTTAGAATTTACTACTACTACTACTACTACTACTAATCTTACAAAAGTTTCATTGTTGCTTAAACGTGGGCAAATTCAGATTTCTTACTAAACTAATCCTCACCAAGAGAAACTGCAATAACTTATTTTATTAACTTGTTTCTCTGTTAGAATATATTGGTCTTTAAATATTGACTCTAAGCATGCTAATTTCCTAAAGGTTTCTAAGGTCAGTGGGAGCAGTAAAAGTCTTTATAATGACTTGACAAAAGTACAAGAGACGGGGGAAGAGAGTCATTAAATTTTACTCCGAATTTAACTCCGATTACACCTCTTGTACACCATACTGTACCAACTCTTACACACTTAGAATCCTGAAAACGATAGCAACCTAACCAAGAGCTAATTTATGAAACTGAAACTTCAAATAAACCCAATAATCAACTCAGGAGGTCATCAAGGTTTTAAAACCTACTAACTTTGATGATTATGTAACCTCCCTGACTAAGTTGAAATGGATGTTGGAAAGTTTAATGATCCTACCCCTTATAATTAAACCATTAGCATGAATCATAATTGACTCCATAAGTCAGGCTAACGTTTTGAGATTTGGTTGAATCATCTAAAGGTGTTCATAACTAAACTAAATCCTAACACAAACATTAAGACACTAAGAAGCATGACTGATTGTTAAAGGTTATATTCACGAGGGAATAAATTATCAAAGAATCTTCTTACCTATATTACAAAAGATTTCTTTAAGTATCATTATTGTTCTAGTAGCTTATAATAATAGTTAAGAGCTACATTAGATGAACATTAAAACAACTTTCCCTAACAATCGGCTTACATACTTATTTGTTCATAAAGCAACCTAAAAGTTATAAACTGAAGGTCAAAGAACATTTAGTCTATAAGTCAATAAAATTCATATATGGGTTAATGCAAACATCAAAATGTGATGGAATCTTTATACAATTATTTTTATCAAAAACCAAGTGGATTAATGTACCTACCTCAAGATGAGTGGGAGCAACTAAAAACAAACTTGTCCTTATATAGATGATATTCTTCTTACAAGTATATGTTACATAAGTTAAAGCATTGTTCACACATACTTTGATATTATAGATCTCAGAGATATTCCTTACACATGTAACAAACAATACTGCTCTATTTAGAGGATAATAGGATCGTTGAGATTATTACCTTATGTTTCATTAAGTAGAAGCCTTAGGTAGGTTCAATTCTATACTCGTTCAGATATTACTTAAAATTGCAACACACTAGATATGTCTAGATGAATGTGAAGCATTTAAAAGAGTATTAAAATATCTTTAAAAGAAACGAAAGACTATAACTTAAAAGAAGAAGTGAGAATTCAAACCGGTAAATTACTCTAAACTTTGTTGTATTCAAAGATAACCTAATGTAAATTTCGGGATATATTCTCATGTCAGCAGATAAATCTATCTCATGGAGGAGTCATAATGAACTGATAACAACAACCTAAGTCATAACAACATAATATGTTGATTAATTACAACGTTGTTAGCAATAAATGTTGTTGAATATTTATTAGTGGACTCATAAGTTTTATTAAACTCCAATAACTTATATATTGAAGACTAATTGTGATAACGTCAGCTACCATGTTTTCTCAAACAGTAACAGTTTGATAGGTGCTACATTAAATTTTGATATGAAGTTAATTATTTGTTTATGAACGAATTGAGGAATCTAAATTTTCATATCAAATACATTCATGATATGCTTAAGGATCCTATAACTAAAGGTCTATTACCCATAAGTATTATGAAAGCGCTTATAATCATGAGGGGTTTATTAATGACCACATACAACTGCATATCGTACTATGAATGATTAAATATTATATTTCCTCATCAGTTTGATTTTGTACGTCTCTTAATATGTTCTGCATGCATAATGACATATAGACGAATTAATATACAAATCAAACGTTCTGAATGACTTACTTGAAAATTTTGATCATAACTACTTAAGTTTTAAATAAGAACTGCAGTATGATTAATGAGGGTCTTGAGCTGATGTTCAATTCAATGACTGTATTTCTCTGCTCCAGTTTGAGTTTAAAACTAAAATGAGTGTTAACTCCTGATCAGGCTTATCTAATACTCATAATAAGTGATTACTCGGCCAAGTGGGAGAATGTAAGAATAAATATATTTTATATATTTATTTATATGGCCATCATTATCATTTATATAATAATAGATCAAAATAATTTATTATACCTTATTATATATTAGCTTAGTAATTGTTGATGGGCCATATTACTCTTAATAGCTAATAAAGGGTTTCCTCTTGGGTGTATATATAGAGAGAATAAATTAACATCATAACCTAATCTCACACAAATAAGAAATCATGTGTCTCATCTCTCTTCTAAACCGGGTTCCTCTCAAGAACCCTAACCATCCTTAACTATACATCCTAAAGGGAAACTCGATCAAGATGACAAACATGTCGATTACATCATACCCTGCTGCGGTTACTACTCTCCTTGCTGTAACAGGTTCATAGGTTTAATATTTATCATGTTTTCTATTGCTTACATGAAGAACTAATCAACATAAACACTTCAAAAAAGTTTGATATAATCAACTGAAAACTTACAAAACATATGTAAAAAAGTAAAATTTTAAAAACAAGGGTTCGTTAAAGATTATAAACACATAATATTTGGGAAAACCATTTAACAGGAACATCGGGCTTGTACTTCCTGCCACAAGACCCACAGTTCAAATAATCGCTATCCACATTTACATATTTCTTTTTGCAACAATCAGGGGCTAATTAAACCGACCCTTGCTCGACTCACCCTCAGGTATATGTCACATTGGTTGAACGGGTTTAGAGCAAAAGGTTATTTTTAAAGTTCATATGAGAGTTAGTGTCAGATAAAAGGGATTTAACATAAGTTTGTCAGGTAAAGATGTGGGGTCATAGTAAGTGAAAAAGTTAGTAGGAAGCCCATGATAATGGAGGTAGGGTTGTTCACGAGCCGAACCGAACCGAGCGAAGACTTGATCGTTGCTTGGCTCGTTTACAACCGAACCGAACGGCTGAAATTCGAACCGAGCGAAAACCGAAACGAGCAAATCGAATCGAGCATTTTTCGATCGAACATCGAGCGATTTCAAGCATTATTTATTTCTTTTTCACTTTAAAATTTTCAATAAGAAACAAGTTTAAAGGTTGTAAATTATATATTTTATAAATAAATTAGTAGTTTTTAGACAAACGTGTAGATTGCAAGTTTTTATTAAAATTAAGTTTGAAGTGAGATAAATTGAACATGTAAACACACTTCTAGTATTCTAAAAACTTGAAGGGAACAAATAAAACTATAAAGTTGACGAAATAGGAAAACTTTAAAGGGGCTAAAAACTGTAAGCTTATATTTATGTGTTTTGTCTATATATTTACATATTTGTTCATATATAGTTATATATAAAATAAATTAAAAATATTCGAGTCGAACCGAACCGATCAAACCTTTGCTCGTTGCTTGGCTTGTTTGCAAACCGAACCGAGCAAAGCTGCTCGTTTACAATCTAGCGAAAAAACGAGTGAGCATTTTCCGAGCAATTTCCGAGCGAGTGGCGAGCGAGTTCGAGTGACGAGTGGTTTGGACGGCCTAAATGGAGGGGTGTTTTGGGCTTTTGGTATTTTTCTCTTTGTAGCCATGTAGGCACATGCTTTGGTGTATTCTGTAATATCTTAACAAATTTTTAATAATAGTTGTTTGAAAAAATAAATAAAAGAAAACCTTCGGTATGCATTATTTTAGGGGTCTTCCTAATCACACCCCACACTGCCTTATATGCCAGGGTTAATGCTAACCACGGCGTATACGGGTACTTTTCTAAAAAGACGTTTTTTTGTCCTTTTGTGTTAATTTTATATTACTTTTAGTTATTGTTTTTTTTATTTTGTTGTTTTATTAAAAATAGTTTTTTTTTTATTTTCTTTATCAACAATTATAAAAATTATAACGAATCCTCGCAGTCGTGCCGTTTGGGGGCGTGGGGTCGGGTTTCATCCGGTGAATCTCTCAACAGGTGGACCGCTAGGGGCTCCGTCCGTCTGGACTAGTGGCCAGCTCGGGCTACCTTTAGCCAATGGGGGCCGCGTACGGAGTACCCGGCATTACTTAGTTGGCCGTTAAAAAAAAACAATGTTATTATTTGTACAAACTCGTTGTAACGGTGGTGGTTTTTGCGTTTTTTTATTGTACAACGTCGTCGTTGTCCTCACGACCAAGCCTAATGCTCGATGTGCTCGCTTCATGGTCAGAACGTGGTGGTGGTTTGTGTTTTCATCGTCATATAATCTTACGATTTAAGCATCGCCCGTTACCACGCTAGTGACGCTGCCATTTAGATAGATTTCTACATTTTGTTATTTTGTACAAATTTGTTGTAATGGTTGTGTGTGTGTATATATATCATTTATTTACGTTGCTTCGTTATAATTGTTGTAATTCTTGATAAAGAAAATCAATAAAAAAATATTTTTAATAAGACAACAAAATAAAAAACAATAATCAAAATAAATAAAATTAAATTAAAACTAAAATATACATTAAACATAAAAAGACAAAAAAACACGTTTTTTTAAAAAACATCTATATGCCATGGTTAGAGCTATACGCGGCGGTTAGACAAAAGACAAAAAAACACGTCTTTTTAAAAAACATCTATATGCGGCGGTTTAATCTATACGCGACGGTTTGTACGGTTTTCTAACCACACCTCCGGTGTGGTTAGAAAAGCCCTTATTTTAGCAATGTATAATTTGAATTTCATCAACAAAGTTCTGATTTGATGGTTTACACCTGAAACATAAAACTGAAAGCTGATCAGGGCTAATCTAGACATTTAAAGAATTTTAAAGTGATGTGTTAAGAATTGTATTTTTGTATGAAATACTATATATGAAAAAAGTCATTTGTAATCTAGTCTATAAAATTATATTAACTGCAAAGCAAAATGTTGTCTATTTGTGGTAAATTATTGCTTCTTACTTCAATCTTTGGTTCTTTAGATATTTATTTCTTGTCCTTAATTTTTATGTCAATGAAGATTAAAAACCAATTAAAATCCTCGAGATTGGTTTTATTTTGGGGAGGGGATGCGAATAGTAGGAATGCTTATCGGCTAAGGAATGCTTATCGGATGTGGGGCTGGCGACCTGGCGTAGGCCGATGAGGGGAGGGGTGGAGATGTATCAGTTTAATGATTTATGTAAATTGATCATTCAACAAGTTACATTACATGTGGAGACAAATTGTGGATCTGGGACATGGAGACTGATTTTATAGTTAAATAGGTGAAGAATCGAATTGATGGACATGTACTTTCTGAAAGGGTGATTTCGGCTAGGTGAAGTTGGTTCGTCCGAAGACAAGTGAGCATTTTGGCTTAGAAGTTTTTGATCTATATGATTCATAGGAAAGTAAGGATGATTCATTAAAAAAAGTTAGAAGATGGGGTTTGAAGTTATTATTATAACTACTTGATGGATACTTTGGATGCACATAAATGAAAGCATGTTTGATGATATAAATAACTATTGTATTCATTTTTATTGTTTCTAGCAAGTATTCTAAGAGGGTTAGAATTGGTTTTGTTGATATACAAAAAAAACCCGTTGTGGATCTTGTAACTTTTTTTCGTGTTTTATCTCTTTATCTTCTTGCTAAAGGTCGTTTATTTGAAGTTAAAGCAGTTTAAAAAACATTTCTTCTTTTGACACAGATTCATTTTCCTTTGAATTGAGTTTGTTTTTCAAATCCACGTTTTTCAACAAGGCCAAATGTTTGGTTTGCTTCCAATTTCACCCCCTTAGAGCATCTATAATAACAAACGTATACAGACCGCAAAATCATCGCCGTATCATATTACAAATTTTTTTCAAAAACCTTACTTTTTTACACGACAACAAACTTTCACAAGCCTAACTAAAAATATTTAAACTATACATAAAATGTATGTACATATATATGTATGTGAGAGAATGAGAGAGAAAGTTGCATACAAGGACTTATCTCCACAAACTTCATTCCACAACAATAAAAGCTTTTCACCTCAAATCCTTTTGATGCCACCTAGATTCAAAACTTAAATTTGTAGCTTGTTGTGGATGCTATTTAATCAAATATGACGGCCGTATTTTACTTTCATTCAAATTAAGATGTCAAGAAAATATACGACAATAAGACTATGCGTAGTGGAGGGACTACAAATGGAGGCGAATTGCGACACGTGGCGTCCAGTCAGCAACGGGTGAGAATTTGTTTTTGGGGTGTAATGGTGTTGTAGCCTATATATATACACACACATAATAATAATAATAATATAATTCTAAGGAAGCAGGCGAGAAGAAGTTGCCCCCCCCCCCCTCGCCCCACAAATCGCTGGGGGCGGTGTTGTCGTCAGGTGTCGCCGGAAATCGCCCCAAGTTGGCGCCCATTACGGATGGCCTAACGGAAAGTCAAGTCATATATACAAACTAAAGACAACCAACAATGCAATCTTTTAATAATTTCTAATATGTTTATTGAAGATGTTTGAACACTTTTTATATATGATAATGATATAAATGTTATTCATTTAGAATTTCCCATGTTATTTGTTTAATTGTTTTGATACTATCAAAGTACAAGAAACTTGAGTTAGATAAAGTTAATACATAATTTGCATGACTGCATGGTACGTGGAAATTAAATTAGAAGCCAATATTAATTCATGCATAATTGCACATCCCAAAGGCACAAGACTCCTCTCTTTTGCACTTGTTATGACACGCCCCACAATTTCTCTTGTCAGAAAATATGTTCTTACACTTCCCATTGCAACAACTCTCATTGTACTTGCATTTCATCCCACAAATCCCACAATTCGACCGACTCGTTAACACATCAACACACTTCCGTTTGCAACAAGCCTCACCGGACTTGCACTTCCTCCCACAAGACCCACAGTTCAAGTAATCGCTATCGACGTTTACACATTTCTTCTTGCAACAATCAGGGTTTAAACCGTCCCTTAGTCGACACACCCTTGGGTATATGTCGCATTGGTAGAACGGGTTTAGAGCAATAAGTTGAGTTGTAGAGTTTATATGAGGGTTAACATAAGTTTTGTCATTAGGCAAAGATGCATAAAGTGGGGCCATAATAAGTAAAAAAGTTAAGAAGGCTAGTAGCAAGCCCATGGTTAAAGATGAAATGGTGTTTAATTGGCTACTTGGTGTTGTAAAGGAATATGACTTTTTTCTTATTTATAGAGGTGAAAAGAAAAGCTTGATATGCAAGGCATGTTTCCTAAAAGAGATTCATGCATATATATATTCAGTCTGTATGAAGTCTTGGCTAGTTGCAAATTTGCAATACATATATAATAATATATAAATAAAATAAAGAAGTTGAATTTTAGGGTGTGGTGGTTATCATCCCCACCATGTCAAGAAAGCTAGCAACTTTGAGTTCCAGTTAAGAACTTAGGGGTGTTTGGTAGAGGGAATTGAGGTGTGAGAAATGGAATTGGAAAGAATTCTTTTGTTTGTTTATGAAAGAAAGATGTGAGAAATGGAAATAAACCATTTCCATTTCTCTGATTTTGTTTCTCTAAAAAAAGCGGAGAATTGGATTTCTCTGATTTCATTTCTCAGCCTCACGTCCTCTTAAGCGCAAGTCACCAAGACACCACGAAGAACCCTGGAACCTAACCAAGTGCCAAAAACCCACTCACAAATTCATCGTCCGCCTCGAGATTTCCTCGCCGGACTCCTTCTCCGTCAAGCCATTGCCCGTCGACGGCTACTCGTTTCCCGGTGAAGCCGATTGCTTCCAGAAGTTAACCCACTGCCTTCCTATTGTATGTTTTATTATTTATTAATTAATCCTCCTTACATTCTATTCTATTGATTATTATTGCCCTAATTCACCAGGTGGTTCCATCGCATTACACACAAACTCATGTCGGTGGAAAGGCATGTGTGTTCCATTTGAAAGATTATGACGCTGTTGTCAAAGCGTTAAAGACTGAGCGCATTGAGTATGAAGATATCCCTTACGTGACGCGCAGAGCTGTAAGCGTATTATCACGTGCTTATGTTGAGGGAAGATGGGAGCCCTGCAGGCCTGAACACTTGTCCAAACAGAAAGTAGACGAGTTAATGGGAGGACTTTCAAAGTCTCTCTTGGAGGTGATGCTTCCCTTCCAAATTGAAGGTGTCAAGTTTGGATTGCGTAGGGGCGGTAGGTGTCTCATTGCTGATGAAATGGGCCTCGGAAAAACACTTCAGGTAATAATAATTGTAATCAGATGATAACTAGTATACATTGACTTAGTTGTTTGCTTGATTTTAGGCCATTGCAATTGCAAGCTGTTTCATGAATGAAGGCCCAATTCTAGTCGTGTGCCCGGCTATTTTGAGATATACATGGGCAGAAGAGTTGGAGCATTGGCTTCCATCTTGTTTGCCTTCTGATATTCATCTAGGTATCTTTCTCAACTAGGGGTTATCCTGTTATTTTATTTTAATTAATAGCGTTGCAGTTGAAACTAGCATACAGATGATGAAATATTTTAAATTCGACTGTGAGCTATTTTTTTTTTAAGTTAACCGTGATGTTCGGTATCGAGGAATGCATCATGAGAGGCGCAACTGGTTCGAAGTGTACTTGCTCCTCCTTACACTATGTATAATAGTACCTGAGTCTTGATGATCTAAGAAAGTGACAAATAATATATGGAAATAGGGTATATGACTAGTTTTTGGATTGTATATTGATGATGATTTTGTTGGTTGGTTTTTCTTGTCTTAATGTAAGTGTCTGTTCTTTAGGAGTTTAGGGTAATACTATCTCTTCAACATGTGCATGTTTTACCTGATGCAAATACACATTTTATTTGTCATCTCAGCTTGTTTCAAATAGTATCATTGGCATAAATTACAATTGGTAAATGTAAGAACTATATCTTTTTGAGCAACTTATAATAGCTGATGGTTTGTTTCTGTAATTGCATTGTCTTCCAGTTTTTGGTCATGTAAATAATCCTGAAAACTTAGCAAGGTCTCCAAAGTCGTTGTCATATCTTATACAATGCTGCATCATTTGAAGAAGAGCATTTTAAAGCAAAAGTGGGCTGTATTGATTGTTGATGAATCACATCACGTGCGCTGTACGAAACGAAAATCATCTGAAGCAGGAGAGGTATAGTGTGTAATTATATTGGCAATTCACTTAACCTTAATTTTTTTAATATATTTGTATACTTGTTGACTCCCTATTTGACGTCTGAGCTGCATATTTGCCTATGTACCAAACAAGAGAAATGATTCTCAGCTATATTTCTCTACTGAAATCTCTGTACTACCAAACAGAACAGTCAATTCTCATTCTCCAGACCAATTCCCTTTCTCTGCAATTCCATTTCTCTATTCCATTTCTCTACAATTCCATTCTCTGTACCAAACACCCCCTTAGATTTTGGATGATACATTCGTATCTTATGTTAAGCAAGGGAATCTATATACTTGTCTTTTACATTAGCATTACTCGCCATTTCCATTTATTTATTTATTTTGCGAGAATATGTAACAAAATATTTTTATTTAATTTTAAAAGTTAAAAACTTGAAATGCAATATTTAAATTTGGAAAAAAAAAGTATAAACAAATTTCATTTATGTATAAAACCTACATGTTGATAATATAAATTATATTAAATACAAATGAATGAAGTCATGTGTAGGCTATATAAGTTAATACATATAAATTATGTACAAGTTATATCACATGTGTAAAACATGTAGTAAATAAACAAAAAGAGTTAGAAAGTATATGAAACAAATTAGTTTGATGATTTTATGTATATAATTAATATGCATTATCCTAGAAACCACGGAGCACCTCTTAGCTAGGTGTGTTTAAAGTCAGATATCCGGACTTTTGAATATTTGAACTTTGGATATTCATATCACTACTAGAAAACAAGACATTTTCTCACAAAAATTCCTACAAATTTCCTACGACACGTAGTTCTATCAGATTTCCACTAAAAAAAAAAACTTCAGCTTTGTTACAATATTATCTAATAAAATTAAGTTAAGTCAAAATAGTTATTGTAAGAAAGTTGTAGAAAGTTTACAACCACATATTTTTATAGCAATTTTGTAAGAAAGTTTGTTGGAAAACGATTGAAAACGTTTTTCAAGCATTTGTTTTTTCAACGTAACTTTTTTGTTGGAAAACTGTTATAAACTTGATTTTCTAACAAATTTTCTATGAATTCATTTGTAGAAAAACATCTCTTTTTCTAATAGTGTCGGCCTTTCAGATAGTGGATTTCACTATCCAAATCCAAATCCGATCCGAAGTTCGGATATCTGAAATATCCAAAAAAACAATATTTATAAAAAAAATTAAAATATACTTGTACAAATTAAAAAAAGTATAAACAAATTTCATTTATATATTAAACCTACATATTGATAAGTCATGTATAAATTATATTACATACACATAAGTATGTGTCGGCTATATTAATTAATACGTATAAATTATGTATAAGTTGTATCACATGTGTAACGCATGTAGTAAATAAACAAAAAAAAAGTTCGAAAATGTATGAAACAAATTAGTTTGATGATTTTATGTATATAATATACATTATCCCATAAACCACGTAGCACCTCTTAGCGCGCTAGGTGTGTTTAAAGTCAGATATTCGTATATTTAAACCTTTCGGATTGTGGATTTCACTATTCAAATCTGAATCCGATCCAAAGTCCGGATATCTGAAATATATAAAAATTTTAAAAATACTTTAAAAAATGGGATTCGGATTAACGAATATTTCATATACGGATTCGGATTCAGATTTTTTTGAACACCCCTACTCTTAGCTATAGTAAAATATTGCTATGTCGACTACATCATTTCGATTATATTGTTTTGGTTAAAACTACCGTTTGATATTAGGTGGGTTCAATTAAAGAAATACTTGAACTTCCAGGTTCCAAAACAGCAAAAAGTCTCTAAGGAGTTGGAACGGTTAATTTGGGCCATATATACTCGCTGTCACATTTTGGTTAATGTGGAAAGTAAGAAACGCAAAGATCTACAAAATATTAATGAGGGTACGGTCCACGGGCTGACCCAAAGCAAGAGCAGTGCCGATTCAACTTTGAAAATTTACCACTGTTGTTTGTTTTCGTTTCTTTTCGTCCCAACTTGTTTTTATTTCCCTTTTTCTCTTGTTTATTTGAGCTTCTTGTTTCTGGTTAGGGGGTTCCCTTTTTGTATTAAATACATATGTCTTTCAAAATAAAATAAAAAAAGAACAAAAAGAATACATGGACCGGGTAAAACTCAAAATAAAAAAAATGAAAGAAGAAAAATCTTTTATCGGTTTTATAATATTGAACAAAAATCGAATCCTAATTTTAGTTATTCTTGAAAATTTTCCCAAAATCTCCTCTCTTTTTTAGAATGCACACTTTCCTTTATAAAAGATTAAATATCATGACATAACTAGGTTCTAAAATCTTTGCATTATGTTTTTTTTTACGGCAAAGAATCTCACGTGTAAACCTACATTTTTGGGGCTATTTCTAAGGTCGACTTCTCGATTGTCGTTAGACTGTAACCCCTGATACACGGGAACCGAATGGAATCTGTAAATACTCTCCTCATGTCATGTTTGAACCTGGGATTAAAACCATGATTCGTCTATTCACTCGTACGTCCTTCGAACCGGCTCAAGTAGCAATCGAACATGCGTCTCCATTTTAAAAGGGCGGACCTCTTACCATTGGACCAATTGCTCTGGACCTTGAACATCTACATAGCATAAAAAGAAGTTCCTAATTAGGTTAAAAATAATTGAATCAAAGTTGGTGAGCCACACATTCTATCAAACGAAAATGTCTGACACGTCATTCTTCTCATTCATTCAACCCTATAAAGTTGGTTCGTGAACATCTACTGTATCCCTCTCGGGTTCTCGTAATGTTTTAGAGTCAAACTAGCTAGCTAGCTCGTTAATTATCTCATAGGAAGTGATATCATGACTACATTGATATAGCTAGGTAGATATATAAGAAGTGCATGTTTCTACTTTCTACATGAGCTAAAAGACCACAACATAATATGTGTACGTTACACGCCCACTAGGAATTTAAGCCAATCACAAGGCTGCAACATGTTTGCCTACAAGATTGCCTACGTACATAATACATATTTAATTTCCAAGGAAATGTGTATACATTAGTTGCTAACATTTTGTTGTATGCTTAATTAGTTTATAATCTCTTTACATGTATAAAAAGGGTTATAAAAGGCAAAAGGATATGAAACGAGCTAAAAGTATATGAAGAATCTCAAAAGTGAAGAATGTTTCACACTTCCAAAATTATAGAAATGGTTAGTTAACCAATGTATTAGAAAAACCAAAAACAAAAAGGAGATGGGTTGAAATTGGAGTGGACCCCACATTTTTGAGCTCTCTTGGGCGTTAATCGGTTGGCCAACAAGTGGGAAAAGGAATGGTGGCTCCTAGGTTGTAATGGTTTTCGAGATTGGATTGTGGTGAGGTGGTAGGGACTAGGGAGTGTCATCTCCATTACAACACTTACACCACGTGTAATCACAACTTTTTACCTCCAGGCATTATGCGCCACGTGATGTTCAGTCAGAGTTATGGTTTTCTACAAAAACAAGCTGTAGTCATAACTCTCCACCCCCAGGCATTATGCGCCACGTGGCGCCCAGTCACGTTTACACTTTTTTACACCCACCACCGGATCCAATTATTCCGACCACCACGAAACCCACCGGATCCAATTATTCCGGCCGAAATGAAAACATGGTTAAAACCCACGAAACCCACTTGGACACTTTTTTGTTTTTTTTACAATACCATGACAAAACAATCCCAATCACAAACTTCTTATATATAAAATACTTTTATATAAAATACTTTTATATACCCACCTCAATCACAAAACCTCTAAACACTGTCACAAAACAATCCCGCCGTCAACACCGTCAATCCCTCCGTCAATCCCACCCAGATCTCAATCACAGGTTCAGCGGCGATGAAGCAAATCAGAAGATCGAGAAACTGAAGCAAATCGTTAACTTCACCGTCAAACAGATCCTCAGGTTCAGCAAGCATCTGATGTCATCATCTCCGCCGGCTTTGAAGCTTCTGTTCAATCTCAACGGTAATATAGCGGATTTGTTTTTGATTTTTGATCCATTCTCGCGTTTTATAGAAAACGCCGGAAAAAAAATTCCCAAAACGCCGCGGGGGACGGCGTGCCCCCGGCGTTATAGCCCATAACGTTCGGCACAACGTGCCACTACGGGCGGTCTTAGTCTTAGATGATGTAAGCCCTATGTGTGCATTACAACATCAACAAAATTATAGTTATGTCTTATTTTTACATAAGTAAACTTCGGTTTTTGTCTTTGTAATTTGTCAGAAGATTGGTATTCCAGAAATCAAGTTTAAGAATTGTTATTTCAGTCCTGATCTTTAATTTTCATTGCAATCAGGTCCACCTCATTAACGCCTTTAGAGTTCTTTTGTTAACTTAAATGGCATATTAGTCTGTTTACATTAGGTACAAGATGTTAAAGCATGAATGTGATTGCAATGATAAGTTATCTACATTATTAAACAATAAAATACATCATTTTTCAAATTGATTTGTAAATCATAAGGAACAATACAAAATAAAAAAGGACACAAAATATAGAGCAAGTTTACTTTAAACTATAGTGACAAGAAGATGAATCATATGGTGGTGGTGGTGAAGATGACATACATGGACAATGACTATTTATGGTAACTCTCACCTGCTTCAGTGCTCAATGTCACCTTCCAGCTCATACCTCAACATCATCTGATGGACATCATGTGCTCTTCAACCATAGGTCATCATCACCCATCATCCATCATGTATGTATGCATGCATGTATGCATGCATCCATGCAATACTTTGTTTGCATCTCGTATGTAGTTACAACCATCTTATTGGTAAATTTAATTTAAACTGTTTTGTAAATGTTTAACATTAAGTTTTACAGCATTGAGGTGTGGGGGACCTCAATCCCTTCTACATCATCACCATATTCTCGTTAAACCAATATAAGTGGGGCGTCATGATGTGAAGAACCCTATGGGTCGCTAACCCATTATGTGGCGGAGGAGCAAAAGGTGTGGGGCCAGGGTTTTTATAAACCAGTCAAACTATCTTACTCACATTTTTATATAAAAAATACAATTAAAGAACTGTTTTTTCAATTAAACAATTACACATTTTTGAGTGAAAACGTTAGTAAAAGCCCTCATGCTTATATGGCAGTGACGTGATGGTGTGTTTTTCACTTTTTAATTTAACCACTACATATAGTGAATAAACACTTTCAATATCCCAAAATATTGTTTTATTGAAAATGATAAATACACTCTTTGATGATTTTTTATAAATTAGCCACGTAAAATCGATTAGAAGAGTAATGATCATTTGATGATAGTTATTTAATTGTATTTTTTATATAAAAATGTGAGTAAGATACATCAATAAAAACACATCATAATTCTAAAAACTCATGCGCAAGTGAACCCACATTGTAATCAACTCCCTCCCCTAAATCGACAAACCTCTTACACCTCGACGATTCAATATCACAAACCAAAAAGCCATGATGTGAAACTATATACGAAATCAAAATCGAGACCAAAATCAAAAACCAAAACGAGTAAGTGTTTTTAATCATATGACTAAATTATATAGGTTATAAATTACTATTTCAATTTGGTTAAGGTTTCGAATCAATGTGGTTATGGTTTGAATATGTTTGTGTTGTTGATCAAGTTCGATCATGATGGTGGTGGTGATGGAAACAAGTAGACTATTAGGTGGCTAGGAATGTCATAACTCAAAATATAAATTATTTTGAAGAATACGAATACTTCGCAATAAACGTACAGACTCATAATTGGCATGGATCATCATCATCATCATCGTACTCAGTATATCCCACCAATAGCAAAGCTATAGTAGGGTCTGAGGAGGGTAAGATGTAGACAGCCTTACCTCTACCCCATAAGGATAGAGAGGCTGCTTCCGGTGAGACCCTCGGCTCGAATAGATGATAAAGTGAATAAGTGATCTACACTTTATGTCTTTATCCACTATCATTATTCCAACAAATAAGTAAATTATTAAAGTATTTAAATTAGCTAAATAGTTATAGACATCATTATCACATCTTTTTTTTTATAGGATGATAAGATAGTTATGATATATAATAGAAGTAAAGGTTCAAACTTCAATCCTTATAGAATGTAACATTTAGTCATTTAAAAAAAGTTATATTGGTCACAACTCAAAGAGCAAAACTAAGTTAAATATTGTCAAGTTAATTATTATTTATTACTGATTGATCATATAATCGAAAATTTTACTTGGTTTTAAACTCCGATTTGACCCAAGAATCTTTAAATCGAAAAATGTATTTGTTCTAAACTCCATCTGTCATGCTAAACATTATGCTACATATCTACTTGATCGTAGAAAGCGGTTATCAGGACTCCAATCTAGGGCTCGTCTCTAGCACTTAGTGATCCAACTCGTTCGTCGAAACTTATTTGGTGATCAGGTGTTTCCAGGTTAGATACCTTCTCTTGGCGGAAACACGAGTAAAAAAAGATGAGCAGTGTCAATCTGACTAAGAAAAGAATTTATAAAGAAAACCCGTTTGAAAATTATACGCATGTCATATTTTCAAAGGGTTATATATGTATATATATACATATTAAAATACCTAACTTGCATAGTTATGTTTCTAAGAATTTTGCCATTAAAGTTTTAGATATTTACCTGTTAGCCTATCAAGTTTGATAATTAATATATATTTAAACCAAACTAAAAAAAATCTAAATTCAAAACTTTTGGCTTTTATACACTGGTCATCAATCTTTCAACTTTTGTCTGTTTTGACGTATTGTAAAGAACTTAATCAATGCTCGTTGCATCTCCACTGCAACACACCGGTTTAAAGCAAGTACTGTGAAAAGGTTTGAATCCTTTCGGGTTTCTGACAAGACGCTTCAAACTTCTTAAATCAAACTAACTCTGGTGCCCTTATATGAAAAAAATAACATTCAATTTTTACTCACTTATGTGTGTGCTATTTTATATATATAATGAATTAAATAAAAGCATCACTTTTATGAATTTCTCCCCGGTTGTCTCCTAAACAGAAAAATCCAAAGTCAAATACTAGAAAAAAAGCACCTTTTGAAAAGTCACTATTCCTTTCGTCCACTCTGCCTCCCTCATAAGTTTACCAACATACCCCCCTTGTCGGTGGGGAAAGACTAGGCAATGGTTGTAATACTTACCAAGTAATATGGGTATTTTGGTCATTAAGCAGATCATCTAGCTTTATACAATACCACCCTGGAGTTTTGGAAATTTTAATATTAGTCCTTAAATAGTGAGCAATCGTTTTATACCCATATAGTTTCATATTCTTGCTAGCAACCAGTGGCGAAGGCGCGAAGCTAGGACGAGTTCGTCAGGGGGCCGGACTCAAAATGTATTTTAAAAAACCATAAACAGAGGGGGTCCGGGCTCAAAATTTGGGTAAAAACGGATAAATTTACACTACGTATATAAATTTTCGGACGAAAAATGGTCCATTTACACTACAGCGCAAAAAAAAAAACCAGGGGGCTCGAGCCACCTCGGTCCCTAGAGAAGCTTCGCCCATGCTAGCAACCAATTTATATGGTGACGAAATATAAACAATTTAGAGAGTAGGGTGTTCTTACACACAAGAAAGACTATATCACAATTCTTCAACATCTTTTGAACTCCAACCTTTAACATATTATGGTAACTTTGATCATCTAGTTCAACTGTTCTTTACGATCTAAAATAAATATATACATGAAATCTGATAATTTGGCGTGATTTGAGCAATTATTCTTGAATTTTGATTGTCTATTTTAGTGTAAACTATTAACTGTGTTTTGTGTGACCAACCCGTCCAAGATATGTCTTAACTCGCTTATCTTATAACCACTACAAAGTTGGAAGAACTACGCGATTTTAAAATCAAAACTTTTCATAGCAAAGGGAATGGATGATGAAAATGGTAACACTAAAAGGTGAAAACCGCACACCAACTTTAAAGTTTTCGACTAAACCATCGATATCGATATCTTTTATAACCTGGAAATGTATGAATGGAGTTGTGTATAAGTTTATATTCGAGAAAAATAAACAACTATACATACATGATAAAATCTCATTTATAACAAAGCAATTGTTAGGATCTAAGAAAAAACAAATAAAGATCCTCCTCGTAGTAAGACCGTCCGTAGTTGAGGCTGTATGAGGCGATTTAAGCCCAAAACGCCGGGGCACACCTATTTTTGGTGAATCGTTTTGTACATAATGCTAGGATTTCACAAACTTCGAGGGTTTTGCGAGAGAGTGGGAGGAGAGAGATGCGTTTTTTATTGGGGGGCATTTTCCCATTACACCCACCTTTTACAAAATGCTTAAAAGCTGATTAGACATCACATGACGCAAAATGTCCGAATATGTCTAGTTTTGACTAGACATTGTCTAAGACACATCTCCAAAATCTTATTTTGTAACCCACAACAAGAAAACATATTAGTATTTTGTTTTGGGACAGAATGCATCGAAAATAGTTATTTGTCATTACTTGAACTTTCTACTAAACAGAGCAAAATGCAATTTTCAAAACCTTTGGGTTAAAGAGAAATTTGATCAATCACATGGAAGCAATATGAAAATGTTGGACAGACATGGAAAGCCACCTGAAAAGATGGATTGCTTCGTACTTCATTCATATGCACAATTTAAAACCAACTTTATCAATGGAGATTCCCCATAATTTTAATTACATAACCAAAGAAATTTAAATTCCCAACAAATTATAAACTATTTAATATTTAATAATGCATAATAAAAATATAAAAAACGTAATATATTTCATAATCCATTCCAACAACTGGCAATTATAGTTTATTTTTTATTCATGTCTCATATTCATTCAATTTTCACATGACAATTGCCATTTTACAGTTATAGGTGATATGGAAAACTGAAATCCGAAATATGCATGACAGATATTCGGGTATGAGACCAAGTATAGGGTTAGTTTGTAAAAAAACATACGTGTATAAGACATATATATGATATTGGATGATACTCGATACGAGTATTCGAAACATACATATCCATTTAAACAAACTATAGTTGTAAACATTTCATTTATGTTTATTATTTTTCTCCATAATAGAATAATCTACTAATTCATTAACTTATAGGTTTTAATTTTAAATTATATAGGTAATAAAGTTATACAAATATTAAAATAGGAAGAAATATATTATAGAATCTTCAGTTAAAGTTTTAACAAACTAACGAGTATGTCAGATGTCTCATGATTATTAAGCCGCATATAAGACTTGGTTTCTACAATCGAACATGAGCTTGAAGTTATCGATACCCGACTTAATGGCATCTACCATTTTGAGCGAATTACATAAGGATGATGATTAAGGTTAGAGATCTTATGGTCTTAGGTTCGAAACCTGACTCAATGGGTTTAGTGGGTTTCTTCCTTGATGTGTGTTTCTAATTAAGTTAGACATAAAACGTCAAAATCAATATAAACGATTGACAATCCTTCTAAGTTTAACTCACTCAAATATGATGGACAGTTTATAGTTTCAAATAAGGATGAGCTCGCCCGATCCCGAAATTCAGAAATATTTGGTATCGGTACTATACCGGTATTTCGTGCAAAATTCGGGAAATACCAATACCGTACCGGTACTGAAAACTCAAAACTTGGTATCGGTTCGATACCGACAATACCAAATTCAGTAATGGTTCGATACCGGTACGTGTACCAATCAATTCCGTATAAAAAACGCTCATCCCTAGTTCCAAACAATTTTTCTTTTTCTTAAGACCATGTGTAGTCATAAAACCCCACCCACATGCATTATGCGACACGTGGCGCCCACTCAGAGTTATGATTTTATACAAAAATAATGTGTAGTCATAAAGCCTCCATAAAGCCATAACTTTATTATTTTATTATTTTTTTAACCTTCCACCCGCGTTATGTACAAAAAGCCCAAAAAAATTTAAGCCATAATGCCGGGGGGGTGGGGTGGGCGGTGTGCCTCCGACGTTTTAACCCATAACGCCTGGATAATGTTCCGACTACGCTTGGTCTAATGTCACCTTACATTTTACTTTTCCATTAATAATAACACCATTAATACCAGTCATACTACATGTTAATCTTTTGTTAATAATAATTGCAGTCTTAATGTGAATCTTTTGTTAATTAAACTGCTTTTACAAATGAAACATTAATATTAATATTAATAAAAAACAACACTTTAGAGTTGTTCGCCGACACCTTCCCTGTGCGTTTCTCCTACCCCATTATTATTATTATTATTATTATTATTATTATTATTCATTACTCTGCAAACTAACCTTCGAATCTCTTTACTGTATGTCTTCTTCAAACACCACCGTCTAAATTCACCTCACAATGGACACAAATCACCTTCTAATTATACTTGCAGCCATCTTTGTTTCCTTCACTTTTGTTCACTCCACTACTGATCCCACTGACGGTAACCCCAAATGTTCAATCTTTATATTTATATGTTTTTTATTGCTGCTTTTGGCTTTTAAAGTTTGAATGTTAGCTTAAATTTTAAAGCTTTATACTTTTATATGTGACAGATTTTGTATATCAGATATTGGGTTTAGGATTTTAATCATTTTATGTTAAAATATATAAATGCCTAAATGTGGTTTAATTAGGGGTGTGCGGAAATCCGGAAAAACCAAGCCGAATTGGAAACCGACGGTTCGGTTTTGTGTTTCTTGAAAAACCGAAAAAATCGGACCGAGCCAATAAACTGATTTGTTGAATCGTTTATGTTTTGTAAACTTGGATATTTGTTTTATTTTTAATGTTAAGCGGTTATGTTTTGTTGATTTGGATAAGATTAAATCGTTTTAAATGTAGGTATCTTTTGTTAGCTCTTAATAGTCTAGGCGAAAATGTACGATATTCTATTAATTATTATTATTATTATTATTATTATTATTATTATTATTATTTTAAAGTATTAGGCTCAATTTCAAAAAAGTAAATTAAAGAAATCGAAAACCGAATCCAAAACTGAATTGATCCCGAAACCGAACGGTTTTGAAAGAATTAAATCATTTTAAATGTAGGTATTTTTTGTTAGCTCTTAATATTCTAGGCGAAAATGTACGATTATCTAATTATTATTAATTTAAAATATTAGGCCCAATTCCAAAAAAATAAATTAAAAAAAACCGAAAACTGAATTGATCCTGAAACCGAACGATTTTGAAGGAAAAAAAAAAACAAAAAACCGAAACTTTGGTTTTTGGTTCGATTTTTTGCCCAAGGTTGCACTGAACTTCACTTGGCACATTCCTAGGTTAAATAGTGTTTGTTTGGTTGCAGTTCAAGCACTGCAGGTTTTGTATACTTCTTTGAACAATGCTGCACAGCTAACAAATTGGAAACCTAATAATGGTAACCCGTGCGGCGAGTCGTGGAGAGGGGTTACCTGTGAAGGCTCTGCTGTTGTTTCCATGTGAGTTTGAACACTCGTTTCGTTTAATGATCGAATATTCGTGTTAATAGTTAATCGCCTAATTGGATTCATCGTTTTTGGCTCCACAGTGAACTTCCTGATTTAGGGATTGAAGGGACTTTGGGATACATGTTGTCGGGCCTCACGTCACTGAAAACATTGTGAGATTAACATTTTTTAACTTCATTAAAATTAGTCCACAAGATTATCATTTTATGAATGTCTGATCTGCCTTTACGGGTTCTGTTTTAGGGACTTGAGTGGAAACAATATTCATGACGCGTTTCCGTATCAGCTACCGCCGAATCTTACTAGCCTGTATTATTCAATCTTAGTATATCTTTCTTATTCTTCTTATTATTATTATTCCGTCGATCTGATGCTAATATGCATTTTCGAATTTCAACATTGCAGAAAGCTTGCAAACAACAATATAACTGGAAATCTTCCATACTCCGTTTCATTGATGTTTAATTTGAATTACGTGTAAGAGTCATACCATAATAAAGTGACACTCTTTCATCTTGCTAATAAAAGTTAAAACGATGCTTAATCCCTATATGTGTTGGCTTTCAGGAACCTTAGTCACAATATGCTTTCTCAGAATATTGGAGACATATTCAATAATCTTACTAGCCTCACCACCTTGTAAGTTTTAATCTTTTGTTTGCTACGCTTTCGTAATTTATATTTTCGGATAAAAGTTACATTCTTGTATTGATGCAGGGATCTCTCGTATAATAACTTCACAGGTGATCTACCAAATTCAATCAGTTCACTGTCAAGTATTTCTACGTTGTAAGTATAAATATTACAATTTTTTGCTAAAAATATTCTTTCAGTCTGTCATTAACTGTAATGATGCTTTTGCTTCTCGCAGTCACGTGCAGAACAATCAATTAACAGGTTCTTTGAATTCGCTAGCTGGTCTGCCTTTGACCGATGTGTAAGTCAAATACTCGTGTATTGCTGTCATCTTGTTATATGGCGGTTGTCTTATGCGTTACGCGTTTATTTGTACAACAGGAATATAGCAAACAACCGTTTCAGTGGATGGATACCAAAGGAGCTTCTTTCTGTTCCTGCTTTCAAGTAAAGCAATTATGTGACATTTATACGAGTTTTTAACTTTTAACTTATCATATGCATTTATTTTGTCTTTTTATTTGAAACAGATATGATGGAAATTCGTTTGATAACGGCCCGGCTCCACCTCCACCGCCATACACCGCTCCTCCTCCCGGTAAAGCTCGTAATAACCGCACCCGTTCTCCACCGTCACGCACACATACGGGGTCTGGCACGCCATCATCGAATACCAGCAGTGGAAAGAAGTTGAGCATTGGGACTATTTTAGGCATAAGTTTGGGTTCTGGATTCGTCATACTTTTCGTAATGCTTGTACTTCTTTTCTGCCTTCGTAAAGGGAAAAAGACGCAGAATACCCCTAGAAATTCCATAGTAAACCCTCCAGTCATTAGCGAGAAAGGTTCGGTTCGGTTCGGTTCAAACTTATAGGAAAATATTATAACATACTTTTATACATGACGAGTAATAATAATGTATGTTTCATGTGTTGTGCAGTTAATGCAGAAATGCAAGAACAGAGGGTAAAACCGACAGCCAGCATAGTTGATATGAAGCTTCCACCGACCGAAAACTCTACATTCGAGAATGGGAAAACCGGATCTACAAAAAGAGTGAGATCACCTATAACCACTAGCTCGTATACAGTTGCAGCTCTTCAAACCGCAACAAACAGTTTCGCTCAAGATAATATTATCGGTGAAGGTTCATTAGGTCGTGTTTACAAAGCCGAATTCCCGAACGGAAAGGTAACTGAATTTCTCGTATTGTCAAAACGAATCGGTTAACGTTGTGTTTATAGTTTATACTTTATAGACTTGTTATTTTGTGTTAGATGATGGCGGTTAAGAAGATAGATAATTCGGCATTATCACTTCAAGAAGAAGATGATTTTGTTGAAGCTGTTGCAAACATGTCACGCTTAAGACACCCGAACATAGTTCCGTTAGCTGGATATTGTGTAGAGCATGGTCAACGTCTTTTGGTTTATGATTACATTGCAAACGGAAGCTTGCAAGACGTGCTTCATTTTGCTGATGACAGTAGCAAAACCTTGACATGGAATGCGCGCGTTAGGGTTGCACTCGGGACCGCTCGAGCTCTAGAGTACGTCACAATAAGTATTTGAAATTTCTTTAATTGTTTTTTTATTTAACAGAAGCCTTTTTTCGACAGATATTTGCATGAAGTTTGTTTACCTTCCGTGGTACATAGAAACCTAAAGTCGGCTAATATTTTACTCGACGAAGAGTTGAATCCTCATTTATCAGACTGCGGTTTAGCCGCGCTTACACCCAACACCGAGCGAGAGGTAAGTTTGATACATCTGTCACATGCCGTATCTTAAATATGTATTAACGAAACCTTTAAAAATCCTCTCAAGTCACCAGATTGTTTTATTTGTAAATGAAGGTTTCTCATGCATTTAACCTGAATTCACGGATATGGGTTTCACCAACTCAGATAACCCTTAAGCGGGTCATAATCATATTAAAATTTAATCTCACCAAAAATATTTGATATGAAAATCCTATAAAATAGGGATACACTAAAAAATATCTTTTTTTTTATAAAAAATATAGATATTATTTATAACTAAGAAATAATTTTATAGTGAACAAAATAAGCAGGTCATGGGTCTCATCAAACCCAGATAGCTTTTAAACGGGTTATAACATCTTATTTATTTGTGAAACACTTTCATCATCAAACCTGAAGTTAATATTATTAACTTCCTTACAATAAATAAAATTAAAATCCAAAAAAATAAAAAAATACCAGAAACAAAAAATGAATACAACCCTCGTAATACGGGTGATAAAACCTAGTGTCATAATATAGGTATTTGAGTAAGTTTGTTGAAATTTGTACAGGTGGCGACACAGTTAGTTGGCTCATTTGGTTATAGTGCCCCTGAATTCGCGTTGTCGGGCATATACACCGTAAAAAGTGATGTTTATAGCTTTGGAGTTGTAATGTTGGAGCTTTTGACCGGTCGGAAGCCACTCGATAGGTAAGCCGTTAGTTAATGATGCTTATATTATTTTTGACTTTTTTTGAATTATTTTGTTTTCTGATATATTTGTAGTTCAAGACCGCGATCTGAACAATCGCTTGTACGATGGGCCACCCCTCAACTACATGACATTGATTCATTAGCAAAAATGGTTGATCCTACATTGAATGGCATGTATCCCGCTAAATCTTTATCTCTCTTTGCTGACATCATCGCACTTTGTGTTCAGGTAAACTTGCGAAATTTGGTTTCTACATTTCTAATATTAAATAATAAAGAAAAGTGTTTAGCATGATGTTTTTGGTGTTGTATGTATGCATATAGCCTGAACCGGAGTTCCGACCTCCAATGTCTGAAGTCGTGCAAGCATTGGTTCGGCTGATGCAAAGGGCAAGTGTGGTCAAGAGGCGACCCAGTGATGACTCGGGATTCATATATAAAACACCAGATCATGAGGCGTACGAGATGTCATATTAATATATCTAAATTATGACCCTGCGGTTTTCGCATATATATGCAAGGTCAAAGACTCAACTTTGATGATGTTGAATTAAAAAGATATGGAGTATTTATAATTGTATATTATTCCATCAAAATCTTGTCACTTGAAGTTCCATGTTAAGGTAAATATTTATACAGATGACAGGTTATGTATTTGTATGAGAGAAAAGACTTTTTTTTTTTTTTTTGACTTTTTTCAGTTCTACTTTATTATTTTTCAATGTATCATCCAAGATATTTGTGGCATTATAAATGATTTTGTGTTTATTTTATTTTTATTTTTTTTATCAATTTTTGGGCTAGATTATTTTTAGTGGTAGTATAACTTTTATTAAATAATTCTTTACTACAATATCATCATTTTCTAGATCTCACCAAACTTTTTTTTTTTTCTTGAAAACAAATTTCTCATGCTCCACCATGTGGTTCTATTATATACCCTATTGACATAAAGGAAATGAGGCATGATGATATCTTTATTGCTTGTTTATATCTTTAAACATTCTGTTACATTTTTAATAATTATTTATTGAAATGCTATTTTTATGATAGTCAAGTTAATTATATAGGAAAAGCAATTGGTCTTCTGGTTTAATGGTACGAGAGTGATGGTTAAAGTTTGAGATCTTATGGTCATAAGTTTGAAACTCGACTCAAGGGGGGTTCCCAACAGTAATTGGTTTTCTCCTTGATGAGTCAGATTTGTATCGTAAAATCAGTATGTATGGTTGACATCCCGTCTCAGGAAAGCTTACTTGGATACTGGGGTAGTTTCAAACGTTAAAAAGTTTTATTATGTAAACAAGGGATGGTATATACTTAACCTATATCATATCATAGTGTTTAGAAGTTTTTAGCAACTTTTGGTTAGGTCTCTATCAACACCATGAAGTTATCATTTCCATAAAAATAAGTTTGGAATTGCAAAATAACAAAAGGTTGAATACAAATGATTCATAATAATGTGAAGTGACTTTACATAAATAAAGCAAAAGATCATATATACACAGTCAGGCATCTACATTTTGTTTCTTTTTGGTCACAGGCAATTTTAAACTATATTTATATACTCTAAAAAACGAAACCTTTATAATAATTTGTATTCTTTTGTAATGTAATATATAATAAAATAAATACCTCTTTTTAGTAATTTATTACTCAACTTTTGAAGCACACAATTTCTAAAGGGAATTTAAAGTTGGATTGAGCTCATCGTGAGTTTTAATTATGTTTGTTGTAGTTTTAGTAATCATGAAATTTAATTTTTATCTAAATGACTAACGTTGTTCTTCAGGATATGTAGCTCGGGGGCGGTGTTGTAGCCCAAAAATCGTCCCGAAGGTGCACAAAAAACTGGAAATCGGAACCGGACCCGAAAAAAACCTGGAACCGGTTTTTATACCCGGGTTTTTAATACCCGAACCGTACCCGACCCTACCGTAGGGTACAGATAGGATATGCATTTTAGTACCCGAAAACCCGAACCGGTTCCATACTCGGAACCGGGGTTTTCAAATACTCGATCCATACCCGAAAAATAACTGGAAAATACCCTTAAAAAGTGCAACCCCTAAAAAATTCTAATCTATACCCGAAAAATACCCGGAAAAAACCCGAAAATATGGTTTTTTCAATACCCGGAAATAGGGTATTCAAATACCCGGTTCTATACCCGACCCGAACCAGATACATAGGGTATGGTTTTAGAGGCATTACCCGAACCCGACACGGGTATTGCTAATACCTGATTTTTCAATACCCGATCATACCCAAACCCGGGTTTTTCTAATACCCGATTTGTGCACCTCTACCGAAGGCTTGCCGTGAGTCAATTATAGTTCACCGACGACAAATACATGTCTCCCCTCTTGCAAAATATCACCGAAGGCTTATCGCCCGAGAGGGGGGGGGTGTTCTCGTCCTTGTTGCCCAACATTTTTAGCCCAATAAACTCAAACTCATACAGGAATGTTAAAATATCAATTCAAGTGTTAATGGTGTTAATCTATTCTATTGATTCTTGCAAAAAATTAAATTTTTGGCTTAATGGGCTTTCTATCAATCGTATAAAGACACTTAGTTAAGGTGCTGGAGCATATGGGCATGGGCCTCCAGTGGACTCTAGCAGTCTGGGACTCTGGTCTATAAGTGGGTCATCAAAAAATTGAAGTAACTTTTGTTGATATAACTAAAAACTAGGAGAAAAAAAATGAGATAGAAGTGTACATCTAAGCTGAATCATGATTTGAAATTGGATGTAAACCGATCCAAATCGGTTTGGGTGATACTAGTTCGGATTCGATCTAAAGTCTTTGACGAAGTAAACGGTAACCACGCCCTCGTTGGTGGCTTCACGCCCTCTTTGCAAAGGGAGTGATCATCGAGTCTTCCTAGTAGAGCTTTCGACTTCATATTTTAAACACTCTAGTACCACGAAATCGAGTGTTCCAAAAATAATCGGTGCTATGTCATCGAATGACCAAATAGTGAATTTAGGGGATCCACTTTTAAAAAATATTGGATGATGTGTTTACTCTTTTTTAGAAGTTGGGTTATATTTTGAAAAAATAAAGTAGTAAACAATAATTTTAAATATTTCTAAAACAAAAGAGGGTCCAACGGTCCATGACCATTGAACCCATACCTTCACAAAGTCAAGAATGGTGGGTGTGGTTTTCCATGTACGAAATTGCTTATGGCCACATCAATTCATACGTAGTTCACTCGTTTCACACCTCTTAGAGCATCTACAACATGCACCATTTCCCGAGGTCCAGATGAAGAGGCGGCCCTGCAATGGACAACAACATTACTAACCTCACCGTTGTGGAGCCAAGTTTGTCTTGGGAAGTTTGTTGCTGCAAACCTGCAACAAATTGCTGATGTGGCAATCTCCCTCTCTCTCTCTCACACACACACATATATATAGGTATATATAATATAAACACATGTTTAATATAATTTAATGGGGTTTGTTGAGAAAGAAAAGTTAGGTTTTTTAGAAAAATTTGGAATTTGATGTGTCAACGGTTGGAATTTGTTTATTGTTGTAGATGTCATTAGGTACCATTGTAAAAGTAATACCTTCTGCTTATTAATAAAAATGATAACTTATATTATTTTATTTTTTAATGATGGTCTAATTTACGGTTAATAATCTTACACCAATGTCCACTAGGTATTCAAATCCTTGACCTCTAAACGACAAAAAGACCTTATAACACACCAGGATACCATTGGACCAAATGCGCCGCGTTAATAAATCATAACATATTTGAGTTGATACAGCTAGGAAACCGAGACAGGGAATATAGAGAGGGGTATCCTCACAACATGTTTCAAACTTCCTGTTAACACAATCTCACCATGTCTAAATGAGTCTTGTACTTGTGTAACATTAAGTATGACTTCCAAATCTTGTGTACTCATTGGAGCTATGGTGAACCATGGTGGATTCACTGCCACCGCCACCCCAGTAGGCGGAAACACTGCACACATGTACGTCTCTAGCTCGTTAGCAACGTTCTTGACAGTTCTCCTTACTAACCGTGTTCCCGTGAGTGATGAAATGGTTAGTGAAGGCGTGTTTAGGTCCGATGGTTTGTTAAAAGCATGCGCACACGTTTCACCTATTGAGGTCTTGATGACTTCTGGATCAGTGTTTGGTACCGAGCATAAGAAACTCATGTAGTCCTCGAATTCTGTTACATAATCAAGTTAGTACACATTATATGAGCACATGAGTACATGACGTTAAGGTTTTAAATGAGCCGAGTTAGCTTGGGTTCTGGCTCGGCTCATTTATCTTAAAGAGATAAGATGTTGTGTCGAGTTCAGCTTGTAAAAAGCTCGAGTCAACTTGTTTATTTTTAAAATTTTGTATTTTTTATCAATTGATATCAACAAAAAAAACATATTTTTTAAATTCACAAAATGTATTATTTATCTATAGAGTTGGGAGTCTCAATGAAAGCTGCAGCACTAATAGTAGCTTTCGTTATGAGTCGTATCTTGCTAGATACGTCTGCTTGTTTGTTTATTTTAAAATAATAATTCATAAAATAAAAAAAATTGGACGTATGATATGCTATAACTTTGTGTAAATATTTAAATTCGGGCCTTAATTATTTAAATGAGTCAACCGAGCGAGCTTACCACCGCTCGGGTTTGGCATGTTTACAAACGTACTAATTTTGAGCGTTTTAAATCTTTTTTCGGGTTGTTTCCTTTTCAAACATTAGGTCGAGCTGGCACTGGGGAGGGGCGTGGAGGGGACCATCCTTGACACGATCACCCACGCAGTCCCGAAATTATTAAATATACGAAAAATCTGTATTATAAAATTTAAACCCAATTACCTAATTAAAAACCCATTTTTTATTTAAAAAAATAAAATAAATTGCACAGCCCAATTAAGCCAATTTAAAATTTTAATTGTTTAAATCCGATATAAAAACACTTTTACTAAAAGGTTCAACCTTTTTATCATCCAAGGCCTAAAAACTTTTCACGATCTCGGTGACGTCCTCGTAAAAAACAGTCATACCTGACGTAAAAACGAGCCCTGGATCAATAGCTTGTGCGGGTCTAACCAGACCCGCACCATGATCAAAATGCGTAGACCGTTGCAAGCTATAAATTCCCTGTCCCTGGGCCATTATCGGCTGCCCCCGGTTATCATAAACACTCGCAGTAGTCGCCATTGCAGAAGCTATCATCGAAGGCGACCACGAAGGATACCGTTGCTTAATCAACGCAGCAATCCCCGCAATATGCGGGGCCGCCATACTAGTTCCCGACACCAATCCAAAGTTATAACCCGAAAGAATCGGAGTCTTGACACTCATTGGACTCCATGCAGCCCAAATGTTATGACCAGGTGCTATAATATCAGGCTTTAATAAATCAAATGGCGTTTTTTCGACGTTGATAATGTTTGGTCCTCTTGATGAATACCTTGTAACGATCGGATACTTCTCGTTATAATTAGCAACCCTTCCTTCACCGATCGCCGCACGCGCATTAAACGCTGTCACAATGTTGTTATTATTATTATTTCTATGTGTTTGTTTTTCATAGTAGTCTAATATTATTTGTGCATCACTAACTTTGGGTATCATTATACCCGGAATAGCGAACGGGTAAGAATCCGCTATGAAATCGCCTAGTTTAGGATTTGCAAGGAACACGAAACCCGTAAATCCCAACGTTTTAGCCGTGTTCATGATCTCGGGTATAGATGAAGTCCCATTCAAAAACCCTGATGAAAACATGCATACCACAATGCTTCGGTGTACAATAACGGGGTCTAGCGCCTCCAGATGCTGGCATTCGTCGACGAACTCGGGTGTTTTTGGGAAATCTCCGGTTGTTAAGATTGCGTCTTTAGCTAAAACTAGTTTAGACTGAAAAAACCGGCTAAGCGAACTTGGTGTGGATAAGCCAATCCCTTCGAGTTTTTGGCCGTTTCCGAGGACTAGAGTGCCCGGGTAGGCTCGGTCTGTGTTGCAGGCAGCTACGCCTACGGCCCATGGGCTGTATGAGGCGACGGTGTATGGGTCTGGACCGCGGTTGCCAGCTGCTTGAACCACTAATACGCCGGCTTTGCGTGCGAATAACATGAATATGTCAAACATGCTTAGCATGGTGAGTTTTTTGTTTGATGGCTCATCTGGACCTATGGAGAGTGTTAAGATGTCAACTCCATCTTCTATTGCCTGTAACGGAAAGTTAACGTACAAATTAAATTAATGTGCTGACTGTAAGAATCAAATAGTGTAATTATATATACAATTGTAAGAATCAGGTAATGTAATTATATATACAAGTATGTTGTATATTACACTATACTATAATTACAATATGTTGTATATATAATTAGACTACTTGATTCTCACAGTTATCACATTAATTTAACAGTTATCACAATTATCACTATAATTACACTATGTTGTATATAAATTAGACATGTTAATTTAATTTGTATTTTATCTAAACCTATAATGGTAAATATTATAAGTTTGTTGGTAAGCATAAGTCATAAGTAGGTGGGTGGGGGTGATTCTTACTTGATCAATTGCTGCAAGTACATCTGCTTGGGTTCCCATAGTTGGATATATGGCTTTGTAAACAGCAATTCTGAGTCAAAATGATCTCACACGTAAGTCAAATGTATTATGACAATGTAGAAGGTACAAGGTTAAGGGGTTGGGTGTTAAAAAAATGGGAGAATTCTGAAAATAGTCCTTTTTAGGAGAGGGATTTTGAAAATAGTTTAAAATTTTTTGAATTCTAAAAATAGTCCTCCGAAATCTATCTTCCACGTGAGATTGGGATCGTGACGTGAGTTTTGGTTGACGAATCACAAAAGGACACGTGTAAAGTTGAAGATAAACTTTAAGTGAAATCTGTCTCGGCTAATAGTTTTGTAGTCAAAATAGTCTTCTGGAAAACCACAGGTTTGGAATGAAAGTTGTCCGTCACGTGAGGTTTCAAAAAAGATGATTTTCGCGTTTTTTTGAAATGCATCTCCTCGGACGCATTTCAAATGAATTTCGTCTATTTTTGCATAAAAGACGTGTTGTCAGAAAAGATTGATTTTGTTACAAAGTATTTAATTCGATGGTTTTTTGATGAAACTTATCTGTTCTTGCATAAAAAGAATAGATATTAGAAAAAGTAAATTTATCCACCCACGGCCATCATTCACCACCCACCGCCATCATAACCACCACCACCACCCACGTCCATCATCAACCACCACTGCCCACCACCATCATCCACCACCATCACGCCCACCGCCATCATCCACCACCGCCCACCGCCCACCACCACCACTGCCCACCGCCATCATCCACCACCATCACCACCATCCACCACCATCATCAACCACCACTGCCCACCGCCATCATCCACCACCATCACGCCCACCGCCCACCGCCATCATCCACCACCGCCCACCGCCCACCACCACCACCACCCACCGCCATCATCCACCACCACCACCCACCGCCATCATCCACCACCACCACCCACATTCTTAACACTTGCCATATTTTTAAAATTTTTATAAAAATCATCTAAGGAGATTAAATTCGTTGGGAAATTATTGTTTTTTTAATTTTTTTTGAAAATCAACTAACAAAACTAAGTTCACTGAAAAAGTATCGTTTTGTTTTCCATCTTTTTTGAAATTTCACGTAGTAGACGAAATTAATTTGAAATGCGTCTAAGAAGATGAATTTCAAAAAAACGCGGAAACCGATGAGTTTAAAACCTCACGTGACGGACAATTTTCATTCCAAACCTATGGTTTTCCAGAGGACTATTTTGACTACAAAACTATCAGCCGAGACAGATTTCGCTTAAAGTTTATCTTCAACTTTACATGTGTCCTTTTGTGATTCGTCAACCAAAACTCACGTCACGAATCCCAATCTCACGTGGGAGATAGATTTCGGAGGACTATTTTGGGAATTCAAAAAGTTTTAAACAATTTTCAAATTCTCTCTCCTAGAAAGGACTATTTTCAGAATTCTCCCTAAAAAAATCCTAATCTGAATGTGAATCCGTATTCAAATATCCAAAAATCCGAATCTGAATTATCCGAAAATTTGGATATCCATATCTCGGATATCCGAACTTTCGGATTCGGATAGTGATTTTGAAAATTTCCGGATAGTTCGGATATTCCAACTATCCGAAATATATTTATTTATTTATTTATTATATACTAAATACTAATATATAAATTTCGGATAATTTTTGGATATTTCAGATCATTTTTCGGATATTTTGGATACTTTTTTGATTTTTCTGATAATTTTTTGGACATTTCATTATCCGGATAGTTTTTCAGATATTTCGGATAATTTTCGGATAGTTCGGATAAATTTTTGGATATTTCGGATATCCGAATAATTTTAAAAATGGATTTTTAATTTTTTTTATAATTGTTATTTTTTTAGATTTCGGATATATCCGGTTCACTATCCGATAATTTCGGATATCCGAAATTTCTGATTCAGATTCGGATAGTGAAACTAAAATCCACTATCCGAAATGTCCGGATATTCGAAGTTCGGATATCCAACTTTGAACACCCCTACATGTTGATATTCTGTTGAAACCGATTAAATTGAAAATACGAAACTGAATTGGTAATTTAGTTTTCGGTTTCATAAGACCAGAATTCACTTCAAACTGAACAACCAAAATAAAACGAATAACTAACAATGGTTATATAAGTTTAGTCTTTTGTCATTTAGTACAATTCATTTAATTATTGTTTTAGTAAAATCTTATTTAGCCAAATCCAAATAAGCCAAATAACAAACAATGGCTAAACTATTTGAATTTGGTTATATAAGTTTTGTAGAAATAAAGTGTATTGTTTCGAATTCGGTTTTAAACTATTTGAATATGGTTCAGTTCAGTTTTGGTTCGATAAAAGGTTCTTCAAACCATCGACTAACCAGAATCTATGAACACCCCTAAGAATATTTAACTTTTTACCGTGCACATGGCGCCATCCCACTGGCTCGTCCATAGTTGAACCCATTGACAATCACTGGAACCCCATAATTTCCAGCAGCAGTTGATGCCACATGACTGAAAAATAAACCATTCTAGTCATCTTATGAAACATTTCACATATGCTTAGCAAAAATATATGTCTACCTTTTATATTTAAAATATTATAATATAAGGGTACAAAAGGTAATTTTACAAATATTAATTAATGAACATAATACGTAAACATTTTACCTGCCATGTCCAACAGCATCATAGGGAGACAATATATCAACAGAAGCATTAAGATTGCCTCTTGCTTCTGCCCCAGCCGAAAAGAACCGAGCCGATATTATCTTCCCATTGCATGAACTCGCAGGAAACATAGGCCCCTCCTGACAAACACTCGGAAACCTAGTGATGTTACCATCCCTCGAGTTATATTCAAAGCTCGGGTGAACTGGATTAATACCCGTGTCAACAAAACCGATCACAATCCCTTGTCCAGCGTTCCTCGGTCCTCTTCGTGCACGCCAAACTCGTTGTGGCAAGCCTAACAACTTGGGGCTATGGGTTGTCATCATTTTAGCTCCTCTATCTTTTTCAATGAACTTAACATGTGGTGACTTGTTTAACTTGTTGGCTTGAGTAGGGGTAGTATGGACAGAAAAGGCATTCACAATGTGGTTGAAGCTATAAAGCTTCTTGTAAGCTCCTTCTTCTAAAGTGGTTTGTAGAAGTTGATCATGGAAGTCTTCCAAGTACTTTGCATGACGAGCCTTTAATATTTCACTACCAAAATATAGGAGAATAACACAAGTTTTAGGGAAGAGGTAGTGATCAAAATGTCCATTTCATTGGTAAATACGACAAAATGTTCATTTGACCAGGTAACTTTTTAATTATCACATGACAGAATGTTTAATAAATCAGAATCTGTCATGGTAATAAAACTATTGCGTGCTTGTTTAAAAAAATTTGTTGGAGCCGACGTGATTATTTATGGCGAGATTATTTTGAATCATGACGAGATTTATTTGGTGTTCAATGAGAATTTATCCTGCCGTCCGAGGAGATTATTGGCTTCCAATGAGATTTTTCACCTTCCAACGAGATTTTTGGAAAAGTGGTAGTTAAACATTCCTAGCTTCGAGAAATAATTAAAAGAGATATTTTTTCGCCTTTCAGCGAGATTTTTGGACAAGTGGTAGTTAAACATTCCTTCGAGGAAGAATTAAAAGGTAATCGGGTTGAGGAATTTTAAGGTGAATATTAATGGTAATGGTTAGCAAATGAACATTTTGTCGATATTGACCGGTCAATCAGATATTTTGTTCAATTTTTTAAAGCTTTATTATGTGTTGTATATCCATAAAACATTTTTATAAATATGATTAATGATTTTCTAAAAATGTTATCAAAATATCATTGGTAACAGACTTGGATATCAACATATGCATAATAAAAAATAAATAAAATAAAAGGTCAAATATGAGATTATATTTTTTTGATTTACTAATATCTTCACATTTATTATTAAAGAATTTCAATCTATTTACTTATTTTTGTTCAAAGCAATATATTGAGTAGGGTTTCAAAACCAGACTCCCGAATATATATAGAAAAATAATAACGAACTAATCTTCAAAAAGTTGACGGTTTTAATCAGTGTTTTCAAAACCGAACTAGCCCGGTTATTCAGATTCGGAACTGTTGGTGTTATCATTGATTTCAAGCTAACAAACTACGTTCGTTAACCATTTTTGAAAAATAGTTTTTTTTCCTATGCAAGCTATACATATTAATTGATTAACTAAACACCAAGCATTAACAAAGATTTATAGAGTATGATATATATAAAATGATGATAATTAGCACCTTGATTGATCGGAATCAAGCTTTTCGTCGGATTGAAGGGAACCAGGGCCATCTTGTAAAAACGCAACCGGTGGATCACCTTCCACCATCACTAAGTATATATCTCGTTCTTCTCCAAAACATATGGTGCAAAACAAAAGGAGAACAACAAGTCGAAAATGTTGAGAAACCACCATGGTTAACTCAAGGAAGATAGTTGATGGTGATGATAATAATAAAGAAATAAATAGTTAACTTGTTTTTAATGTGAAAAAAAAGGTTGCTAATCAGCTGCCTTTTTTTTGTGTAACGGTTGCGTTGTGATGATTAAAAACGCATTTTATGTTCATGTTTCTTGTGAAGAAGGTCGAGTCATAGATTAATTAATTCAACTTAATAACTTATTTTAATTAGTTGTGAAGTATATGAAATTGTAGTTGCATTTGCTATATATATTATTTTTCTTTCAACTTTAGTTCCAGATATTTTAGGAAATGAGTATTCCCAACAAACGAAACGGTAATGTTTAAACAATATTACCTAGGTACTCTCTAGTTAGTTATTATATATGGAATGAGCACGTACTATGTGCTGATATGGGAAAAGACTGTGAACCTTATACATGAATGTAAATGTATGTTCTAACTAGTGGCGAAACTTGGATTTTGTTTCCCTGCCTGTCGTGGTGTTTGTGTTGGTTTTTTTTTCTTTCTTTTGGGGGGGGGGGGGGGGGGGCTCAGTCACCATAAACCTGGTCCATTGTACATTAAGATTTCCAATTACATAAAATTGATTTAAACAAAAAAACTCGTAAATTATAGATACTAAGATTAATAATATCATCAATATTGTCGTCACAATAATGCATTATCCAAAAGAGTACAATCTTATCATGAGAAGAAGACATGCTCAAGCAAAACACTCAAGAAAAAATCTCAGTATAATTAGATTATTTGCTACACTAAAACCCATCCTTCCAACATGCAGTAGTAGTTAGTATGTCGTTTCGGCTTTCCTCTCATGCTTTCCACACACTCAGTTATCCCAACGCTACAATACCTATCATTCTCACATGTATGCCTAGTCAAAATGCCACATTAGCTTCCACTTATTCTCTCACAAACCCATTTTACCACAACTCGACAATATACATATTTCCCACATGTAGCCCATACTATATCTATTAAATACTACGTGTGAGAGAAAAAAAATGGAAAGCGACCAGATATAACCTAAGGGCAGGAGCTATGGATTGTACATGGATACCTCAAATGCAACATGTGGGAAGGGCCTCCATATCATCACCGGTGGGCTTCTTTTACCCGCGTTGAAGACCGTCTAACAAGTAATTTAAAACAAGGCATGAGAATTTTATCTAGAAATTATTATGAGCTTTCGAGTTAAATATATTAAAAAAAAAGATTGAATTTTCCCTATAAAATGAGAAGTTCTCTTGTTGGAAAATTATCCACAAAAATCCTCTTGAATACCCCTTCATCATAGAAGTCCCTTTCAGTGGCGGAGCCACACTATCACCACCGGGTTCGGTCTTCGGCCGAACCCGGTTTATATATAACCTATATTGTTAAATTAACGAGCGACCAATTCTTTTTCGGCGAGCGAACCTATTATTGTTTTAAAAAAGTATATTCGAATCCATTGATTATAAAAAGTTTAGTTAATAAGCAAATAAAAACATCGGCCATCGACTCAGCAACCGATCAACTTTTTTCTTCGCCGTTCGCTTCAAGGTTTCAACCATCGCCAACAACCAATACCTGTTGGTCTATCGTTTGAGAGTTGTTTTTCTTCAATGAAGCATGTGAAGTCGGATTTGCATAATCATTTGGGTGACGATTATATAAAGGATGTTTGTATTTGTTGTATTGAGAATGAATTCTTTTTCAAAGTCGCGATTAGAGATATTTTTCAAAACATGAAAACACGTAAGAAAAAGTTATAATATGCAATATTTGTATATTTAATGACTTCGTATTTTATTGAATGTTAATGATATATTTTTAATATGATAGTTATATTGCATTTTATTTATCTAACCGAATGATCAACCCAACCCGACTCATTCGGGCGCGAAAACTTCGACACCGGAAAAAATCAAGCATCAAAAATTCCAAACCCATAGAAAAAAGTTTTTGGCTCCGCCACATAATGAATGACACATTGTCCCAAAAGAGAATGTATTCTCTCAACAACTTAAAAGAGTAGAAAAAAAAATATTTGAAGTATAAAAGATTGTGATTCTCCTATATAAAAAGTTCTATAATATGAAAATTAAATAGGTTTGAAAATTATGTTAATAATAGTTAATAAATATAAATGCTTATTTAACAAAAAAAATTACAAAAGGATATATATAAACAAACTCAACGGCTATAGATGAAACATAATTGAATATACATAAACAAATTAACATTAATTTACGGACGACACTTGTATTCATATTCATTAACATTGAAAAAAATATATGTGTTTATGTTTGTTAGTTATTAATGAAGTTGAACAAATAACCTTTCGAATACTTAATGAATGGTTCAATTATGTCCACATTTTACAAATCGTATGTAATTCTTGATACAAGTACTATTTCTCTTTAAGAACTTATACTTGTATTAAAGTAGTTATTCAACATTCAATGTCAACATAGGCAAGCTAAACATGAAATACATTACTACTGGCAGTAAGCACATAAGTTACATAACAAAGTCTAGATTAATAAATCAAGTTCTAAGGACAAAGGAGAAACATTAGAACCAAGAGGCATAACAACCAACAGTTGGCAAACATGTAAAATCCTTATCCGTTCAATCGTGTTCATACGCAGACCGATCATTTTGCTCACACACATTAATTGCATTTATTTTTGATAAACCTAGAGAAGCGAAACGTCCATCGGATAAGGGTTCCCAAGGATGTTCATGTTCTCCATGAAATAGTGAGGGTGAGCAGCATCCATTACCACAAACTGCATGTCTTCGGACGGCTTCCAGTGTCGTTTCCTTTGGTTTATGAACCAGTTGTTTATTTGCTTCTGGTGTAGTCCAGTGGATTCAGCAAGTGCCAGCTTTTGAGCCTCCTGTACGTATTATTAATCAACTATATATAAGGACACAACTAGTTTAATTATAAAAGAGTCCTAATAAAACTCCTAGTTATGGTACAAACATAATTACCGAAGGGTATGGCCATTTGTAATGCCTAGTCCACCAGTCAAGCAATTGTTGGCGAGCCTCTTTCGGTAACTTCCCTTTCTTTCGCTTCTTCATGAACTCTTGCTTGAGACTACCTAAATAACCGCTATATTTGCGCAACAGCTGACCCTTCAATTCTCGATCTTCCGCTTGAGGATCTACCAGATTGTTATTCACATCTACCTCTTCATCAGATGATCCATTTTTGTCCATACCTCCTTCACCACCAGCTGATTTTTACATCAAATTATTACAGAAATGAATTTAGGCACAAAATTAGTCCTCGAAAATGCTATAACACAGTTATTTTGATGCATAAGAAATTAGTTTCTTTAACCGGAAGCAGCCTCTCTATCCCTATGGGGTAGAGTAAGGCTGTCTACATCTTACTCTCCTCAGACCCTATCATAGCTTTGCTATTGGTGGGATATACTGAGTACGGTGATGATAATGATGAAGATATTACATTCATAGCATATTGTTTTATTCAGTATGGGGGTCTTCTATAAAAATGACAAAGAACCTTAAATGGTTGCTTAAGCCATACTAATATCAGATATGAGATTGAGTTGTATTAGCTCATCACTAGAACCCTTACTTTCTCTACCCATTCTGTGATCAAAATAGTTTAATCAAAGGACTCAGAACCAAAAACAAATACAGATTTTGCTCTTTTGGGGATGGAAATGCAAAAAAAAAAAAAAAACACTTATGTTAATTAAAACAAAAAAAACATAACAGGGTAAAAAAAAGAATGTAATTTAACCTGATTTTGCCAAGAAAAGAGACATAAATGTACTTGAGTATATCAACATATGAGGGGTGAAAAACTGGAAACTAGTACAGTCTATTTCACTAGTAAAACAGTGCAAAGCTTCCAAGGTGGAGTGAACAATTCATCATAATAGTCCATACACATAGATACTTAGGGTCCTCCCCCTACAAATGTTTACATTACACATGCATGATGCATGTGGATCAAACATAGCAAGCACCATAGGGTCATAAGATAGATCATTCATGAGCCTTCATATGTCCAAAGATGTTTCATGTAACTTATAGGAAAATGTTGAACAATAGAAGAAATTAAAGAAACTTTCACAAGAATTATGATTTAGAACTGTAGGTGAACTATTTGTCAATTCTTGGAAGATGTGTTTACACAAGATTTGATAAAAACACTTAAATACTATTCTTTTTGGTCATTGCCATTTGAAAAAAAAAGTTTTAAGATAATAATAATATTTTATTTTACAACTTTTATATAAAATCAAGTTTAATTAATCTTGTTTATTATTACTAGAACAAAGAAGAGAGATCTAGAGAGAGAAAGATGCACCAGAATCTGAAGTAGAAATTGAGATGGCTCTGAATTGTGATTCAATTCTTGAGAGAAAAACCATGGCTTCTTTAAAGGGTTTTGATAGTTCTTGTTCATATTTAATGAGCATCTCACAATATGCTTCCATGAATTGATCAAGAGCTGGATCTTGTCCAATAATTGTCATATTATTCATTCCACCACCACCACCATCACTAGTACCAGCACATCCTGACCGACCGGACATTGCGGCTACTACCGATGCTCTACAAGCTTCCTCTAGTCTTTCCACAACTTCAGGTGGTGCTCCTATCTGTTTTTTTTATTTAAACATCAAGAAAATTGTATTATAAAATACCTAACCAAAATTAAAAAGGAGTTACATATATAAAAGTGGATTTTTCATTCACTTGATCCCGCTAATATTAACCTTACTATTCCTATTACGAATCCAAAAATAAGAATAATGAATAATCGTCTCCAAATTAAGTTTTTTTTTAACTTCATTAGCTCCTATATCTAATTCTTTCAAAAAAATTTTCAATAATAACACAAAAATACATGATTTTAAGATGAAATATCATATTTCTTTTATTTGTTTTTTGCATTGTATGGTTTCTTGAAATTAATTCTCTTGAAGAGATTATATTTAGGTGCCAAATGAAGAAATGACAAATAAATGATGTCACATATAGAAAACACACAAATCAAGAAATCCAATCCCACCTCCGGGTTTCTTCTACTACACTACTAAATGAAGCAGTAGTAATAAAACACACAAACCCCCTGAAAACATAGTCACTTCACTTGTCACAAGATTCATAATCTTGATTCTTGATTGACTTGGCTCTTAGATTTCATTTCTTGTAAAAAATGTGAAATAATAATATAGATCTAGAGAGAGAGAGAGAGACCTTTTGGCAGTTGAGATAAGCTGATAAAAGACGAGGGTAATGAGGATGAGACATGATCTTAGCTTTAACAGAAGAAGAGGGGTGGTTCATGAAACCTAAACCTACTCCATGATCATTGATATTAATGTTGTTGTCTTGAAGCATCATAGAAGAAGAGTAAATTAGGTTATTGTTGTTGGTGGTGGTGTTATATGGACCAGGTTGAGTTGAAGCTGGAAGACACAGTGATCCAATGTTGTTATTGTTATTATTATTATTGTTATTGTTATTTCTATTACTGCTGCTATTTAAGTTGTTGGTGTCTCCAAAACTTATCAAACATGAAGAAGTACCACCTCCATCTCCACCACTCTCCATCTCTCTCTCAAAACTTTTTTTTTGGGGACTAAACTTACTGTTTGTAAAGATATGTATCACAAGTATGGGGAGGTACGTGTATATGTATGTATATTCTAGAGAGAGAGAGGTGAGGTTTGGCTTACATGATGAGAGAGAGAGTGTTCTCCCGAGATTTAAGCTTACAAAAGTGGTGTTTTTAACCTTTTTTACTGAAAATCCTAAATAAACATAAGGCCAACTATTGATCTTTCAAAAAGTAGATAAAACTGTGTAATAAAAAGTGAATTACATGAAAATGTACCTATCATATATATGTATGTATTTTGTGTTGCATATTGAGAAATCAGTTTGGTTCTGAAATGGTAGCAGGTTTTTTTTTTATAAATATATATGTTTTTAAGGAATATAATAAATATTTATTTTGTTTTTCCAGTGGCCACCCCAAACCCACTAAAGCACACATAAGATCTATCTGGTTTTGGTTGAGTGATCACGAGTCGAGCAGTTGGTGAGCTACTCGAGCTCGGATGAATGAATGAATCGAGCTTTTTTGAACTCGAGCCAAGCTCGAGCCTCAAATAAAGCTCATTTAGTAATTATCGAGCCCGAGCTCAAGCCTTGCATTGGAAGCTCGTTAAGCCCGTCTAGCCTTGTATATTTTTAAGTCTTGCCTCTTTTCAACGTCTATGTATTAATTTCACACTGTACAGCATGCGAGCCGAGTTTAGACTAAGGTTTTCTCAAAATATATAAAGATAACTATAAACTTGTATGAGCTTAGGCTCGGATTGAGTCTTTTAAAAAAAATTTCATTTTCACTCCCTATATTTTTTTATTAGAAAAAATCTCCCTTTTAGTCCCTTTGAGTTTTATGCATTTTTTTTGTTAATTGGAAGCACGTGTGAGGCATGTAATGAGCATATAGGTAATTTTCACCACTTAACTAAAATACCATTGAAATATAAAAACAAAATAAGGTGAAACTCAGTAATTTGATGAGACCCACATGAAATCAGAGAGGTTGTTTTCAGAGAAACTCTCGGTATAAAAACACCCAACAGATGCATATACAAAGCATGAAGTGTGTGTTTGTATGTGTGTATATAGACAACTATATACCAATAAGATAGGGCTGAGCATGGTTAGGTTCGGTTAGGTTCGGTTATTAGACGAAACCCAAACCAAAACCGAAGTATTTCAGTTATTTGAATATACAAACTGTCCGGTTTTTCGATTATTTTTAGTTTCGATTTCAGTTATTTTTGTTTTTATTTTTCAGTTATGTGTAAACATTGCAAAAAAAAAATTAAAATGAAAATGCATATTTTAAGCTTGTATAAGAACGTATTATAGTACCACATATATATTGAATTCAAAAAACAAAAATAGGCACGTGTTAGATGGAAAGAACCATACAAATACAAAGTTTCAAAATAAAGTTTAAAATTCAACAAAGTTCTTAATTAAAAAGCATTATAAGTTTAGTCTCAATCTTCATTCATTTTATTTATCTTCAAAGTTTAGATTATTCCTTATCATCTTGAAAATCTTTATTACCATCAATTGGTTCGGTTTTTTCAATTTTTTTAAAAATTAGACAAGCCACTGCCGGAAAACCACCCTAACCCACCACCTCCACCGTAACCCTTCACTCCACCACCTCCCTTACCCACCACCTCCATCTCCGCCTCACAGATCCACCGTAACCCACCACCGTAACCTTCCCTCTCCACCTCTGCCTCTCACCCACCACCGCCACTGCCGTTACCCCCCATATCTACCTCACCGCTCCACCCTTATTTTGCCACCGTCATCACCTTTCTCGGTTCTTGCTTATTGGGTCTTCTAGCATTTCATTTTCTGGGCGATTTGTTATGATTGGCATTAGTTTGGAGGTTTCGCTAGTAATGCACGCTAGGTGTTTGATTAAATGCCAACACCAAATTTTATTTTAATTTCCCTTGTTTCCAAAAACAAAAAAAAGTTTTTGATTTCTTAAGTGATTTATGAGGGCCTGTGGTGGAGAGCCGGGTCCTAGCTCGGGCACGGGGATTAGGCATTGCCCCTTTAAAAATTTTCATTTTTGCAAAGATGGTATCCCGGGGTACAAGGGCTACTCTAGGCTACTCATGCATTTCCAGCGGGATCATTTCAATGTAAAGGAAAGGAGAGATCAGTTAAAGGAGCGTCTTGCTTCGGACTTGGAACTCTACAATGACGTTGTCGAAACCTTGCGTTTGCTTGAGAACTGGTTATGCGGGGAGTGCATGGCCCTGCATGCATTTAATAGGCCTTGTCGGCACGGAAAAGAAGAGGTTAAATGCACCCCACGTGCAGGAGGCAACTTTGATTTTATTGTGGGGATCCCTCAACCCCGCGATTCGAAGGTGGAACTTGGGAGTGGTCTGTCTGAGACGTTTGTGGTAGATGTCGCTCTCCTTGAGCGCATCCTCGCCATTCCTATTGCTACCGTCAAGAGTATCCCGTCCGCGTGTCGCATGGCTTTTGCCCAAGCCTTGTCATGGGGACTCCGTAAAGTGGTGGATGCCCCGGGGTCTATTGAGGCTTGGGTTAAACTTTTTTTGTTGCCTCGTTGCACGTTACGTGTTGTCAAACCGGCTACTAGGCAGGAACGAAGGTCCGGTAACAGGAAATCGCTTCAATGTAGCTCCATTATGCGGGCTTTGGCTGTTTGGAAAGATGGGGCAGGTTTAGAAGAGTTGGTGTTGCCGCTCCTTGAACTTCCTGTGATGAGAGATTGCCAACATAAAGAAAAGGGAGGGGGCAATATCAAACAGCGCCTCCGGAAGGTAGCGGATGGCCATTACACAGCGGCGATCAAAGTCATGTGTTCATCTGGGGTCGCGCCTGCTGGGGGGATACATTGATAGATAAACATCCTGTGGTGGACCCCCCGACCATGACCTCCGTCGTGCCATCGGAACCAGCCTTGCAGGTGGACAGTGATTGTGTGCTGGAATGTATTAAAACCTTCCCGAAAGATACATCTTGTGGGAGGGATGATTTGCGGGCCCAACATATTTTAGACGCTTTCTGTGGCCAGGGGTCTCCAACTGCCTCCGGGCTCTTAAAGGCCATCATTGATGTTGTCAACTTGTGGCTTGGGGGGCTTTGTCCTAAAGTTCTAGCGGAGTTCATTGCTTCGGCACCGTTGACCACCGTGTTGAAACCTGACAATGGAATTAGACCCATCGCAGTGGGGGCCATTTGGAGAAGATTGGTATCGAAAGTCGCTATGCGTAAAATAGGGAAAAAGATGGCTGCTTATCTAGAAGAAACTGAACTGGATTTGTACACCAGGTAAAAAAAGAATCTTAGAAAAAAAATAATTTGGATATTATAAAGTTCTTTGTCGAGCTTTTCAAAAGAAAAAAAAGGTTTTTTATGGACTATATAAATCATGGGTTTGTATTACTGATTTGAGTTTGTCATAGATACTTTGGTTAGAGCTTTTGAAAACAAAATTTGGAATCTGATTTGAGTTTGCATCAACTTAATGGACATTTAAATTTCTATTGTTTAATGTTTGGAGAATATATGAAAATAATCATAGAAAATATGAAAACAATCATTTTCCTATTACTGTTATAGCTCTACGATCATGTATATATAAATCTCTTACAAGATCATCATGACCTACGTGATATTGTGATTGTGTATTTACTTTTACTAGCTTGTGTATCACACAAATTTTCTATCAGAACTTAATTAAGTTGGATGCCATCCAATAAATTATTGTGTTTCAGTTTTGCATTCGTGTGTCATCATCAAATTTCACTTCGGTGTGGTAATTAGTTGGCAAAAAAATCAATATACGTTCGAGCATATGTAATTAATCACGCATTGTTTCGTGAATCAAAGACGGAAATCACAACACAATATCACCTGTTTATTCACAATACATATGTGTGTATGCGGAGGTCATTAAATACTCAATCATAAGTTGTGTATAAAAAAGAAAGACCTTTGATATTTAAGGACTGGAAATTTGAAGAATGATTAGGGTGGAGGATGTGATACTCGGGTACCTTGACAAGAGTAGTATACCCTGTGGTGAACACCGCCACCAAGGACCCAAAGCTCACCAAAGGGTGCTTCTCAAGGGTAGTATACCCCAATTGTTTTTTTTTTATGAATTGAGTTGTTGACTAGCCGTTTTAAAGGCTAGTTTTTTTTTTCTTTATAAATAACCAAACAAACTTAACATATTTTATACTCAACTCAAATCAATTTTACACCTACTCTTCTTTATAAATTTTATACCCACTCTATCTTGACCATAAAAATAAATTTGAAATTTCTTTCCGTATATATTCCACCCGACAATTACGACGAAGAATTCTCCAATGATAGTAGTATCCCATTTCTCTATGATCTTGCCCGACAAGCCAAAGAAGAAGAAGACACTGGCACATCTAAAACAAGATAAGTGGATTTTAATCGCGAAAAAGGTCACAAAGTTCTAATGGAAGATTACTTCGTCGACAATCCGAAATACACCGAAAAAATGTTCCGAGATAGGTTCCGACAATCCAAAAATCACGGTGTGTTGAACTCTAAAACCTTTTTCTAACTACGGTCCCGATAAATTTTTCCGTTGCTATATATCTTAATCCACACCGGTACCACTGCTCACGTTCGCGGATCCCATCTGGGGTAAAGGGTCGGGCTGTGACATCTACACTCTGCACGCCTTTTGAGAATTAGAAAAATGTGCATTTGTTAATTTGTGTTTAGTGTCGTTATCGTAACTAACCTAACCAATTCTAATCCACGCCATCACATCATGGTAGGTTTTTTTACCTAGTTAAATATAAACCTGATTTCACGTTGATAAGAATTTTGGTTCAGTTACCATTATCGAAATGGCATATTCCTTTGCTCTACGAGTAAAAAGATAATAATAAAAAATGAAGATAAAAGTTATTTTGTTAAGTTAGTTGGAATCGGGTTACTTGACCCAAAGAGGCGGGAGGTTTGGGTCTTACTACAATTAGAGACACTAATATAGCCCTTCTAACCAACTGGTGGTGGAGATTTAAGGCTGAACCGCTGCTTTATGAAGAAAGGTGGTGAAGTCGTTACACTCTTCCGATAGATCTTGGTATATTCTCCCTTATTCTAATAATCAACCATGTACTTGGAATACTATTGCTAAAATGGAAAACTAACTTGCTTTTTCTAATCTCAACTTAGCCAATCTCATTGAAGGCGTTTGGAAGCAATGGATATATTTAGTTTTTGGATTGATCCTTGGATTGCTCAAGTCCCATTAAGAGAAACCTTTCCTAACCTGTTTTGGATCGAAAAAGATAAAAGCGTGTTTGGCTCAATCTTGTTTTTAGGTGGCTAAAGGAAATAAGATTTGGATGGAGGTAGAAACTTTCCAGTTTGAATCAAACGAGTCAAATAAACTTTAGACTTGCTTAAATATGCTTCAATGGTCTCTCCTAAGTCACTCCGGACACTTGGGATTGAAGAAACGGTTCAATGGGAGCCTTCACGGTTGCTGCCATAAAACAACTTCTATTCAAATCTTCCAACTCGTCTATCCCGTTTATTATGAAATTGAATAATTGGGTCCCCATCAAGGTCAACATACATGCTTGGATGTCAATTTGATAGGCTCTCAACTCGGGTGGCCCTATCAATTCAGAATATAGATGTGGGCTCGAGGACCTGCTGTATTTGTGAAGAATACGAGGACTAGCGAGCATTTTTTCACATTGTGTTATTTTGCTACTTTAGTTTGGCAATTCGTTAACAATTGCTATATATTCCCCCAGTTTCGCTTTCTCGGCCCAAGATTTGCTTATTATTCATGAGACTAGCAATTTGGGGAACAAGAAAAACAATGTGTTATCGGGATCATGATCTCACAGCTTGTTGGAGTATATAAAAGATCGCAACGAAGTCATCTTTTAAAATAAGTCAGCTAGTTTTTCTAAAAAGGAAGTAGACATAATCTTTAGGTTTCCTTTGAATTAAAAATTGTTCTTCTTATAAAAATTTGCTTTGAAATTACTGGCGTAATTTCAAGTTGAAGTTTATTTTATTGTTCGGTTTCTAACGCCTTTGTAGCTTTCTAATGAAAACCATTGTTCCAAAAATAAAAACTTACATGCATTTACAAATTACATATAATAATGCATCATTTATAATAACCTAATTATTATAGAGGCATAACAATAAAAATAATGCTCTTATCTTGAAAAATATCAAAAGATTATTAAAGTAAAAGATAAAAGAAATATTGGTTGATTAATAGTAAGTAGTAACAGTGGTTTATCTTTTGTGTGAAAGGAAACGAGTTTCATCTTCCCGATGATAAACTCTCCCCCCCTTTTCTTGCACTGCCCCTCTGCCATCACTGCCAATCTCCCTTTCAAGCAGAGGGGTGTGGGGGGCGCGAGAGGGGGCGCGAGAGGGGGCGCCATCCAATAATATTGTGACGTGTGGCAGAGAGAGAAAGTTGAAAAGATGGGTGTTGGTAATGGTGATAGCGCCCCGGGGCATGGTGTGGAGGGGCGCGAGAGGGGGCGCGAGAGGTTTATTTTTTTATTTTTTTATAAATGTATTAAAAAAACGTATTATTAAAAAAACAAGTAATTATTTAAACAAACACACATTAATTAAAAAAACACATTAATATATAAAAAAAATTAAAGTACTAAAAAAAACATTATTCTTATTCTTCGGCTTCGTCTTCTTCGATCAACCTCTTCCGGATACGTTCTTTTTGTTTTTCCATCAGCATTTGGTCGACCGGATTTAGGTGGCTGAAGTCTCTTGCAAGGAAGTCCAAATCTTTCATTCTTTTTTTTTCCTTTTTGTCAACAGAGACCCCCTCCAAGGTTTTGTTGAATTTATTGAGGGATTCAATAAGATCGTTGATGTTTACGGCTTCCCCCTCAGCCGGTTTTTTCCCCCTGGCGTCCCTTCCCAATGGCCGCCTCCTCGGCGGTGAAGGCGTTTCCTCCCCCGCAACGTTTAGGTCGAATCCAACCCGGCAATCCGACCTGGCGGAAGTGCTGTACGCTCCAGACGAACTAGTTTTAGTCCGTTTCGGCCCTACTTCCGCATCAAGGTCCGGCGCCACCAGCTCAACCCACTTGGAACACCTTCTCAACCTCTCCCACACCTTTACACCGTCCCACGTCTTCACCGTCCCATACCTCCGCAGGCACTCCTGCTTCCACTCTTCGACAGTGAAATTATAGACCGCCAAATCGTCACTGCCACTTGGTCTCATACGACCGGCGTTCCTGTTGAACAGATTAGTAAACAAGCCGACAAATTTTCTGATTTCGGTCCACCGACCCGAAATCATATCGGGGTTCCGCTCTGTACTCCCAACGAGCGAATAGAACGTCTCCCTAACCTTTGCCCAAAAGACCTTGCTCTTTTGGTAGTCGGCTGCAAAATGCATAAATAAATTTGTAAGTCTTTTAACTTTTTTATTTAACTTTTTTTAAAAATCATTTTTAATAACGTTAAAACAATTACCGCAACGCCGATCCTCAGAAATGGCTATCCAAGCCCGACACAGGGCTTCCTTCTCATCCGATGACCACGGAGTGATTTTCCGTTTCGCCCTTCCAGTCGAAGCCGAACCCTCCCCCGCAACTTGTTTTTTCCGGTGGACGCGTCTTCTTTGTCCCGCAGCTTCACCTTCTGGTTCTGGTTCTTGTGTCTCCGGAACTACAAAGTTAGGAGACGGTTGCATGTTGGATGGTTGAAAGCCGGTTGATTGTTGCGACCCCGAATAAAACATCGGTTGTTCCGGTGCCGACCATAAATCGTCGTAACCGTAATCCGAATCTAGGTTTGGGTACCAATTTCCAGACATGTTTTTAAAAAAAGGCTTCGAAGATATGACGATTTTCGGTTTTGGGTGTGGTGTGTGAGAATTCTTTTGGGTGTGATATGTGTTATGTATGTGAATATGTATATGTAAATATGTATGTGATATATATAGAGTATATTTAAGTAATAAATTTTTTTTTTTTTTTTATTCCAACGGCCAAACACCCCCAACGGCTATATTCACATTTCCCAACCTTCTCTCACGAGCGCAACCTCCCCAGCGCCTGCCTCGGATTCCGCTCTCGCGCCCCTCTCGCGCCCCTTTCGCGCCCAGGTGGTGTGGCTCTCGCGCCCCGGGGCGCTATCGCATGCATTCTCGCGCCCCTCCTAGCGCTGCGCACCCCTCGGCCTTACTCTTTCCGCCAATTTTTTTTTTCAAAATATTTATAAATTTATGTATTTTGAGTATCTCTCTAATGTAACTGCTTTCAATACGTCTTTTTTATCTAACGACAAACAAAGTCTAGCCCGCGCGTATATCCATTGACGAAAGACCACTCAAGCCTACGATCGCAGACAACGCTAATGACCTTACCCACCAACAATTCGAGGGGAAACCCACAAGGCCACAACCAGAGAACTTGGAGAACTTGTTGTGGTAAAACCTGTAGCTTGCTAATGACATTTTGACACGAACGAGACTAGAACACATGGGAATACCATTGGACCAATTGGCATTCTGTAATTATTTTTACAAATTATTATTGATGTTGATAATTTATTTTTACATGCTATTTCAAAGCATTTTAATATATATTTCATGAGTGCAAGCATATTATTACTTATATTATGTTCGTAACTAATGTACTTATGAAGTAACAAGTAATAGATGGTGAAGGGTTGGGGAATTTGCTTTTGCATGTTTGTGTTTGTTTTTGTCTTTATTTTTGTTGAATCACTCACTGGCTCGATAGCATTTGTCCACTCATTTACTGCTTATATTCTTTCTTTCTCAACGTATTGTCATTTGTCTCCCTCCCTACAAGCAGGTAGCTACAAGTGTATTTAGGATATTTAAGGTACACAACCTTTTAGTTCAAAGGTGAGTTGGTATTATTAATCTCAATATTAATTTTTGTTTGTTGTCTATTCCAACTAACCAGCTAGCTGCTGCCAATCCCATATTTTAACGTATTTGTTTCCAATAAACCGTGACTAACATAATCCTAACGCCGTTAGTTGTAGATCAGCGGAAAAACGTTTTCGAAAAGAAAAGTCGCATTTTATGCCGGAAAACTCAACCTGAAAACCACCACCTCCTCCAATTGACTCACTAACAACCAACCACCATCACTTGAGCACCACCAACCAATTCCGACGATGATTCCAAGTTCCAGCGTCCTCAATAATTGGAGGTTTTTACTATAAAAAGATTCCTAAAAGTCCGATCTAATTAAGGTTACAAAAATGTATGGGAAGAAAATGTTGAGTTTTATGGAAAAAATATGTATTTTCCGGCCATAAACGTTTTCCGGACGACCTACAACTAACAACGTTAGAATTCTGTAAGTCGCGAACCACTGGGACAAATATATGATAAAAGGTTAGATCGTTAATAGCCAATTCGTTAGTTGGGACCGACATCGACCAAAAAATGATAGTTGAGATTAACAAAACCAATACACCTAGTTCAAAATATAACTTAAACTAGTTAATAAAATCCACATGCTCTGGCGGTGAATCGACGTGAATTCGTTCGGTATATGTTAAGTTCGTTACAATAATGACACTAAAGAAATATCAATTAGTGTGCGCCAAAGGTAGTATCGGCACTCGTAGAGTTGATGATACAAAACTTGACATATTTAAAAAACACAAACACATATATAGGTTAAGTTTGTTGCGGTACCAGCACTGAATATAAAAAAATTAGTAAACTTCCAAAATTGTATTGGCACTAGTCAGTGCTCCCGGTGAGGGTCTCGTGAGTAACCAGTCGTAACAGATTATAGTGGTAATTATATAATCATCAACATGTTCTAAGTTATTGCTAATGGACTAATAATGTTTCAACTAATATAATTATCGGCTGTAAACTGTTGCAAACGGTTAACTACAACATTATATTGTTTCATCATCTATATAAACAAGGTCTTTGGACTAATTTCGAATACACTCAAATGGAACTCCGACTCAAGGTGTTAGTGATCCGTTATTCGTTCGGTTTAAAAATAAAAGAGAAACGAAAAGATGAGGAAACACTAAATTCAAAGCTAAAAAAAGTTGGGTACCATATTCCCAAGGTGTTACAGATATTGATTGAGAAACATATCTTTATAAACGATATGGATGCATACATGGAGAAGTTGAAGACATGTGGATGAGAAGAATTTGATGCAAAATCTTAAAAGACGGTTTTGCTTTTTGGTGAAAGTATTGATATTGTGAAAGTGTAGTTACGACTTCAGCTGCACACTTGTGAGTTGTCAGTTAATTTGGATATTGATTTCGTGATGCCATGAAAATTTTATTTTTTGGATAGGATATAGTGGATGCTATGTTACGTAAAGTATTAATTTTTATTTGGATTTTAGTATGTTTTAATTGATTTTGAAGGATTCATGTGTAATATGGATTTTGAATGATATTTTGTATTTTCTTTTATAGTCATTCCGAGCTCTGACCAAATATATACATTTGATTCATTACAAAAGAGTTCAGAAGAGTGGAATAGTTATTTTGTATAGTAATCAAAAGATCTAACCAAACAGCAATACTGCCTTAACATTTAGCGACTTACTACAGTCGAGGTTGCCAAACAGCCTTACTTCAATATTTTATATATTTAGGTTTTCATGGGCTTAATGGGTTGTTCGTATAGACGTGCACAACAAATCCGAAACCATAACCGGATTTGAAAAAAAAACACTAGAACCGGTTTTTTTAGTATAAGAACCCGTACCCCAACCCTACCCATAAGGTACTGATACGGTATGCATTTAAGTACCAAAACTCGTGAACTTATACCTGGTAATACCTGAAAACCGGAACCACTTCCATACCCGGAAATGGGTTTTTCCAATATTCGAGACCGGGCATTCCAAATACCCGATCTAAACCCGAAATTACCTAAAAAATACCACAAAAATACCCAAAAAAGTGCAGCCCCTTAAAAAATTCAATCTATACTCGAAAAATACCCGAATATAGGGTGTTTTCAATCCCCAAAAATGGGGTATTCAAATACCCTGTTTTAGAATATCTGGTTCTGAACCCGACCCGAACCCAGTGCATAGGGTATAGTTATTTGAGAGAATACCCAGACCCAAACCCAACTGGATATTTCCAATACCCAATTTTTCAATTTCCAATCATACCTGAATCCAGTTACATGCCCAGAACCGGGTATTAGAAAAACCCAATTTATGCTCCTCTATTTCATATTCCTATTTTGGGGGCTAATCCTTTTCTACGATTATCCAATGAGTTATGTAATTAAATGACTTAGCATTGGTTATTATAATTTATAACTTAGACTTATGGGATATATTAGCTTTACAATAAAAGGTCGTTTAACTAGATTTTTTATTTTTTATAATAGTTGTAGAATTCGTGTGATGTACGGGATGATTAATATTATTAAACTAATTATTTATAAAATTCAAAAAAAAAACAATAGAATAAATGATTAAAAAACCCTATATTTTATCAAATTAAATGATTTTATAAGTTTAAATTATATTTTCGAATGAAACATTCACACGAATACATGGTGTATGCTCACGTTAATTCTTCATACTCACGAAAAAGATGTATCTAATGACTTTATAAGAGCAAGTTTGGGAATGAGTTAAAACAACTTATTGACTTATTGGTTTTTTCACATATTCATTCAACCTCCGTATATCAATGGTATTTTCATCCATCTTTTTGAAACTTTAATAAAAAAAAAGCATTTTATTTATGATAATTTTATATATGATATTCTTATGTTATGTCATTTCTTGGGTTTAGACATTGCTCATTTATCTTGAGTCTTTTAAATTTTGGTATAGATGCGCAATTGATTTATATTATTACATAAAACCTAATTTTATGAAAGGTTTATAAAAATTAATGGATGCAACGGATCAACCCACATGACCTGTTTAATTGAACATGTTCACATGAAGTCGTTTAGATTATTAAATTCAAATTCATGTATTTTTTTGTTAGATTTTGCCATATTTAAAAATTTACACTCCAATCAATATATATCAATATAGAGTTAAGTTATTTTACAAATTGGGAACAAATATAAGAAGGATAAGAATATTTTTGTGGCTTAAGAAAAACATCTAAAAAATCACAAATCAAAATATAAATAAAAAAAAGTAAAAAAAAACGAAACAATATTGAGTATAAAAGATCATCGTGTCTTTTTATTTATTATTGTATTTTTTTTTGTTTATTTTCATTATCAATTGTGTCTTTTTTTCCTTGACACTGTGTCTTTTTTTCTCGATATTGTGTTATAGTATACAGTGTTGTGTTGTATTTTGCTCGGCATTGTGTTAATTTTGCGATTTGATCTTGTCCTTTTTTATTTATCATTGTGTTTTTGTTTATTTTCGTGATTGTGTCTTTTTCCTCGATATTATGTCATTTTTTCTTGGGAACGAGAACGACAAGGGAAACATTTTTGTTATTTTTACATTCTAAGTTATGATTTTTATTTTTTTACTGATTTTTAAGGTCTTTGTTTAATGGTAATTAGCATAAAGTAATCTAGTGATATTTGTTACGAGGTGTTCACTTGGTTCAGAAAAATACAACCTTTTAATTGGATCTAGAACCAAAGTATTAATAATTCTAGCTGTAAACACAATTAGGATAAAAAAGTGAGTCTCGTGTATTCTTCAATATGCATGTTGGCGTTGGGGACACAAATCTACACGGTCCATAGCGGTCATGCATGTATGTGCAATACCATGCTCCAACTAAAACCAAATACATCGATCTCAATCAAATCAAATCAAAATCTTTGTTATTCTTTCATGATCAAGATCCCCACGTATCCCTTGAAACAAATAACCTTTTGTCTTGCCAAGTAAAGCCTTAAATTTGCAGTGATGTTTTAGGTATGACTTGTGATTGAAGTTACCAAGAAGTTCATGTTGGCACATGGAAGCATATCTAATGAATTATGAGTTCATTTAAAGTTAATGGATAGTTAGTTTATATAATTAGCGTTATAGAACGGTTGGTAAAGTCTAGCTTGTGGGCTCGTCTTTGCAAACCGTAAAGCCTGGTGTGACGCTAGTGTGACGGCTTGATGTTGTAGATGTTCTTACAATAAAATCCCCTATAAAGAGGAATTTTAAATTCGGTATGTTTGTTAAATTCTCGAAATTACAAAACAATAATGGACTGAAGTTTAATTCATTAAATAAGAGCCTAAACTATCAGGGACGGACCAAATGAGTATTCGGGGATTCCCTTGCTATCCCTCAACTTTTCGACGGTGGTGCAAATTTAATTTTTTGTGGGTTGGTTTTCGGATTTCGTTACCTCTAAAAAAATACAACGTTACCCCTACTTGTTTAAAGCCCAACCAAAATAAAAGTTAAAGCCAATTAAATCTCAACCAAAGTTTAAAGCTCAACTAAATTAAAGCCCAAGCCAAATAAAACCATTGTTCGTTGTTCCCTGATGGTTGGATGCTTGGTTTAGGCGGACATCAACATTCAACAAAACAAAGTTTCATTTAGTCGTTGCTTCCACGCCACGCTTCCTTCCTCTGATCACCGGACCTCCACGCTGCAGCAGAGTGGCCGACGGCCGGTGCTCCCTCAATCCCTTTCCCGTTAATATTTGTTGCCATAGATGTATATCAGGTTGCATGTGCCCAGTGTGATTTCTTGTTTGAATTAGTTTTGTGCAGTCGTTAATTGCATAGCTCGGTTAATACTTTGTGTGTTGATTGATTGTGATAGACGTATCATTTGGGTTTATGTTTCTTGATTCATTAAAATCAGTAGATTAACTACCTTTGAGTTTGACCAAAACCTTAGGTGTTGGCTTATCTTGCTAATTAGTTGATCGGGTTAGTCGCTTTATGTGCGGTTTTTCCCATTGTCGGCTAGGTTAAGTTTGTAAGTTGAGTTTATTAAAATAAAAATGAGTTTTAAATCAGAGCATATAATTTGGGATGTAGGCTCAGCTCTTTAGTTTGTATAGACAGTACATGTTTGACTTTAATTGAATCTTAATGTAATTGAACTTTAGTGGGATGCGTTAAAATAATTTTGGGATGAAAGTATGGGCCATACTCAAGCCTCATGTTTGATTTGATTGCTAAATTTTTATGAAAATCTGAATGCTGAAATACGATGCTTGGGTAGGTTTAAAGTTAGGGTATACTAGTTAGCACATGATATAAACAAAAAGAAAACATACTTCTAGTTTTAGTGGTAGACACTTCATAGGTGTATTGTTTTATAAACTTAAATTCTGTATTGATGGGATGCTTCAAGATTCGGAGACTATGCTTCAGGATTCAGGATCATCTGGGTATTCACATCGCCTAAGTATTTTTGTGAATATTTAAATAATCTAAAAAGAGCAAACCCGCAATTTATTGCCAAATCATAAGTCATAAAACTTGATCACTCGTGCTTTAAAGTATAAATTATATTACTGACTTAATCAAACTACGATGTTAGCCCTATGAGGTATCCTTGCTCGCGTCCTATTACCATTAAGAAACGGACCACAAGGCTCACGTCATATGTAAACCCACATATGAATTCGTGTATACTCACCGATGGTAAAGGTCCACGGGTGTTGCTTGATAACGGGGGTATGCTATGTAGTGGGGAACACTCGCTAGTTAGTTCTTAATCGCACTTAATTGAGTATCTAAGCGGCTGCCTTGTAGACCTTAATGCTTAAATTTATGTGGCAAAACAATATCCTTGATCGCCTCAGTTTTCTTTAAATGTTATATTCTGTTTTGTTCAGTTAGATATGAGATTTAAGTCAACTTGGGGTGGTTCCGGGTCGGTAAAACCAAGCAAAAGAAGAAGAAAAAAAATATTATTATTAATTTTGGCTTCCACTAATTCATATAAACTTAAAAAAATTGTCACATGTTATTTGTCTCGTTGCGTATGGAAAGGGCATGGGTTTAAAGTGGACCACACACTAGCAATCGCAGTTAATGTTTGATAATGTTCTTGAATATTGAAAAAAAGTCCGGAGTTGAGTTGCATTATCTATCGGCTATGATCCTGTGCATACTACGAAAAAGGTTTAAGTGTAGGAATGTTTGATGTGTTGTGAAATACACATATATCCGAGCCTGTTTTATCATGATTTTCGTTGTGTTTTGACGTTTATTTATTCGATATCGATGGTGTTTACATATTTATGTTTGATGTAGGATCATGGGTGAAGAAAGGATGGAAAACAAGTCATAAAGTGATGGATTTTGTTCACCCGAGGATCAAATCCAAGACGATACGCATTTACGAGCTTTAATGAGTCGAAAAACGAAAATCGAAGATCTAGAAGGCCTGGTCGCACAACTCAGCCCCCCACATCACCTCAAGCCTGCCCAAATGCCTAAGCCTGTAAGATCCCCAAAATTTTGGTCCAAATTTGACAACTTAGTAAAGTTGAAGGATCAAAATTATTCTCTAATTAATGTGAAAATTGAAATAAAGAAAATAAAATCAATTTATAAGGAAATAAAAATATTTCATAAAGAAGTTATCTCATGTAAAGAAAATGGAATAAGGAAATTCCATCCCACATGGAAAGTGATAAAGATTCGGAAGCACTTTATAAAGAGATAAAATTCCATAGCAATTGTCACACCCCGACTTAGGGCCTAGGCGTGTGACCACAAGTTGGTACCTGTTTTGTAAATATATCAGAATTTATGGGTTAATTTTAGCGGAAGACTTTAGGTTTGAATATTAAATTACATTAAAAATTTACCCGGGAACTAAATACCCGAGTATTAGTTTACAAAAGATACGTTTCATATTACAAGGATTTTTAGTTATCAAAAACGGAGCCATCTTGTACGCGCTTCTATCTTCATTAAGACTCCAATCCTTGTTATTGCTACTTATGCTTAATTACCTGCAATGGGTTGGAAAAATACGTCAACTATATGCTGGTGAACAGGTATGACTCTATAAACATTTGAATGACATTACAATACAAATATAGTTTTCTCTACAAGCTCAGCAGAAGCATTTCTACTTCTGGTCTATGTACCACTGCCCTACACACACAATTATTCCCGAGCCACGTAGCCCTTAATGGGAAGCTAGTTATGACCATTAGCCCGCGGCCACGTAGCCTTTTAATGATTAGGCTGAACGGTTATGTTTGGATCCAAACACATGTGTATTCGGTCTGAGTTGTTTTTATTTTCTATCTTGTATTATAACATTTTAGAGATCACATAATCTCATACAAATATTAACTGGCTCGATAAGAAAAACACACGTTCATATTATCGAGTATAAATATGTTTTGATTGATTAAAAAGGTTAACGTATTCACCTGTACCATCGGTGTTGGAAACCTTGACTGATTGATTGATTGTGAATGATTCTTAACCTATACATAAATAGGTTTGTATAAATGTTTTGAATAATGTTAAGCTATGATTGTAAGATTGACCTTAAAATCGTTTATCTTTTATTGTGAATGAAAACACTTGGTTTTATGTGACGTTTGATATAGCATGCTTTGGCTTAATAGGTTATAACACGTTGGTAAGTTTCTCCAGGTAAGTAAACGGGTCCCTCGGTTGATTGGGATTTATACGAATTACTTTTCCTTAAGCAAGAAACTTACTACTAGTGATATCCCCCTTACAGTTACTACATGCCCGTCAAAATATATCTTTTGTTGACATTACTTCGCTATGAAGTAACGTTTATGAAAACTCGTTTATGAATGTGAATGTTTGTAAAATACGATCAAGGTTAAAGGCCATAGCCTCGATTGATAGTCTAAGCTATAATTCAAATAACTTAAACATAACTACTACCTTAACGTGGATACTTAGCGATAATAAGAAAAAGGCAGGATCTTGATATACTCAATTATATGATTGCTAGCTTGATTATAACTTCGTTCCTTGCACAAATCACGAGAAAATGGCACGTCGGCTTGTCACGGCTATTGGGCACGCTTCCCTAGGCTATGTGTGTGAAAATGAATGGTGAGTTTGGGATGAATGGAGCTCATACCCGTCCTCCCCTTTTATAGCCGTTTTTGGATCTCATCGCGATACGCGATGGGTTCCTTGTGACCCGTCGCGTATCGCGGCGCCACAATTTGGCGCCGACTTACCGGCTCGTGACACGTGGCCTGTCATATCGTGCCACGTGTTGACACGTGGTTGGACACGTGTCCAATGACTCAGCAGGGTCATCGCGATACGCGATGACCGTTGTGATTGGGCCGTAGCGTATCGCTAGGCCGCCCATTTCCGGGTTTGTGTGCAAGGCCATCGCGCTACGCGATGGGCTTATCTTTGCCCCGTCGCGTATCGTGATGGGTGAAGTTTTAAGAATGTTCATTTTTGGTCCTTATACTTTCTAAGTTAGTATATTTAGGCTTAAATTTATAGGGTAAAAGATGCGGTGTTACAGCAATATACTTTTATGCCTATCATGCACCCAGTGTTCCTAGTGGAGGGTGCAAAGCACACGACGTGCACGCGCACGGGATCGGGCGTTGGGCGCAATGTTGGCGAACTTTGCACGCTCGCATCACCGCGAGCCGCCTTATTGTTTTTGGAAAATGAAAGTCAAGTTGTCTAAGACAATGGATCAAAAGGGAAAATTTGAATTCAGGAAGCCATCGCGCTACGCGATGAGCCCGGAACAAAGGTCATCGCGTATCGCGATGGACCTTGATGAATTAGCAAACCACGTGTCAGCTTGTGGTATGGCGGCAGAGAATATACGGCGCCACGATACGCGACGGGATTACAAGGACCCATCGTGTATCGCGATGGGTTACAAAATCAGCTTATAAATAGGGGTGAGCGACATCTCATTCTTCACACACCAAAATCCTTTCTCTCTCTAGAATTACTCTCTACCTCGGTTTCCGTGCCTCGACATAATAATTTATATTTTTGTAAACCGACTTGCCTCGAAGTACGTGCCGACGAGTCTCGACGACCGACGCACCTCGTTTTGCGTGCCGAACAGCGTAAAGCGTGCCAAGCTCCGAAGTTCCGCCGATTTGAACCATAATACGCGACATAGACTAGAGGTACTGCTCGTACAAGCTCAGACATATATAAACTCCGAGTACCCGTGTAAGGTAGGGTTTTGCCTAAGTCATTATTTTATTATTATATTTTATGGCCTATTATATTTTATGGCTTAGACCATAGTCAGGGGTATATCCCAAACTTTGATCATAATTATGTTTACATAAGCTTTAAACATACAAAAGATTATAGTAATGTTTCTTTACAATTAAGAAACACAAAATTTTACATTCATAAGGATATATAGTTTCTTCGCGATTAAGAAACGTAACATTTTATATACAACGAATATAGTTAATATATTGTTTCTTCATGATTAAGAAACATAATATTTTACATACAAAGTTAGCAGTCAATGAATGTTTCTTCTTGAAGAAGAAAGATATTATAGATGTTTCTTCATGAAAAAGAAACTCAGCATATGATTTGGCCGGGTAAATAAATATAAAGACTACATGTCTAAATATTTTATTCAAACAAATGATCAATCAAGGTTTAAAGCTATTAAAACCAGACTAAAGGTCTTTAGCCGGATCAAGAGATGATCCGAATATTATAAGTCAATCAATCAATCATTCACAGTCAAGGTTTCAAACGCACACCGACGGTACAGGTGAATACGTTAACCTTTACAAATCAGTCTAAACATATTTATATACTCAATAAGATGAACGGGTGTTTGTCATAAATAGTAATTCAAACGTTTACATGAGATTACGTGATCTCTAAAACGTTATAATACAAAGTAGAAAATAAAATCAACTCAGACCGATTACACATGTGTCTGGATCCAAACAAAACTGTTCAGCCTAAACAGTCAAAGCCTACGTGGCCGCGGGCTAACGGTCATAACTAGTTCCCCACTAAGGGCTACGTGGCTCGGGGAACACATTTGTGTGTGTAGGGCAGTGGTACATATACCGGAAGTAGAAATACTTCCGCTAATATTGTCAGAAAACTATATTTGTATTGTAACAGTAATTTAATATCTTTAGAGTCATACGTGTTCACCAGCACATAGCTGACGTACTTTCCCCACTTTTCAGGGAAACAGATCAGTACATGTAGCAAGGAATTATTGACATTCATGAAGTTAGATGCTCACAAGGTAATGATGGCTCAGTTTTAAATAATAAAAATATTATAACAAGATTTAAACATGATTAATAAATCAAACATTTGGGTATTTATTATCCGAGAAGTTTTCAAATAAATTAATATTTTATTATAACCAAAGTCTTCCGCTAAAATAAACTGCAACTCTGATATATTTACAAAACAGGTACCAACTTGTGGTCACACGCCTAGGCCCTAAGTCGGGGTGTGACATGTTGGTATCAGAGTCATCGATCTTAGCGAATTAGGTATTTAATTATAACTAAGCTTTGATTAGAAATAGATATCAATCTTATAAATAAGAACCATCAGTTTCAACTAATTAGGTTTTAATGTATTGTACCTAAGCTTTAACTACTAGTTGAATAAGTAGGGATAAGCAAAGATTGAACGTTTATATATCCCTAAACATAATTTGTAGCAATGTCTTATACAAACTACTTTAGGCATATACGCCAAGTATCTAGACATTCAATCATTCTACTTGAATCTGAGCCATCAGATATGGCTAGTAATAACAGCTATTAAATAAGCTTTATCAGTCAAGAACAATCGATAGTTCCTTCCTGGCAATCCACAAAAAGAGCAATCATTTTAAATAAACCATTAGTTACAATAAATTAGATATTTAACTGAGAAATATATAAATCATAGAATATTCAAATATTACGGATAAGGTAAACTGTAGAGATAAGATAGGAACACATTCCTACCTTTAATCAAACCTCACGTAGATGTCCGATCACAATAGTTATACCAGTCGACCTCGATCTAGAAAAGGTAAGGGATGTATTGGAACATCTCTACTCCCAATTCTTGTGTCCAGTGATGAAGACTCGTATCAAACGACAATGGAAGAAAATTCAGATTCATTCGACACTAAGACTACATAAGTTCCGATAAATACAAATCAGAATATGCAAGAAGTAGGATCAAGTAGATCAAAGAAACCAATGTTGTCAAAGGGAAAATGATTAATGACTAATCCAGAAGACAGTTATTAGGAACCACAATAATTCAGTTATCCAGCATTACAAAATCCTTATTTTGCTCACATTCAAGGTGAACGCTTGAATACGGATCAAAATTCCTTAGAATGAATGTATGGCATTGAAGATAATTCAATTAATTGCGAAATAAATGTCACCAAATTAGCAGAAGCAATGCTTAAGAAAGAAATAGAAAACGAGAAAAGACAAAAAGAAGAGGAGATAAGAAAAAACACCAAGAAGGAAAGCAAGATCAAGAAATTGAGCATTCGCTGGAAAAAGCAAACAATAAGATCTTAATAGTTGTAATCAGTATAGCAACAGTAGTTTTGTACATTCTTGCTACTACAACATAAATAAAAGATATGTTTTACTTTTTCGAAATACTAAACTTATCTTTAAGTCATGTCAAAGAATAGAAAGCATAAACTTTTAGAGTAATTCTCCGAGCAAGTCTTGGAAGAAATAGGATATTGGCTTCAGGAAAAGTCCAGGTGGACAAACTCCAAAATATTAATAACTCCAAGTCAATATTAGAAAAATTTTTAGCAAAAGAGACTTAAATAAACCTAGAAAGAGAATTAGAGAAATTCTCATGGGTTGTCTGTACACAAGGTATGTACTAGCCATTTTAAGAGCATACAATAACGGAAAAGGTAGTAATATCCTTATCAACAATCATCAAGATATTCGGAAAAGCTATGTAGTAATTATAAGATATATGGATATATCATCTTATACAATTTCCTTAATATCATTACTCAATCAAAAGGCAAAACATATGGATTGTGCCCATTACAAAACAAATAACCTCAAGGAAATGTTAGTTGAAGTCCAAGAAAAATAAGAAGCAAAGTTAGAAAGAAATTTCTCTAAGAATATGACAAATTTATTAAACGTTTTATAATCAAAAGATTTCTAGTACTTGTAGCATTAACATGGATAGCAAGAAATCCAATAACCATTTAGTAACTCGAGGTTTTAGTTTTAAGAATTTCAAAACCTATGAACCAAAGGAAGAGATCGAGTTCATCGTCATCATTAGTCAATGTACTGAGATTCAAAAGATTTAGTACGCATCTCTGAAATTCAAAGGTGAAGCTCTAGAATTGTGGAACACTCTAATAATGAGAAATGACAGAGAAACCTTGTATCAAATGAATTAGGAAATATTTAAAGAACTCGTATTACACGAGTTTTGCTCCATGCACGAAGTCAATCATATTCAAACCAAGTTTTTAAACTACAAGATGAATGCCACAACTTTCATAAACTACAATACTAAGTTTCTTGAACATTACTAATCAACTTCGTGTCTAAACAACTCAGAATACAAAAAAGTTATTCAATACATATTTGGATTACCCAAAGAGATAGGAGATATAGTAAGAACCCATATGCCACACACAACCTCCTCGGCCATGAAGTTGGCCAAATATTTGCTCAAGAATATGGAAAGAAATACATGAGTTAAAAAGAAAAATAATACATAAGTTAATCGTGTCTTTTGTACATTTTCGTCATTGTGTCTTTGATCTCGACATTGTGTCTTCGTCGATTTTTTTTTAATGGGAATGACGGGGGAAACATTTTAGTTTTTAATTTTTTTTTGGTTTTTATTTATATTTTTAGTTCTTATTCTTTTATTATTATTATTGAATTTTTTTTTAAGGTTTTGTATGTGGTTACAAATTCTCACACTTCTCATTTTTGTCTCATTTTGTATTTTAACTTTACCATGCTCTTAGTTTCTCTTTTTGTAATTTTTAATTTTAGAATATTAAAACAAGCTTACTTTTATTAAACAATGTAGATTATCTTATTAGATTAGAAGTGAGAAAAGTAAATTCTTTATCAAACACTCTTTAGTAAATTTCTTTAAAAGAACATCCATTTAGTAAATATTTTATAAGTATCAGTCTTTTGATTTAAAAAAAAAGAAAAAGGAATACTTAATAAGGAGCAGGTTTAAGATGCTAGCCACTGCTATTTGTCTTTGATGCTAGCTTTCTCTCTCTCATGAAATAAAGGAAGAAAGAAAAACCATCACTGCTGTCACAGCTTATATAGACATGACGTAAAGTAATTTACCAAAACAACTTTTTCCATCTATGATTCTCTCCTGTTCAATACCTCCATGGCTAGCTAGCTACTTCCCTCTCTATTAACTCTCTGTTTTTTTTAACGGCCAACTAAGTAACGCCGGGTACCCCATACGCGGCCCCCATTGGCTAAAGGTAGCCCGAGCCGGCCACTAGGACGAACGGACGGAGCCCCAGCGGTCCACCTGTTGAGGGATTCACTGGATAAAACCCGACCCCCACGCCCGCCAAACGGCACGACAGCTAGGAGCCGGTAAAACCAGGTGAGATCAGGACTCGAACCCTGGCAAGCCAGGGTCATCCCTCATATCTCTAATATAAGTTGGTGGTAATAAGGTTTGATCCTCATACCTCTCACTTATAAAGTGAGTGTTCTACCATTGAGCCACAACCAACTTATTAATCTAACTATATAAACTTGACATGAGGGATGTCAATATAATCTATCTAACTCTCTGTTAATCATAAACTTTATATATAACTTTGCGGTCTGTCAATATAAACAATTATATTAAAAACTTTTATAGTTATGCCTCAATAATCTGATAAATTAACCAACCAACAAACAAAAGGTCATTTCGTCCGTCCTTAAGTTTACACATTTGAAGTAATTTTATTTTATCGAATTCCGCCTTCTTTTCACCGTTAATTAATATCATTTCTTAGTTTTTTTAACGACGTGAATTGAAACTACTCGCAATGCATGAGTGAAACTTCTTGAGATGGGATGTGAACCGTCTATTCAGAGTTCATAAATAAGTTTTCTAATTCCTAATTAACTAAAAACTGTTGTTTAAACCTAAAAATATATAATTTGCAACACCATGCAAAGGAAGTGACGTTTCTGGTTCACCTATTGTGTACATACCTTTGGTTGTTGTGATGGACCTAAACCCAGGCCCCACTTAATTATTCGGGTACGGACACTATGTATATATAAACCTTTTTTTTTTCTTTTTGTTATTAGTTTACATAATATTCTGTTAGTATAATTATACGAGGGTTCTTGTATGAGTTAAATATGATTAACAAAGATGAAAATGCTAAAAAAAAAAGGAATAATCACTAAGTGCAAAAATGACGAGCACGGTAACTCGGAATGTTAATCACTTTATCTTAGATAACAAAGTTTTCTAAACAAGGTACATTTAGTCAATATTATAAAAAGTAGGTCAATAATTCAATCCTTGTAAAGTGTAACATTTAATCATTAAAAAAATAATGTAAACCCGTTAAGGTATACAATAAGATCAATGGTCCAATCCTTCTAGCTGAAGTCGAGGGATTAAACTCATTTTAAGATACTAATTAAATGTTTAAAAAATATTTAAAAAAAAAAAGATTTTCTAGTCAATGGTGGCCCTCCATGGATTCACCTATATAAGCCACGGCTAAAGTTGCAAAAATAAGAGTTTGAATACCACTTGTAAATAATCCAAGGAAACTGCTATTTGATTAGAAAACTGGTAATTTGAACAACTGTTAATTTATATTAGTTTTGAATTTCTTTTCTATTTCAAGAATGAGATGGATGTTCCCATATACTTGTCATTATGTTTTGTTGTAAGAAGAATAAAGTGATAGGACCCATATTTTAGTTAGAATTTAAGTAGTGCCATTAGAGGTTAAACTAAGTAAATATCTTAACCAAATATCAACGTGTGTAAAATGATGTTTTATACCGATAATAAGCTAAACTTAAAACCGGGCATTTGGGATACTTGTATATACTAATATTTTTTTATTAATATAACTTATGTTTTCTAAATTAAGATGAGTACTAAATTATGGGACTCCTGTGAGATTCTGAAGTAATAAAGTAAAGATGAGTAGCATAGACATACAAAACCCTAAACCTAAAGAAACCGAGTGAAGAGGCTGGACTCTAAACCCAATCTCTTTTTTATATCTTCACAAAAGACTCTGCAGTGCTTCAATTACCAACACACTGACAACATCGAATTTTATATTTATCACTATTATAATATTATTTTTACTATTTGCAAACTTATTGTTATTGTTTAGTTTACTACTTCTTTTAAAATTTAGCAACAAACCTTATCCTTTCTCTTTTTGGAGTTACCTAAACTAAATAAAAAATAAAATGATCCGATTATAATATAGAGGTACATAAACGGGCAAAAAAGTATGAAAATATAATCCGGACTAAAATATCTTCTTGCAATTTTAAAAACTATTCATTTAGAGTTAATGAGAATCGCCATTTAACAAAAACCTTAAGAAATAGACAAAGACGGCAACTTAGGACCGGCAAAAGCAGTCACAAATATAGTGACAAACAAAAATGAGCGCAAAGTAGCGATCGACATGGGGTGAAACTAGAGACTAGGTTTGCAATCGTAAAGACCTAGTCGCAGATTGTCGTTAGGTTATTTGGTTTTTAAATGTTTTATAAAAACTTCAAAACATATATAAAAACATGTTTTAATAATTTATTGAAACTGAACTGAAAAGTGGTGTAAATATTACATAAAAATTGAATTCTATAATGTCATGTGAGTATATTTAATTGGATGAAGGAAATATAATAAATATTTTATTGAAAGAGATAAAACAATATAACATACTCATTTAGGAGTTTTATTTTAGCTATATATTCACAAATAGTAAAAGTGAAAAACCAACTTACTTCTAAATTGCCTGGTATTTGATAAACACTTTCGTATACGATAATATCATAAACTCAAATCTCTATGTAAAACAATATTTTTAATATATTATATATATATATATATGTATTGGATCATTTCAGAAGTTTTTTTATAGCGAGAAGTGCGAGAAGTGAATGTGTAACCCCATTAATCCCTATTTTCACTCTCTTTCTTATGTGTAGGTGCATATGTATGCGTGTAGGTACATATGTTTGTATATGTGTACATATGTTTGTATATGTGTATTTATGTTTGTATGTGTGTAGGTACATAGATTTGAATGTGGCTTGGTACATTTATATGTTTGTAAGTAGGTTTGAATGTGTAATTAAGACATAAATACAAACAACCTACATATATGTATGGAACATCATATGAAATGGAGTGAAATTAAGGATTAATGGAGTTATACCTTCACTTCTCGTACTTCTCGCTGTATATATATATATATATATAAATAATTTATATATATATAAGAAAGAACTAAAGATATATAAAAATGGGAAAGGTTAACATAGTACAAATGAAATTAATGTGCTAAACGTGAGAATTAAATAGAGTAATTATAATACAAGTAGAGTAATTATGTAATTACTCTACTTGTATATATAATTACTCTATTTAATTCGCACGTTTAGCATATTTACTTTATTTGTATTTGATCCAAACCCTATAAAAATAATTTATATATTCAGAAACATTACATCAACATGTTCTTGGCCTAACCACTAAATCGAGTCACACGTTCAACGTACCATGACACGCCAAAAATGGAATTGGTCTCAATGTTGATTCATGATTTAGACCATGCGAACTAAACCGACGATGGGGCAGGTTGCCTATCCAATCGGCCTATCAAGTTTTAACAAGATTGTGCATAACATATAGAATGTACATCACTTATGATGTAAACATGGTTTTTGGACAAATCTAAAACATAAATTAAAATAGATATACAACTATACAAGTTACATTATATAAGACTATAGAGGTGACTTTCCATTAAATATGTGAAGAGGTAGGTCCCAGCAGAGCCCAGTTGGACCCGCAAGACTCACCTTGAAGAGGGACGTCTGCGCAGAGACCAACTGGTTCCGCAGGACCCACCATGCTCAAAGAGATGAAGACCTTACGCGTAGTACGCCAGCTGTTCCCACAGGAAAAGCCTCCCAGTGGTGAAGTACCCCGCCTGTTCCCGCAGCTGCGGATACAAGCCATGAGGGAAGGCTACCCGCACTAATAGTAAGACTACACGCACAAGGCACTAACTCTCAATAATTCAGTAATGTCACCTGAAGAAGGAATGAGCAAGGCGGGAATACTCCCGCCCAAATGAGCCAGTCCGTACGCTTCTAGAAGATCTTTTGTACTATACCTGCCAAGGTATGGACAAAATAGACAAGATCTGACCAAAGCAGCCCATGAACCAATCACAGGGTGACAGCTCACCGACAATAGTACGAGGAGGAGCACGCTCTAGTACAAAATGTCACTATCAGCCGCTGCCTACTCACCAACCCTCATCGTGGCATGTACATAGCCTGCAGTTGGTGGGAAAGGAATAGTACACAGCCGGCCATGTCACCATCAGCCGCTGCCTACCCACCAACCACCAGCATGGCACGTACGTAGCCCACAGTTGGTAGAAAAGGAATATTATACAGCTGGCTGTACCTGCTTGGAAACCTACCTTCGGCTATAAATACTCCAACACATTGGAACGGTATCATCATCTTATATCTTTATATATCATCACATATCATCTGATATTATCTTATCTAGCTATTTCTCTTATTATACACTTATATTCAGAGCAATCTAGTCTGATTCTCACGCCGGAGGGTGGTCACAAGGAGGTACCCCCCCTTCTCAGTGACGAGCTCACGGTGTCTGTTTTGCAGGTCATCAGAAGAATAACCATCTTTGCCGGACCTAACCCTCGTGGGAAACATCTACTTAACCCTAAGATTATCCGTAATCTGCCGGGGTAACCTAGTGTTTCTTCATTGGCGTCATCCGTGCATAAAAGCTAGAACTAATTTTCTTAGTTTTTTCAAAACCTCTGGAAAGATGGTTAAGGTTACTCCGATGCCAAGGCCAACGAGTGACCAAGAAACTCCGGTAACCACAACCCCAGCTACTGGGGGGAACACCGGCGAGTACACAATTTTTACGAACACTACCCCGGTTGTAACACCCCGACCAAAGGCGGATTATACATCGGGGCGCCACATATTGCTTCATTACTCGCGACACTATTGGTGTCAATATTTATTAATACACATTTTATCGCGCACGCGCAGCGGGGAAAATATAGAACATAAATCAAACATAAATCAATATATTATAAATTATAACATTCAAACATCATTAACTTGTCCTGATACATTTTAATTCTAGGTCCAAAAGTAAAAACGTCCTACGTGTCCACAAGCTCCAAAACAGCTACTGCAAACCTGAACATGTGTTAAAATAAACGTCAAACACTTGCGTGTTGGTGAGGAATCAAGTTTAATACAATACATAGATAACAATAAATCTGCGCGCAACATGTGTATGTCTGGTTTTCAACAAGGGTGTAATCTGATCGGGACCAACTCTAAGAGACAAGACTGCCAGTGCTCACAATTGAGCTCACAAACAAGACTAACTGTGCAAGTGTAACAAAAGAGAAAATCATAAACGAATGTTCTCCCGTGTTCATCTAATGGTACCATGAAAACTGCGGAATAGACCGACAAGACGGTTAATGATCCACACATACAAATAAACAGCCAAGTCTACGTCCTCAACACATGGGATACTGCGCGACTAAAGTTCATAAACAGTTTAAGACTCAAGTTTTGTATGAACACATGAACATCCCAAAGCAAAAATAAAAAGGGATTTGATACGAGATAACTCACTTGATAAACGATGCGGTGTAAGATAAAGCAAGAACCAACTTTAAACAAGCACAAGTTAACCTATAAATAAGATTATTGTTTTAATGATCTGTTTTAAGTCTTGATTATAAGTTAGGATAATTAATAAGTAAATTATTATATATAATATATATATATTACCGGAAAAGCAGGGAAGAACAGGGAGGAAGACGGAGGCAGGAGAGGAAGACGGCAGAGAGAGCAAGGAGCAAGAGAACAGGAGAGATTAAGTGTTTGTGTGTGATGTGTTATGAAAATATTATTATTATTTATAGGAAAACCCTAGGAGACACAAACCCTAGAAAAAGGGGAAAAGATCTCAAAAAGTAAAAGAAAAGATATCAACGGTAAAAAGTTCTGAAAAGTAAAGATATCAAAAGATATGGCAGCTGCAGGGGGCAAGATAAAGCTGTCAGGGAACAGTAAAAAGCATGGGCGGGTCAGATAAAGGTACTGGTCAAGCATGGCAAAAGCAGATCTCAAAAGATTATGTCAGTCACTTTATCTGTCAACCAATGGGGTTGGTGCGCATGCTGCGCCGAAAGTAACTATTCAGACATTAGATGGGTTAGGTCAACGGCTCAAAAGATAAGACAACACAAAAGCAAACGGCTAGATTTAAACAGAAGATACAAGGGTTAAGCGCGGGAAGGCTGAGTGCGCGAGCGCGAAGGCTGGCACAACAATCCCTAGCGCACTGCGGGAAGAATCACATCCTTAGCGTGCTGCGTGAACTAGAATTCTAAGCGCATCGCGGGAAGAACATACATTCTTAGCGCATTGCGGGAAGAACATGCATTCTTAGCGTGCTGCGAGAAGAGTTCTCTTCACACATCGCAGGAACAAGATGTCTTCACGCAGGCTTCCATGTAAGGAGTCTGGCGCGTGGAGCTGCAGACATCCTTAGGCGGGAAGAACCAAAGGACAAGCAAAGAGTTGAGGGAAACAAGGCTTAAGGGCGGGACGGCGACAAGAGGGAAAAGAAGGCGGAATGAGAGAAGGAAGAGGGAGGGGACGGCGGAAAGAAAGAGAGAGAAAGAGGCGGGAAGGAAATTTATATTATTATTAAAAGTAAAATATAAGTATAAATAAATATTAAGTCATAAAAGAAAGAGATCGGGTCAGAGAAACGGGTACCTGGGTCGGGTCGGATCAGGGCAGATGTCACAGTCTCCCCTACTTTAAGAAATTTCGTCCCGAAATTTATCTCGAAGTAGGTTGCGCAGAGAACAGGTGCGGGTACTTGATCTTCATTTGATCTTCCCTTTCCCATGTAAACTCGGCTCCGCGCTTGGACTCCCAACGAACTTTCACGATAGGGATACGACTGCGCTTAGTTTGCTTAACCTCGCGATCCATAATCTCAACAGGCTTCTCAACGAAATGCATAGATTCATCAACTTGGACTTCATCAAGTGGAATGTGAAGGTTCTCGTCAGCTAAACACTTCTTGAGATTGGATACATGGAACGTTGGATGCACATTACTGAGCGCGGGCGGCAGGTCAAGTCTATAGGCAACTTTTCCCACACGCGCGAGAATCTTGAATGGACCAACATAACGAGGAGCAAGCTTACCCTTCTTCCCAAAGCGGACAACACCTTTCCAAGGCGACACTTTGAGGAGAACAAGATCACCAACTTGAAATTCGAGAGGCTTTCGCCTACGATCTGCGTAACTCTTCTGTCGGCTTCTGGCAGTCAGCAAATGATCACGGATCTTGGCGATTTTATCGGTTGTCTCTTGAACAAGTTCGGGTCCTGTGATTTGAGTTTCACCCACTTCGCTCCAACAAATCGGGGAGCGGCATTTACGACCGTAAAGTGCTTCAAATGGGGCCATACCGATACTGGAATGATAGCTGTTGTTATAAGAAAACTCGATCAAAGGCAGGTGTGAATCCCAATTACCTCCAAAATCAAGAACACAAGATCGGAGCATATCCTCAAGAGTTTGAATAGTTCGCTCAGACTGTCCGTCAGTCTGAGGATGATATGCAGTACTCATGTCCAAGCGAGTTCCTAGCGCAGATTGGAGAGATTTCCAAAAGCGAGATATAAAACGGCCATCGCGATCGGATATGATGCTCAAAGGAGTACCATGGCGGCAGACAATTTCCTTGACATAAAGCTGCGCGAGATGCTCAACACGGTAGTTTTCACGAATGGGCAGAAAGTGAGCAGATTTAGTCAATCAATCCACTATTACCCAGATGCTATCATGTTTGCTTGCTGTCAAAGGTAACTTGGTAATAAAGTCCATCGCTATACCTTCCCATTTCCACGTAGGAATTTCTGGTTGTTCGAGCAAACCAGATGGGCGTTGGTGTTCAGCTTTAACTTTAGAACAAGTCAGGCACTTAGCTACGAACACAGCAATATCCTTTTTCATACCGGGCCACCAATAAGTTATGCGCAAATCCTTGTACATCTTATCAGCGCCGGGATGAATAGAATACCGAGATTTGTGCGCTTCACTCAGGATATCAGCGCGAAGATTCTCATCACAAGGGATCCAGATGCGACTGAGATAGCAGAGAATTCCACTCAGATTAGGGACAAAGAGTGCTTCCGCGCCACACGCTAACTCGGCGCGAAGGTTACCATTACTGATGGATGCGCGCTGCGCGTCACGAATACGCGATTCAAGGTTGCTTTGAATCGGCGCGAAGTGAAGCTGGGTGCGCGGCAAGATACAGTTAAGTTGGCAGGGTTTTCGGCTGAGCGCATCGGCTACCACATTAGCCTTACCAGGATGATACCGGATCTCACAATCGTAATCGCTGATGAGTTCGTTCCATCGGCGTTGCCTCATGTTAAGTTCCTTTTGATCAAAGATATGCTGAAGGCTTTTATGGTCAGTGTAGAGGATACACTTAGTACCATAAAGGTAGTGTCTCCAGATCTTCAAGGCAAAAACAACTGCACCAAGCTCGAGGTCGTGAGTTGTATAATTCTTTTCATGAACCTTAAGTTGCCTTGATGCGTAAGCGATAACCTTGCCTCGTTGCATAAGAACACAACCGAGACCTTGGTTGGATGCATCGCAATACACGACAAAATCATCATTACCCTCGGGTAGCGCAAGAACAGGAGCTTCACACAACAAACGCTTGAGCGTCAGAAAGGCTTCTTCTTGCTTCGAGCCCCAAATATACGGTTTACCTTTGTGCGTCAGAGCTGTTAAAGGCAAAGCGATCTTCGAGAAGTTCGAAATAAAGCGCCGGTAATAACCAGCTAAGCCTAGAAAGGAACGGATCTCAGAAGGAGAGGATGGCGTAATCCAGTTCTTGATTGCTTCAATCTTGGATGGGTCGACATGAATACCCATCTTGTTTACAACATGACCAAGAAACTGTACTTCATCAGACCAAAATTCACACTTGGAGAGCTTGGCAAAGAGCTGCTCGGCTCTAAGCTTTTGCAATACCAATCGGAGATGTTGCTCATGCTCGGCCTTGGTCTTAGAATACACCAGAACATCATCGATAAACACGATCACGAATTTATCCAAGAAAGGCCTACACACCCGATTCATAAGATCCATGAAAACGGCGGGTGCGTTGGTTAGACCGAAGGACATGACCAAGAATTCAAAATGGCTATAACGAGTTCGAAAAGCAGTTTTCGGAACATCTTCATCGCGGATGCGCAACTGGTGATAGCCAGAGCGGAGATCGATCTTCGAGAAACAAGAGGCACCTTGGAGTTGATCAAAGAGGTCGTCAATACGCGGTAAGGGATACCGGTTTTTAATGGTGAGTTTGTTCAACTCGCGGTAATCAATGCACATGCGAAACGATCCATCTTTCTTTTTAACGAACAACACCGGAGCACCCCAGGGCGAAGAGCTAGGGCGAATGAATCCTTTAGCAGTCAACTCTTGAAGTTGGCTGGCCAATTCTTGCATCTCAGCGGGTGCAAGACGATAAGGAGATTTAGCTACGGGGGAAGCACCAGGGACAAGATCAATACGGAACTCGACTTCACGAGCGGGAGGGATACCAGGAAGATCATCAGGAAAAACTTCAGGGAAATCACGCACAACAGGGATATCGCGAAGCTTCTTCTCTTCAACAGGTTTAACCACATGGGCTAGAAATGCAATACACTTCTTCCGCATGAGTCTTTGGGCTTCGGCGCAAGACATAAGTTTAAGACCACTGGAGGGTTTTTCGCCGTAAATGTAAAGATCACCATTTTCTCGAGGTAGGCGAATCAATTTCTTGGCGCAAATAACTTCGGCGCGATTATGCGAGAGCCAGTCCATACCAATAATAACATCAAAGCTTCCAAGAGGCATAGGGATGAGGTCGATCAGAAAATCGTTTTCGTTAAGATTAAGCGTACAATCTTTAATCACTGAGTTAATTAAAATAATTTCACCATTAGCCAATTCAACTGAAAAATCTTCTTTTAAATCGTTGCGCGGTCGCGCAAGCTTCTGCTCGAAGGCGCGAGAGATAAAGCTTCGATCGGCGCCAGTATCAAAAAGTACAGAAGCATAAAATCCGTTAAGTAAAAATGTACCATTAACTACGTCATTATTCGCTTGCGCTTGGTGCGCGGTTATGTTAAAAGCTCGTCCACGCGTCACTTGGTTCGAAATCTGGTTCACCGGATTCGCTTGTGTGATTTGCACTTGCAGTCTCGGGCACGCGTTCCGGAAATGACTGGGATCACCGCAGTTAAAGCACGATCTGGGTCGTGGGTTTTGGTAGGTTGGTTGTGGATTCTGCGGGTAGACTGGTGGTGTTGGCGCAATTGGATTGGCGAGAAGGACTCTACAGTTCTCAGCAGTGTGACCAGTACGGCCACATCGGTTACAAAGTCGACACGGGGTTTGGGTTGGGTGGTGAAATCTACAGGTTGGGCAAAAGGGATGGTTTCCTGTGTAAGGTTTCTTAGTTGGCGGGGCAGGGAGTGCTGGATTGGTTAAGGCATAGTTATGGACTGCAGGAGGTGCTGGGTAGGTTGACAGTGGGTTAGGCGCGTAAACTGGGGGTTGGTATGCGGGTTGCTGGACAATGGGCGGGTTGGTAAGCGCATAGGCCTTGCGCCTGCGCTTGAGGTTGTTACGGTTTGAGGGTTCTGGTTTGGTTTCTGCGGGTTCAGGGACAGTTTTGGTGGTTTTGGTCTTCTCAGTTCCCCGCAGGAACAGGGTTCCTGCTCTGACATGGTTGTCGCTAAGCACAGCGGCCAACTCGATGGCGTCAGAGAGGGTAACTGGGTTTCTGGCCCATACAGAATCTTGAATTTCCATGGGGAGACCCCCAAGGAATTTCTCGATGGCTCGGCGGGAAGGGGTAACAAGGTGAGGGACAAGCAGGCTTAGTTCATGGAAGCGCGTCGCGTACTCGCGCGCTTCACCGCTGTACTGCTTCAAGTTCCAAAATTCTTCCTCCAGGCGCTTAACTTCGTTGGGAGGGCAGAATTCTCGCGTAAGAATTTCCTTGAATTCCTCCCATGTCATGCTAGAAGCAGCCTCTGCGCCACGCGCATGAGCTACTCCATTCCACCATGTAAGCGCTCTGGATTCCAGGACACTGGAAGCATATAGGGTTCGTCTTTCTGAGGGGCATTGGGTGTGAAGGAAAGTGTTTTCTATCTTCTCGAGCCACTGGAGCATCACGGTGGCTCCTTCGAGACCTGTGAACTTTGGAGGGTTACCCGCATTAAAGGACTTAATGTTATAACTCGAGGTGTTGGTATTGTTTTGGCTCAAAGCTTGGGCTATTGCGGCGGCCATTTCCTGGGAACGTTGCTGTCTACGCATGCGCGAGGCTTCTCTTCTCTGAAATCGGCGAGATAGCGGAGGCATTCTATAAAAGTTTTAATTTTAGTTAATATCTTGGTTTTATCGCAAAGTATAACTTTATAAAGCTTGGTTTCACGGAGTTAGATGCTATCAAAAGTTAAAGTAAAATAAATGACCCAAAATGCAGACTTAATAAAGGTAACAAATTCGAATCAGAAATCGACAATTCATGTATCACCATGACTTTCCGAATTCCCAATTTAAAATATACGAGTAAACGAGTATTGGAGATTAACGATTCATGTATCACCATGACTTTCCAATCTTCAATATAAAATATACAAGAAAATGAGTATTGGAGGTTGACAATTCATGTATCACCATGACTTTTCAAGTCTCCAACCTCAGAACATAATCGTAAATGGAAATTGAAAATCAACTATTCATGTATCACCATGACTTTTCGGATTTTCAAATCCCACAAACGAATATGTAAGTAAAATCAATAAAAATCGAAATTCAACCAAAATCGAAATATCGCGAAATAAAACATAAAATCATATACTGCGCAAGTGCGAGCATATTCATAAATTACGAGTAATTAACAATAAGCGCGCAAACATGAGATTTCTCTCATGCGCGAGAAGGGACTCTTAGGTATTCTAGGCCGTTACGTCTAACCACCTATCCTAAAGTCAACGAGCTCTGATACCAATCTGTAACACCCCGACCAAAGGCGGATTATACATCGGGGCGCCACATATTGCTTCATTACTCGCGACACTATTGGTGTCAATATTTATTAATACACATTTTATCGCGCACGCGCAGCGGGGAAAATATAGAACATAAATCAAACATAAATCAATATATTATAAATTATAACATTCAAACATCATTAACTTGTCCTGATACATTTTAATTCTAGGTCCAAAAGTAAAAACGTCCTACGTGTCCACAAGCTCCAAAACAGCTACTGCAAACCTGAACATGTGTTAAAATAAACGTCAAACACTTGCGTGTTGGTGAGGAATCAAGTTTAATACAATACATAGATAACAATAAATCTGCGCGCAACATGTGTATGTCTGGTTTTCAACAAGGGTGTAATCTGATCGGGACCAACTCTAAGAGACAAGACTGCCAGTGCTCACAATTGAGCTCACAAACAAGACTAACTGTGCAAGTGTAACAAAAGAGAAAATCATAAACGAATGTTCTCCCGTGTTCATCTAATGGTACCATGAAAACTGCGGAATAGACCGACAAGACGGTTAATGATCCACACATACAAATAAACAGCCAAGTCTACGTCCTCAACACATGGGATACTGCGCGACTAAAGTTCATAAACAGTTTAAGACTCAAGTTTTGTATGAACACATGAACATCCCAAAGCAAAAATAAAAAGGGATTTGATACGAGATAACTCACTTGATAAACGATGCGGTGTAAGATAAAGCAAGAACCAACTTTAAACAAGCACAAGTTAACCTATAAATAAGATTATTGTTTTAATGATCTGTTTTAAGTCTTGATTATAAGTTAGGATAATTAATAAGTAAATTATTATATATAATATATATATATTACCGGAAAAGCAGGGAAGAACAGGGAGGAAGACGGAGGCAGGAGAGGAAGACGGCAGAGAGAGCAAGGAGCAAGAGAACAGGAGAGATTAAGTGTTTGTGTGTGATGTGTTATGAAAATATTATTATTATTTATAGGAAAACCCTAGGAGACACAAACCCTAGAAAAAGGGGAAAAGATCTCAAAAAGTAAAAGAAAAGATATCAACGGTAAAAAGTTCTGAAAAGTAAAGATATCAAAAGATATGGCAGCTGCAGGGGGCAAGATAAAGCTGTCAGGGAACAGTAAAAAGCATGGGCGGGTCAGATAAAGGTACTGGTCAAGCATGGCAAAAGCAGATCTCAAAAGATTATGTCAGTCACTTTATCTGTCAACCAATGGGGTTGGTGCGCATGCTGCGCCGAAAGTAACTATTCAGACATTAGATGGGTTAGGTCAACGGCTCAAAAGATAAGACAACACAAAAGCAAACGGCTAGATTTAAACAGAAGATACAAGGGTTAAGCGCGGGAAGGCTGAGTGCGCGAGCGCGAAGGCTGGCACAACAATCCCTAGCGCACTGCGGGAAGAATCACATCCTTAGCGTGCTGCGTGAACTAGAATTCTAAGCGCATCGCGGGAAGAACATACATTCTTAGCGCATTGCGGGAAGAACATGCATTCTTAGCGTGCTGCGAGAAGAGTTCTCTTCACACATCGCAGGAACAAGATGTCTTCACGCAGGCTTCCATGTAAGGAGTCTGGCGCGTGGAGCTGCAGACATCCTTAGGCGGGAAGAACCAAAGGACAAGCAAAGAGTTGAGGGAAACAAGGCTTAAGGGCGGGACGGCGACAAGAGGGAAAAGAAGGCGGAATGAGAGAATGAAGAGGGAGGGGACGGCGGAAAGAAAGAGAGAGAAAGAGGCGGGAAGGAAATTTATATTATTATTAAAAGTAAAATATAAGTATAAATAAATATTAAGTCATAAAAGAAAGAGATCGGGTCAGAGAAACGGGTACCTGGGTCGGGTCGGATCAGGGCAGATGTCACACCGGTTACCCAAGCCGGGGCAAGTGCAGTAAACAATCCTTCACTGGGATTCACCGATACCCAGTTGGAAAGACAACAGACGAGGCTCCCCCGCCAAACATTTGATCAAGTTAAAGCGTGGGCGGAAGCACGTCAAAAGGAATTCCAAGCTGAGTTGGATGAACGCTTACGTTCATTCCAACAGGCTGACGAATTCGGAAGCACTCAACAGCTCAACATGAGCAATGAGTGCGAGTACTTGGACGACGATTGGGAGGAGTCCGACAGTGACGCAAACCCTCTTCATAAGGTGAAAGGGAAGCGCAAGGAAACGGACTTCCAACCGAAAAGGAATTTTGGAGAAACTTTCAAACCAAGGAACGCGGGAGGAAACCCGCGTGACTTCTCCAAAACCTTTAGACCAACTGTTGCAAATACGGGAACGTCCAAGTTTGCAAGGGACATTGCGGAAGCAATCGCCCCGAAGAGTGCCAAACAGATGTCCAACATCGGCACTTATGATGGTATATCCTGTAACACCCCGACCGATGGCGGATTATACATCGGGGCGCCACGTATTGTTTCATTACTCGTGACACTATTTGGGTGTCAATATTTAATAAATACATTTTCATTGCGCACGCGCAGAACACAAATCGTAAAGTAACATAAATCATATCATAACTTAAAATATTCAAATAACATAATTTGTCTTGTTACATTTTAATCTAGGTCTAAAGAAAAAGAAAACATCCTACATGTCCTTGAGATTCCCAAAAGCAGCTACAGCAAACCTGAACATGTGTTAAAATAAAATGTCAACACTTGCGTGTCGGTGAGAAATCAAGTTTAATAGATATAAATAGATAATAACAAACACTGCGCGCAACATGTGCTTAACTGGGGTTTAACATAGGGTGTAATCAGATTGTGATCAAGCCTAAATAGATCATAGCTCATAGTTCAATCCGTGCTCCCAATCGAGCACAAAAACAAATAATCATACGTGCATGTGTAAACGAAACAAGAAAACCGTAAACGATAGGTCTCCCGTGTTCATCTAATGGATCCATGAAAACTTCGGAATAGGCCGAACAAAGCGGTTAATGATTCACACATACAAATAAACAGCCAAGTAAACGTCCATAACACATGGGGTTTTGCGCACATAAATTTCATAAACAAGTTTAAGACTCAAGTTGTACGAACACATGAACATCCCAAAACGTTAAAAATAAAAGGGGATTAAGTACGAGATTACTCACTTGTTAGAGGTGTGATGAAAGATAACGTAAGATCCAACTTTTAAACAAGCAAAAGTTAACCTATAAATAAGAGGTTATCGGTTTAACGATTGGTTTTTGTGTCTAGAATATTATGCAAGTTACTTAAACAAAAATATATATTTACCGAGATTTCTGGGCAGAAAAGATGAGAAGACGAATGCAAAGAGGGGAGTGGAGGCGTTGCTGAAGATCTTCGGCAGAGAGAAGGGAGAAAGATTTTTGGGGAGTATTTAAGTGTAGTGTGTGTAGTGTTAATAAACAAGAAATTAGCTTAATTTATAGGAAAACCCAAGGGAACACAATCCCTTGAAAGGGGAAAAGATCTTATCAAATCAAGCAAAAAATATTAAAAAGTACAAGAAACCAAAAGCAAAAGATATCAAAAGATATGCCGGCAGCTGCAGGGGATGGGGAAAAGCTGACAGGTTACAGATCAAAGCATGGTAGGTGTCAGATAAAACACTGTTCAAGACAAGCAAAAGAAGATTTCAAAAGATTATGTCAGTCACTTTTTCTGTCAACCAATAGGATTGGTGCGCATGCTGCGCCGAAAGTGGCTCTTCGGACAGATGTCGGAACTGACCTACAGTGCTCAAACAAAAGATAAGATATTTCAAAAGAATACAGGCTGGCATAAACTGAAGAAAAGACTTAAGGTCTAGCGCGAGAAGACTCGAGCGCTGCGCGCGAGGGCGAAGGCAGACAGAGAACAATCCTTAGCGCGCCGCGGGAAGAACTACAATCCTTAGCGCGTCGCGGGAAGAACTACAATTCTTAGCGCGCCGCGGGAAGAACTATAATCCTTAGCGCGCCGCGGGAAGAACTACCATTCTTAGCGCGCCGCGGGAAGAACTACAATCCTTTGCGCGTCGCGGGAACAGTTCGCCTCGCGTATCGCAGGAACAGCTGGTCTTCACGCAGGCTTCCTTGTAAGGAGTGTGGCGCGTGGAGCTGCGCAGACATCCTTAGGCGGGAAGAACCAAAGGACAAGCAAAGAGTTAAGAGGAAAGGGGGGTTCAAGGCTTAAGGGTTAAGCAGAGGGGCGGGACGGCGACAAGAGAGAAAAAGGGGCGGGACGGCGGAAAGGAATTATTATTATTAACATTATTATTAGTAATATATATATATTTATTTATATATAATAAATTTATAAAGATTATAATCAAATTTTAAATCTTAAAAACGGATCCGAAAACGGGTACCTGGGTCGGGTCGGATTTGGGCAGTTGTCACATATCCGACCCAGACGATCACTTGAACAGATTCATAGCGGGGGCAACCGTCAGCAACTGGATGGAAACCCACGTGGTGTTATATGTTCCAGATGACGCTGGTTGGAGCGGCCAGGGCGTGGTTTGATCGTTTACCGGTCCACCACATCTATGATTGGGCGGACTTCCAACACAAGTTCAGCCAGCACTTCAGTCAACAGAGGAAATATACTGAAGAGCAGTGGACGATCCTCAACTGCGTTAGAGAGGAGGATGAATCTTTACTAGACTTCATCACTCGCTTCAACTCGAAGAAGCTGAGTCTGGGCACCATAAGTGAAGATCTTGTTCGCGCCGCTTTCATCCAGGGCGCTGAATACCCAGAGCTTATCCGCACGTTGACGGGTAAAGACGGCATGCCATCCACATGGGATGCCATCATGACGGCGGCCAAGCGCTTTGCCGAAACGGAGAAGCAACTGGGTAGGGATCTTCCCCAGAGTACAAACCTCTACACGCAGAGGACTAAAGAAAACAACGTCCGGACCGCCCGGCAAAACAAAAAGAGGAAGCTAGGTATTTGGCAGTCAAGGGTAAACTTTGACACCTCATCCAGCTCTCGCCCTCTAGTAGGCGGAAGGGATAACACGCACCCATCAAGCCGAAACCCCCGGTGGACGCCACTCACCAAAAGCGTCACGGAGATATTTGCCACCGAAAAACTCCCATGGCCAAAAGCTCCAATGGTCCGACAGCGACATAACGCGGATCAGAGAAAATCCTGTAACTTCCACGGGACAAAGGGTCACACCACTGAGGAGTGTACATCCTTGAAGGATATTGTTGAAACATTCGTCAAGGATGGAAAACTTACACACCTTGTGGCATCAATCAAGAATGGAGGGAGGAATGATAACCGATGCAAAAGCAACGGACGAAAGCCCGTTGACATCAGCATCCACATGGTTCATAGTAACGTCAGAGGAAGAAAAAGACGAACGACAGAACCATGCGCGTGGAAGGAAGCTGAGGTGCGCTTCCCGCGAGTGCCAGGAGGACCCAGCAAAGAAGGCCCTATCGTCATCAAAAGCCAGCTGGGGCACTACATCACTTCCCGCACTCTTGCTGACAACGGCGCCTCGTCAACGGTTATGTACAGGCAGTTCTTCGAAAAGCTAGACGACGAAGACAAGGAACGCCTGGAAACGGTCTACGCCTCGATGGAAGGGTTTGACGGCAGCACAAACACCCCCTTCGGTATCCTATCTTTCCCCGTCATTCTCACGGACGGGAAACACTCCCGAACAGAAGACGTGGACTTTGTCGTAATGAGGAAGCCACACCACACATACGACATTCTCTTCGGGAGAGACGGGATGGCAAGATTCAATGCCGTGGTATCTTCAGTCCTGCTAGTAGAGCGAAAAGGCATCCAGATGCCAATCTACTATGTTAGCCGTATCCTAACAGACGTAGAAACCCGGTACTCTACCCTGGAAAAATTAGTCTTAGCACTTGTACAGGCTTCACGCAGGCTAAGACGATATTTCCAAGGTCACCCAATCACCATTCTCACCAACTTCAAACTTGCAAACGTTCTAGGCAAACCCGAATTGTCAGGAAGCCTAGCCAAATGGGCGATAGAATTGGGAGAATATGCGATAAAGTACAAGCCGAGACCAGCCATAAAAGGCCAGGTCTTGGCCGACTTTATTGCAGAAGTTCCCGCTTCGCGAGAGAAAGAGTGCCAGGAGGAGGCTCAACCCTCTCCAGCACAGGACATCGATGATGTCTGGCGACTCTACACTGATGGAGCAGCCAGCAACGAAGGTTCAGGCGCAGGGTTGAAACTAACCAACCCAGCAGGCCAAGAATACACTTACGCTATTCGACTGGATTTTCCAAGTACGAATAACGAAGCAGAGTATGAAGCATTCTTGGCCGGGCTGAGAATTGCGCGTAAGATGGGAGTGAAAAACTTGGAAGCCCACGTGGATTCCATGTTAGTAGCCAACCAAATAAACGGGACGTACACGGCCGTGAACGACACAATGGCCCTGTACCTCGCACAAGCAAAAACCCTTATGCGCAATTTTAACGATTGTAAGGTCATACACGTCAAGCGTAGCGAAAACAAATCTGCGGATGCGTTAAGCAAGCTTGCATCATTAGCCTTCACCCACTTGGGAAAGGACATCCGCATTGAACTCCTTGGAGCACCATCAGTCCCGCACAAGGAAATCTGTGTCATCCAAACCGGCACAGAAACGTGGATGACACCAATAATAAATTACCTTGCGGCAGGTATACTACCAGAGTCAAAAACACAGGCAAGAAAAATACGCTGTAAAGCACTGAACTATCAACTCATCGATGACATCCTTTACAGACGTAATTTTCTTGGTCCACTCCTAAGATGCGTAGACAACCAAGATGCTGGCTACCTCCTGAGGGAAGTGCACGAAGGCATCTGTGGAGTACACGCAGGTCCACGCGCTGTTGTAGCTAAGCTAAACAACGCGGGATACTTTTGGCCGGGGATGCATACGGATGCGCTGGCATACATCAGAAAGTGTAGGTCTTGCTAACTCTACGCACCGAACACGCATCGCCCGAAGAATGAACTTGTTCCAGTCACCTCTTCATGGCCATTTCAGAAGTGGGCCATCGATGTGACAGGCCCATTTCCCACAGCAGCAGGGAACGTTCAGTTTCTAGTGGTAGCCATCGACTACTTCACCAAGTGGATAGAAGCAAAACCCTTAGCCCAAACAACCGCAAAACATATCAAAAAATTTATTTGGGAATTTATTATTTGTCGTTTTGGACTTCCACAGAATTTGGTGAGCGATAACGGCACCAACTTTGCTGACAAGAAGCTACAAAAGTGGCTTGAAGAACTTCAAATCACCCACACCTTTACCTCAGTGGCGCACCCGCAGGGTAATGGTGATGTGGAAAGAGCAAATAAGAGCATCGTCGACGGCATAAAGAAAAGACTATTGGAACACAGATCCGGCTGGGTGGACGAAGTTCCACACGTCCTTTAGGCAAACAGAACGCTGAAAAAGGCAAGTACGGGAGAAACCCCGTTCAGCCTCACTTATGGCACTGAAGCCATGGTCCCGGTCGAAATTGGTCTACCCTCACGAAGGGTCTTGATTCAGCCAGAAGACAATGATGCAGAAAGACGGTTAGACCTTATGCTAACCGAAGAACGCAGAAACTTAGCCGCAGCGCGTGAAGAGAATTACAAGCGACAAATGCAAAAATACTACAACACGCGGGTAAAACTCTGCAACTTCAATGTAGGAGACTACATATTGCGTAACAACGAGGCTTCGAACCAAGAGCGCCCAGGAAAGCTGGTCCCGGTCTGGGAAGGACCATACATTATCAAAGAAGTTTTGGGAAAGGGCGCATACCGGCTCGAAAGGCTCGATGGCACCCCCATCCCAAGAACATGGAATGGAGCTCAATTACGCAAATGTTACATGTAGATCAATTCCAAACTTATAAAGAAAAGGCCTAGAGCCACTTCTAATGGAAATGATTCTCCTTATCACATTGACGCTGATGGTCTTACATTTATACTTATGATCTGACCACACTGATATGCCGGTATTCACCGCATAAATAAGTGGGGAAGTCGTTGCGTGTGGAAGGCGGCAAAACCCGCATAAACACAAAAAACGGCAAAAATTTCTAAGGAAAAGATGAGGAAAACCTTCACGCAGGTCAGTTATAGGTGAAGTTTGGTCATCCCACTAAATGAAAGTGACGGTCCTACCCGCACAATCATGATAGAGGAAACTGAACATTAACCTATTGACAACCGCGCGTCGAAAGGTTAACTTATTCAAAACACTTAGAAAATTTCTAAAAAGATGAGGAAAACCTTCACGCAGGTCAGTTATAGGTGAAGTTTGGTCATCCCACTAAATGAAAGTGAAGGTCCTACCCGCACAATCATGATAGAGGAAACTGAACACTAACCTATTGACAACCACGCGTCGAAAGGTTAACTTATTCAAAACTACTCAAGAAATTGCTAAGTTAAACTAAAATATGCGTGAAACAAAGATTCAAAAATAAGAGGGAATATACCCCCTTACCTTGGTAACCAAGAAACCGTAAGACAGGTGCGGGTACAGTGTCAAGGCGAAACCCTTCACATACCTAGCACCTGCAGGGAATTGAAGCCAAGAATACCTTGGAAACCAAGAAACCGTAAGACAAGTGCGGGTACAGTGTCAAGGCGAAACCCTTCACATACTTAGCACCTGCAGGGAATTGAAGCCAAGAATACCTTGAAAATCAAGAAACTATAAGACGAGTGTGGGTACAGTGTCAAGGCGAAACCCTTCACATACTTAGCACTTGCAGGGAATTGAAACCAAGAAGGATCTTCTGGGCCATGCTTGTGGAAAGGGAAATAACATCCCCACATAGCGGGAACGTTGAGAACTAGATTGTTTGAAGCTCCAAGATGGAATTGGTTGTTTAACATAATTGATCACTATGTCTAAAACTACCAAAACCTCGTGGAGAATCTACACAAGTGAAACTCAACGCTCCTGACTTGCGAGGAGGTTACACACCTACCTGCATCATACCCAAAGATCAAGCAGAAAAATCGGGAATTTCTGCACGTGACATTAGGAAAACCGCGGGAAGAATCCCCACGGAAAACCTTAAAACTAAAAACCCTTTTCAAAACCCCTTGCTTAAGTCCAAAAGTTCACCTCACTTATTAACAATTCATGAGAAGAACAATGGACTGGGGGGACTTGAAGAGGTAGGTCCCAGCAGAGCCCAGTTGGACCAGCAAGACTCACCTTGAAGAGGGACGTCTGCGCAGAGACCAACTGGTTCCGCAGGACCCACCATGCTCAGAGAGATGAAGACCTTACGCGTAGTACGCCAGCTGTTCCCGCAGGAAAAGCCTCCCAGTGGTGAAGTACCCCGCTTGTTCCCGCAGCTGCGGATACAAGCCATGAGGGAAGGCTACCCGCACTAATAGTAAGGCTACACGCACAAGGCACTAACTCTCAATAATTCAGTAATGTCACCTGAAGAAGGAATGAGCAAGGCGGGAATACTCCCGCCCAAATGAGCCAGTCCGTACGCTTCTGGAAGATCTTTTGTACTATACCTGCCAAGGTATGGACAAAATAGACAAGATCTGACCAAAGCAGCCCATGAACTAATCACAGGGTGACAGCTCACCTACAATAGTACGAGGAGGAGCACGCTTTAGTACAAAATGTCACTATCAGCCGCTGCCTACTCACCAACCCTCATCGTGGCATGTACATAGCCTGCAGTTGGTGGGAAAGGAATAGTACACAGCCGGCCATGTCACCATCAGCCGCTGCCTACCCACCAACCACCAGCATGGCACGTACGTAGCCCACAGTTGGTAGAAAAGGAATATTATACAGCTGGCTGTACCTGCTTGGAAACCTACCTTCGGCTATAAATACTCCAACACCTTGGAACGGTATCATCATCTTATATCTTCATATATCATCACATATCATCTGATATTATCTTATCTAGCTATTTCTCTTAATATACACTTATATTCAGAGCAATCTAGTCTGATTCTCACGCCGGAGGGTGGTCACAAGGAGGTACCCCCCCTTCTCAGTGACGAGCTCACGGTGTCTGTTTTGCAGGTCATCAGAAGAATAACCATCTTTGCCGGACCTAACCCTCGTGGGAAACATCTACTTAACCCTAAGATTATCCGTAATCTGCCGGGGTAACCTAGTGTTTCTTCAATATGCATGGTACAAGTTTGTATATGTAATACGTGTCTGTAAATCCTTAAATACCGGCTCATGTCACAATATTGATATCTATAGGTTGAAGATAACTCATGTAACGTTTCCGACATGAATATCTATGAATCCAACAAAAGATCTAATGATTTTAATATAGTAATAAACAAAACTCTTAGGTTTCTAAATATAGAAATAGAGTAGTGGAGCCACGTGTGTGAAATTATTGATGATTAAGTTTGTGACTCAAAATGAAGATGGCACCATAGATGCTTTGGCATGTAGTTGATGACATGGAAATTTATTCTTTTACGTGAAATGAATTGACACCTTATTTGTTAGGCTGAGGGGTGTGGGGGGCTCTAATGAGGGCGCGAGTGGGGGCTCCAGTCAATAATATTGTGACGTGTGGCAGAGAGAGAAACTGGATAAGGGGGGTGTTGGAGCCCCCGTTGGAGCCCCTGGCCCTGATGTGGAGGGGCTCCAGCAGGGGCTCCAGCGGATTTTTTTTTTATTTTTTTATAAATATATTCAAAAAACGTATTATTAAAAAAACTCATAAATTATTAAAAAAAACACACATTAAAAAAAATACATTAATATCTAAAATAAAATAAAAATAAAAGTACTAAAAAAAACATTATTCTTATTCTTCGGTTTGGTCTTCTTCGATCAACCTCTTTCGGATACGTTCCTTTTGCTTTTCCATCAGCATTTGATCGACCGGATTTAGGTTACTGAAGTCTCTAGTAAGGAAGTCCAAATCTCTCATTCGACTTTTTTCCTTTTTGTCATTAGAGACCACCTCCATGGTTTTTTTGAATTTATTGAGGGATGCAACAAGATCGACGATGTTTACGGCCCCCCCCCCCCTCAGCCGGTTTTTTCCCCTTGGCGTCCCGTCCCAATGGCCGCCTCCTCGGCGGTGAAGACGTTTCCTCCCCCGCAATGTTTAGGTCGAATCCAACGCGGCAATCCGACCCGGCGGAAGTGCTATACGCTCCAGACGAACTAGTTTTAGTCCGTTTCGGCCCTACTTTCGCATCATGGTCCGGCGCCACAAGCTCAACCCACTTGGAACACCTTTTCAACCTCTCCCACAACTTTAAATCGTCCCACGTCTTCACCGTCCCATACCTCCGCAAACACTCCTGCCTCCACTCTTCGACCGTGAAATTGTAAACCGCCAAATCATCACTGCCACTTGGTCTCATACGACCGGCGTTCCTGTTGAAAAGATTAATAAACAAGCCGACAAATTTTCTGATTTCGGACCACCGACCCGAAATCATATCGGCGTTTCGCTCTGTACTCCCAACGAGCGTATAGAACGTCTCCCTAACCTTTGTCCAAAAAACCTTGCTTTTTTGGTAGTCGGCTGCAAAATGAATAATTAAATTAGATTTCCAGTTAACTTTTTTATTTAACTTTTTTATTAAAAATCATTTTTAAAAACGTTAAAACAATTACCGCAACGCCGATCCTTAGAAATGACTATCCAAGCCCGACACAAGGCTTCCTTCTCATCCGATGACCACGGAGTGGTTTTCCGTTTCGTCATCGGAGTCGAAGCCGGTCCCGGCCCGTCCGTTGCAAGTTGTTTTTTCCGGTCGACGCGTCTTTTTGCTCCCGTAGCATCACCGTGTGATTCTTGTGTCTCTGGAACAACAAAGTTAGGAGACGGTTGTATGTTGGATGGTTGAAAGCCGGATGTTTCTTGCGGCCCCGAATAAAACATCGGTTGGTCTGGTGACGACCATAAATCGTCGTCAATATAATCTGAATCTAGGTTTGGGTACCAATTTCCAGACATTTTTTTAAAAAAAAGTTGGAAAGATGGGTTGAAATGGGTTTTATTTTGTTGTGTTTTGATATGGTTGATATGTGTTTTGAAGTTGTGTATTATATAGGACATTTTTTTTTTTTTTTTTATTTTAATCCAACGGCTCTTTTGCCCCTCAACGTTCACTTTTCTCTCTCTTCTCCCGCGACCATACTCACGCCTGCCTGGGGGCTCGCGCTCGCGCCCCGGTTCGCGCCCGGTGGTGTGGGGTTAGCGCCTGGGGGCGCGAGCGGAGAGGCTCTCGCGCCCAGGTTAGCGCCCCACACCCCTCAGCCTTACCATTCTAACAATGCATTCGTACCCGAATGAAAAAACAATTTTTAAAGTCAAATCATGTTACAAGACAAAAGAAACTACAAAACAAAACGAAGATATTCAAGATAACTTTTATTTATATATATATATATATATTATCACTCTATAAAATATATATTAAGTTTATGTAATCGTTTGTTGTCGTTTGCATGTTATTTTATTGTAATCGCTTTGTAGTAATTAATTATTATGATAATGATTAGCTACAACAATGAGTTTATGAGAAGTATTTGCAACAACAAATAAACAATTCAACAAACGAAATATGTAGAATTCTGATTTCAGGTTTAGGTTATGCATCGTTGATCCGTCGATAATTACAAACAAATATTTATATATTTTACTTTTTTGTAGCATTTATCATAAATTACTTACTCATATATATCACAAGGTGTCATTTTTTGTTTTTAAAAGATTTAAAACTACATTAACAGCTTGATGTTTTGCTCACCACTTCATGTGATTATATCTCATAGTTTAATTGAACATGTAGGTTATATTCTAATTTCATAATTAGTGTTTTTGAATAATTCTCACAAGGTACCATTATTCAAATTTTAAAACATCAAATGTTTGAGAAACATCGACTATAAAAACTTTATAACAAACCATCCAAATTTCAATCTTAGTTTCTTTTGGTGTGAAAGCCCGTGCACGATTACCTATTATATGCAACTATTTCTTAAGCACACTAAAAGCTCGTCCTCCGATATCCTTCATTGAACTCTCTTGAGCGTGTGCAAATTTTATACATCTTTTACCGATGGGAACCGAAAACACTATAACAAACACAACCCATTCAGTGTAAATACCATCGACGAGATAATAACCATATTTGTAACCTACTCCACCAACTTAAAATGAAGAATCATGTACAACTCGTTAATAACATCGTTAAATATAGGTTACTATACTAGTCAAGAATGTTAACGTCGCTATATGAACAGGGTTCCAGGACACCATAAAATGTGTACTATATCTGTAGATCGTGTTAAGCGACTTCTTCGAAACCCATTATTGATGAGGATGATCACCTCTGGCATCTCAGGGCCGGCTCTAAGGGATGGTCGGGTGGTCGACGGACCCTGGCCCGACACCCCGTTAGGCTCGGATTTTTTTTTTAATTTATATATAACTTTATGAAAAACAAATGTATATTTAATGTTTAATTTTAACTACACAATCAATAGCTTGGTTTTGTGGCAAAGGAGTATGACTTCCAACAAGATTACAAAATCACTTAGAGACATGTGTAACCCTATTTATATACCAAAAGTTTTTTACACAACCCGAATTATAACCATGTAAGCCAATTTAAAATTAAATTGTTTAAACCCAACAAAATACTTATTTTACCTAAGGCTCAATAATTATTTTTGCCTAGCCCAAATATTTGTAACAATTCTCGGAGACGGGCGTGTGCCATCTCCATGTTGTTGGACGATTAAAACACTCCCAATGCATACCATCCAAGCTACCAAACGTTCATGTGAAACCATATTTCGCTTCATGTGCCTCATATGATTGTAGAATGTCGTTAGAATTTGGTTGGATCAGATATTATTTCCCATAAATCCTGATGATCGATAACCTTACAAAATGCGTGCATGCTTTCTTGTGTGGTTTCTATCAGACATCCTTAAATATTCAACAACATGAATTCATTGTGGCTTTAAACCCAGTTGACGAAGTGCAATTGTGCACTTTTGGTAAGTCGTAATCCCCCTCCGTCATCTCGCATCCCAAGCTAATATGAAAAATGGATCATCGGCCTATATCATTAGCGATTCATATGAATAGCGCTTGGAAACTCGAAACCGTCTATGGAACATCTTTTCATCATAAATAGGACTCTCCTAAATGTAATATTTTACTAGTTCTTCACGTTCTTCGTTCTTCGCAATTTCTATTGATTTGTAATCTTATTGACATTCGTGTGGACCGTTGGCTTTCTTTGGCTATAGCAACGGTTGTAGCCAACAATAAACAACACTATTTAGCAATCGTCATCGGATTAAAAATTCATGATTTGTGAAGTGAAGATGAGTTTTTCTATATGAGAAAAAATGACAAACGTGATTTGTTTTCTTAACTATTAAAAAAATTATGCTTAACGGTCACAAGACTGCTAGTTTTCAATATTTGGGCAATGAATTATTTTTTAAAGGAGAGCATGGAGGTACGTGGTGAAACCCTCATGCCACAAAATTTCAGTGTTAAATTGGGATAACGGGTGTTGTTCACCCCCCCCCCCCCCCACCCCCCACACCTGCCAACTCATCAACCTGGACGGTATTACGTGCTCCATACCGAGCTGTCTAAGGGGTCATCTGGAACCCTTCACCTAAGCCATTAAAATGTGCTAATCGACTCAGAAGCTCTATTTAGGTTGTTTATAAATCTAACCAAACTGATTCAGATAATTTCTTTTAGTGGACTAAACACACTTTTGTGCTAGTCAGCCTCTTAATGGAATTATAAAGAGACTACCAAACAACTTCTAACTTGTTGAAAGAAACTTCAAAGTAGAAATAAATAAATAAATAAATAAATAACATTGTGTTCCTGAGTCTCATTTAATGAGGGGAGAGGAAGGAAAAGAGATGAAAATATAAAAAAATCTTGTTCCATAGATTTTTTAAGAAAGGGATGGGAGGGGAAATGAGGGAAAATGCTAGAAAATTTAAACATATTATCATCCTCCCAAATTAGAGAGATTAGGAGAGAAAATATTTATGTCTAATTATAACTTTTATCAATTCCTAAATTACCCCTATATTTAAATCCATGTAATTGTTTACTTAAAGGGTATAATAGGAAAATGTATCTTTCTTTTCTTTTATTCTTAACTCGGGAACACCTAAAATGTTTAATTTCTCTTCTTTTCCTTCCGTTTTCATTAAACTCGGGAACACAAAATAAAATCACACATTTTCCTTCCCCTAGCTTTCTTTTCTGTCATAATTCCCCTCCCCTCCCCTTCCTTTGTTAAATGAGACTCGAGAACACTGCGTAAATTTGGTTTATTGAAAATCTGAAATGATTAGTAATGGAACTTTGCTTACCTGTCTAACCAAAAATGCTAAAAAGTGAAATCCAAGATACCATATAATTTGTGATCTTCTTGTCTAGCCAAATTTTGGTATATTCTTGTTTTTATCCTACTTCTTCTAGATATTAGATTAAACTAAAACAAGTTTCTACGTATTTTCCTTTATTATTAATTAACAATACATGTTATGGGCTCAAATAAATAGTGATGTTAATGTTAAGCTAATATAATATAATAGATAGCTTTTGGGTCAAAAGGTGAAGGCAATATTCCAATATATATAGTTTTGGCCGACAACAAACTTTGCAATGGAAGTCATCTAATCAAATAATAATAATCATCCCACTATGGATGGAATACAAAGTGAGATGCTTATCCTTTGTCTCACTGCTACAAACACACGCCAATTTCATGGCAGACAAAGATATATCTTCAAGTCTTGTACATTTTCACTTCATATCTTCTTTTAATCAATCCATAGTCTTAAAACCTACATCCTAGATTCATGTCACAACACAACTTCCTTGTGTCTGTCACTTCATTAAAGTAAATCATTCGACGGACGCGTCGTGTTCAATACATAGGTTTAACTTAAAAGTCTGAAATTTATACAAGCATTATGATAAGTGATAAGTAATAACAACATAAAGGACGAGTTTCATACGACAACACGACTTTAAGTTTTTTATGAATTATTATTAATCAGATTTTCTGGATGACAACCGAGTTGGCGAGGCCAGCCTGCTCAATGGTTTGGGTTGGATCAGTGAGGACTTTGGGTGGGAACCCAACCGTCTGCAGCTGATAAGCTCTTGAACCATCTGGTCTTGATGCATTAATAAAGGCTCGAATGTCAGCGACGGTGTGATGGTGGTTGAAGTGAGCAATCATTCGAGTGCCGTCAGCTAACCGAAGCTGAATAGAGGTGGATGGTAATGTGGGGTTTAGAACCAGACCGCCCGAAGGGGCGGCAGTGTCGGTGGCGGCAGTTGAAGTATTGGTGGCTGGTGCTGCTTCGTCTGTGTTTCTGCCTAGTGTTCTTCCTACTCCTTGAAATGCAACTTGGGGTGCCACCACGGGTTCCTACAAGATGAATAATATGTAACACGGAAACATAATAATAAAAAAATTACGAAGATTTTTTTGAAAATTATATTGAGGAGACTCACGGTACGGTTTTCATCTCGCCTTATCAGATTGACGTGAACCGAGGATCTTCTATCTGCAGGCTCGAGCTCTCTTGGACACTCGGATTTCTTGATGCTCTGCATACATATTGTGCAAAAACTTGATTATTGAAAAGAAAAGAAGATAAGAGGTGGACAGGTTGCCAAACGAGTGCAAGTGACTATTTATGCGGGTCAAACTGGGATAGGTCAAACTGGAATTTTATAAATAACTAATTTACAGTTACATAAATATTACAATTATAAAAAAAATTACTTTTGTATTATAGTAGTTAGCAGTAGGTAAACGAACCAAACGGAACATAAAGAGATCATGTTTGTGATCGTTCGTTTAACTAAACTGACAAACGTTCAGACACAAACAATTAAACAAATGGGGTTTTCTTGTCCATGTGCGTTTGTTAGGAAAATGAAATGTACATAAACAAACAAATGGGGTTGTATTGTTCATGTTTGTTGGTTAAGAGAATGAACATGTTCGTGTATGTTTGCTCGTTAATAGTATAAACGAACAGTTAACAAACAGTTAACGAACACAACAGACATAACTGAAGACAGATGAAAAAACATAAACAGGCGTAATTTGATGAACATTAATTAATAGTGAACGTGAACATCAATTTGTTGGACTTAAAAAATTTATAAAACTAGACTAAATTGTAATAGGCTTAAGAAATATAAACGAATATATAAAGGATTGTTAACGAACAAACTTAAAACACACCTAAACTAACAAGCATAAACGAACATAAATGAAGAATGAACATAAATGAACGTTCACGAACATATACAAACAAACAATACATGAGTTCATGTTTGTCCGTTTAACTAAACGAATGGAAACTTCTGTTCATGTTCGTCCATTTAATAATATATAAACATAAACAAACTTTCCGCTGAACGGTTCTGATGCACACCCACAGATCTGGTCAACCCATCTGACTCGTTTAGAGCAGTTGCATATGCCTTATGTCAGTTACCAGAATTGGAGAAGCTAATCATGGGATGGTTTTAATGTTTTATCTTTCTTTTTGAGTGTCATATCTTACCCTCCTCAGACCCTACCATAGCATTGCTATTGGTGGGATATACTGAGTACGATGATGATGATGATGATAAGTTAAGGTTAGGGACGTTGGTGTTTTACTTTTATTTATCAAATTAGGTCTTGTTACCTTTGTAATTGGATATTAGCCGTAGTTATAAAATGCGCTAAACGTAGGCCTAAAAAAACGAGGGCTTGAAAAAAAAGGTGCACTTAAATTAAAAATATATTATGTATATGAAAATTAATACTATTCTTCAAATGAAATAAACAAAAGCTATTATATAACATTTAATATCATCTAATTAGTATCAAAAGTTTTAAAATAGTCAAGAATCAAGATTCAAATGTAATTTCAAAACTGAATTAACATAATGTTCAATGTAATTCCTTTGACCTCTCCTAAATCTAAGTTTCGATAACACTCCTTGCATTTCTTTTGGTCGGCTTTTATCTTCTCATGTTCCTGTCGTAGACAATACTAAAGTGCTCGCCTAGGAGCTAGAAGCGCATTTATTGAGCCTTGCCTGAAAAATGGGCCTATGCGCAAGAAGCGAGGGCTTTTAATTACTATGAGATTAGCTTATCTCGAATCAGGCCTACTATCTTAATTTTACCATCTCAAATTCTCAGTTCATATCAGGTTCGCTAAACGTCTGGTTCGTTTAAAAGGTTGTTAATCATTTCAATACACTAAAAGTCTATGACCAACTTTCAGCCATTTGGCAAGTTCAAATTGTATCCAAGTTTTAAACTTTTACCCATATGACCCATTAAAGACACAACACCAATATTATAATAAGCAAAAAATACCACCTTTGACTCAAGAAAACTGTTATATTCATTGTATTACCAACCTCAAGAAAAGATGCATTTTCAGGGTCATCGAGCCTCCTCAAAGGTCCATCATTAACAGTGAAACCATTTCTCCAGAAAACAATATTGTGGACCACATTCTGCGGTTGCTCAGGGGCAGCAGCTGGTGCAGGTGCTGACTCACCACTCAACGATCTTCCCGTGCCTGTAAAACTTTGAGAAGGACGGGCACTTTCCATGGGCCCCTCCACACCGCCTAATTGCCTCGCTTGGTTAAATATTTCATCCACATCGTTACGCTTGTTAGGATCTTGAACAAGCATACCACTGAAAATAATAATTTCAACAAATATCAGTAATATTACGAAATACAAACTACCTTGTGTGAATTAATATTGAAACTAAACCATGTTAAAATACTAAAAAGCAGATATAGAAGATGTAATTATAGTGCTCCATAATGAAAAAGACAAATCATGTTTCGGAACATAAAGCAACAACTTTTACACAAAAATCTTTCAAAAGCTTTAAGCTTGATCAAATAGTTTTAGAGCATATACAAAATTCCAGACTCCGCACTGGATAAATTTCTGATTACTAAATCCTAATTAACCAAGCAGTTTTCCACCTTATAATGAAAGTTTTCAAAATGTGATAATAAATTTAGTTTTCAAATTTCTGATCACACTGATTACAGCTATCCTGATGATTACAGCAAATTTGCAGTTGATCTTAGTTTTGATATTTCATTGTAATCCTATATGGTTTTGTATAATACTTACAACTATCTACTTTGCCAGTTACAAATTACTTTGATATTATTATACAAAAGAACAATGGTAAAAAAAACTGAATTTTAAAAAGGGGCAATTTCATAGAATAGTAACCAGGTTTCAAAAGTGTTTCAATTAAATCACTCAACTTTCATATTTTAATATATTATTAAATTAAAGGTTTTAATATGTTTTTTTAGTATGTTTCTTTTTCGTTTCACTTAGGAAATATTTTTATTTTTTTTTATTAATGTTGACGTTGAGTGGTCACGTTGATTTTTTTTTCTAATTATAATATAATTAACATTTTTTTTTTAAATTTAACTACATATATTGCAAATCCCGACCCCCCACATCTTATCCTCCATTGTTTTCTTGACACACAAAAAAATCGGTGAGACTTGATTTGAAGAGTTAGTGACCCGATTTGAGAAATACTTGCATGAGTGACCTTATTGGAACACTTTTGAAACTTTGTTACTAATCTATGACATTTTACCTAAATGAACTATTTGGATACAATGATGCTGATGCTATTTATTTAAGGGCTTGCGAAAAAATTTACTGCATATGGATGCCAACAAAGGCCCGAGAATCCAAGATTAATAATACAAACTAATAATACGAAGATTTTAATGACTGCAAGGATAAATGTTGCGAAACACAATCACTTATCTTTTTGGCAAGTTGGAATGTTATCAGATGTGTTTTTAATTATAATTTTACTAAAAGGGTATAATAATAAAGAAAAATGTAACTTTTTCTTCTTTTCCTCCCATCTTGGGAACACATAAATGTTTAATTTCCTTTCTACTTTAATTCATTTTCCTTTCTTTTCTCTTGTTAAATGAAACTCGGACATTAATCAGATATAAATATGCAGACCGAATCTCAATTATTGGAAACAAACTAGAAAATAACCCGCCTACCCTATCTTTAACCAACCAACTATCTAATACCAGTTCATCAAACTACACATTCGCACAACCCTAATTCCTTAAAGCTGCAGTCTTTCCACCATTTTTCTACAATTCTCTCAATTTACAGATCACAAACAGTAAAAAGACGAATGATGTTTCTGAACATCAAGCTGCAAATTTCACACGAAAATCTTTCAAAAGCTTTAAGCTTTTTCGATTAGTTAAGAACATATACATATATCCAAACTCCACACTGGATAAATTCCCGATTACCGAATCCTAATTAGCCAAGCAGTTTTCTACCTTACAGTGAAAGTTTTCAAAAAAGTGTTGATAAATATCGGTATGACACTTTTTACTGCTAATTGAAGCCATAGTTATAGGTTTTCAAGCTACAACTTTCACACGAAAATCTTTCGAAAGCTTTAAGCTTGATCGATTATTTTAGAACTTATACATAAAACCAGACTCAGCATTAGATAAATTTCCGATTATCGAACCCTAATTAACCAAGCAGTTCTCTACCTACCTTATAGTGAAAGTTTTGGAATTGTTTTACTAAGTAAAATTTAGATCTTTTTATTGCGAATCAAAGCCATAATTATCTAGAGTTAAACATAATCAAATATAAATATCAATTATTGAGATAAACTTGGAATAACCTACCAACCATATCCATGGTTGTATTAATCCCGCCTAGGCTCTGACTAATCGCTAGTCCCTACCTCACCGATTAGCTGGCGTTTAATCGCTATTTGGTCAAACTCGATCAAACTTCAAAATTTGTTATCGTATATTTCAAAAACTACATATAAATTCCAATCTGATTAATCCCAATTAATTGCTAGTCCCTACCAGTGTTGCAAAAATCCCGACTAGGCATCGATTCATCCCCAATTAATCGTTAGTCTCCACTTAACTGATTAATTTATTTACATTTTCTTCTCATTTCATTCCCCTCCCCTCTTTAAATGAGACTCGGGAACATAGCGTAGTCCCTATCTTTAATCAACTAATTATCCGATCTCAATTCATCAAACTGCAGACCCATTTCTACAATTCTCTCAATTTACAGACCCACAAACAGTAAAACTAAGAACTTATGCAAACTTTAAGATAATTAATTAATTAAATAATAATAATAACAATAATAAAAGTTTAAACCTTTTTTCGCCGCCGGTGTAATACTCCTGAGGGCCATCGGAGTCACTGTCGGAGTCATTAGCGGATGGCCGGTTCAAATCGGATAGGGTCCGAATACCACCGGGTCGACTGCTTGAGGGTTTCACTGGTTTCTTATTATTGTTATTATCACGAGAACTACTCATCTTTGTGTTTCTTTTTGGTTCCGTCAAGAAGATTCGTCTGTGTGTTGTTTTGGTAACTCAGTTTGCAAGAAACATAAAGATGGGGGTGGGGTATGTATTATAAACCAACAAACTTTTGTTGGGATTCACGAGGGGCTGTTTGGTAGCCTCGTAACAGTCATTAAGAGGCATATCGTCTGAATGGTTAAGAGGCAATTTTAAGTCTGAATGGTTAACAGGTTACCTCTTAATGGTTACCTCTTAACCATTCAGACTTAAGGCTACCTCTTAACCATTAAGATGTTATGACTCATTAAGAGGTAGCCTCTTAATGACCGTTAAGAGTCTACCAAACAGCCCCTTCGGTTCAACGTTAAACTGAGTTGACAAGGGTTAACGAGTGACACACAATTGTATATTAATTAAGGGAGGTTAAACAATTTATTATGCTATCCAAAAGGGGTTGCGGCGCAGCTTGTCGTCCGCTTACCTGCCACTTCATTGTAAATCGTTTGGACGTCACTAAATTAAGAAAGATAAAAAAAGAAGCAAACAAAAACAAATTCTAATCAAGAATATAAACGAGGTTCGGTTATGATAGATCGCTTAACCATAGCCTTAACTGAATGGGCGGCTATTTTTGTATTTTTCTTTTCTTTGTTCGAGTTTAAATTGGTTCGGTTATGGTGTACCAAACTCAATTATGAAGTTTCGAAAATGAAATATGTTGGTTTCAACATCTAAGTTTGGTTATGGTGTTCCAAGCTTTGTTATAGATAGCATGCAACATAAATTTGTATGTTAGATGTTAGAACTTGGAAAGAGATGTAAAAGATTGAAACGGAGGTATAAATTTTGGAACAACATAAATATAGAAGGTTTGGTTAGGTTTAGTTAAAGGAGACACATTAATTGCGACCATAACCGAATGGTCGGTTACTAACTTAATCATATTCACTTGACCATAACCATTGAATTTGTTCAGTTATAATTAATTTTGGTTAATTTTCTGTTAACGATGCGGCTTTTTTATTATGGTTCGATTTTTCCTCACCCTTTATGTGATGTTAGATTCTTTTTCCTTTTTTTCATTTGTGTACAACCAATTACTACATTTTACATAAATTGGATGTGGCTTAATGGTAGAGCACTCACTTTACTAGTGAGGGGTAGGGGGTTCAAACCTCACTATCACCAATTTATTTGGGAGATATGAGGGATGACACTGCCTTGCCAGGGTTCGAGTCCTGATCTCACTCGGTTTTACCGGCTCCTCGCTGTCGTGCCATTTGGCGGGCGTGGAGGTCGGGTTTTATCCGATGAATCCCTCAATAGGTGGACCGCTAGGGGCTCCGTCCGTCCAGACTAGTGGCCGGCTCGGGCTACCTTTAGCCAATGGGGACCGCGTACGAAGTACCCGACGTTACTTAGTTGGTCGTTCAAAAAAAATTACTACATTTTACCAATCAATAAACATATTTAAGTTTATTCAAATTTTTATTTATAAAAATAACCTCCACAACGTCATGATTTAGTGGTAACACTTGAATTAATCAACTCCCTAAAACAAAGTCATTGAGTTAAATTTGGAAAGGTAGAATTATAGAAAGAGTTACAAGGATAGTTTTTTTTGTCATAAGAAAATCTTAAATACATACTTACTCTTTAAGATTCAGTTAGGCATACGATATTTGTCTTTTAAACTAACTAATGCTAGTTTTCATGTTAAGTATAAGATGACTATTTTACTATTACTATAAAGACAAAAAAAACGTTAGACAATCATAATAATGACTACTTTACTCACTATTCTTGATCGGCAACTGCCGAGAGTGACTATCAACGTCAACCGTTTCAGACCAACCATTCAGATTCGTTAAGAATTTTCGGAAACCCTAATGGCATGAAGAAGGATCAAACAACTCAACAAGAATTATCAAATCATTACGATTGAAGCAACGCAAACCAACCATTCATAATCGAATGAGCTAAATTATAGGTGCAACTTACATCGATTAAAAGTATTATAAAAATGAAATGGTTAATATTTAAGTTTAAGTGAGATATATGTCACTTTACAAGTTTGTAGAGATATATACGAAATTATCCTTAATTCACACAAACATTAATATAAATTCATATCAAGATATTGTAATTACTTTCGTGCTTTTTTTACTAAATTTTATAAAAAAGGAAGTTTGTGGTCCCTCAATTATTTACTTCTTTAATTTCACCACTAAACATGTTCTTTTTTTTTACCTCTATGAACTCAAAACAGGTTTACATTGTTGGAAAAGTTATTCCACTTTATGAAAAGTAGTAGGAATATTTGAAACTGGTAAAAAAAATAAATAAAAATAAAAAATTTGTGGTTAGTGGAATCCGATCAATCATTCCACTTGTTGCATCATTTTTAAGTCGAATACTATCAATCATTCCATTTCTGAAATTGTGTTTAGAAGATGGCAAATAAATCCAGTTCCAACTTGAAATCGAGTAACAACGATGACGATCACCAGGCTAACTCCACCTCCGAAGACGAAGGATGGAGTTCTGCCACGTCACGACGGAGCGTGGCAGCTAGTTTACGAGATTTTGCAGAGAGTATGTTGATCAGACACGAGGCAGAGCTAGAGATGTTAAAAGCGAGAGAAGCAATGAGGATCGAGGCAGAGAACCGGAAACTGGAGAGAGAGAATGAGTTAACGGAGATGGTGTTGAAGACGCAGTTGCGGCTTACGTCGTTCATTTGTTCACAAACATGTGACCGGAAACGAAAGCGCACTGAAGAAGACGGTAGTGACTCGGACGTGTCAGATGCAAGGTAAAAACCATTAACATCTCCATTAACAAACCGGATTTTGTATTTTGTTTTTACAATTTATACTTATTATATGCAGGAAAGGAGCAATGTTACTAAGCTTACTACACTTCAATTTCGGCATATGATATGATACCAGAGTTTGTGTCGATTGCTAAATTTACGTACGCAAAATTTCTTTTTGTATCCAAATGTGTGATTAATTAACTAGAACTACGCATCCAAATTATATGTTTATCTAAAAAATATCTAGAAATCCAATATGATTTACACATATAGTTTTTAAAGAAAGTCATATTTGGGGGGAGAGTTACGGTCGGGTTTCGGGGTAGCAGAGGCAAGTAGAACCTTATGTCGTTCTGAAGCGCTCTCAATGTACTCTTGTAGAGGTGGCAGAGAAGAACCGTCTTCATCTTTCTGTACTTGACCTCGTATAACCTATCATTCACAGCAACATTAAGTTACATCAATCTAGTTACAATATTAAATGATGTCCTACAATGTAGACATTGTTTACCTTTGATGCCCAACGTCTCTCTGCTTGTTGACAGACGTCTCTAATATCACGTCCAGACATTCTGAATAGTAAATAATATAGTTAGAAACAGCGACAATAGTTAAAGACAACAAGAAAAAAAAGATGAAATAATTACTCTTCAGTAGCTGCAGCAAATTCAGCTAACTCGATCTTTGTTAAGTGTTTTGCATATTGAGCTGCGATCTCCTGACGAGTTTGATTATCCGGCAGACCAAAAGTAATCATGGAGTCAAACCGACTGAGAAAGAGTTAACAAATTAGAAAAACTGTTCCACCTCTTTATATTTAAGATATTATTTTCAAAAACAAAACCTTAATAAAGCAGGATCAAGATCTTGTTTTCTATTGGTTGCAGCTATTACCACTACTTTTTTGTCCTGCTCAAACCCATCAATCTGCAATACAGGGATAAACATAACATAAACATTAACATATATGGTAAGCTGACTAACAATTCGGAGGTCAACCATAAGTGAAAGAAACGTTACCTGACGTAATATGACTGACAAGATTCTACGAGTAGCTTCATAAGTTTCACTATCACGAGAAGTAGCAAAGGAATCCACCTGTATATAATCAGATACGGTTGAAACCAAACATAAGACACAGATTCCTTCACAACAACAAAAAAAACATAATTAAAATTTGTTTGCATAAATACCTCATCGAGGAATATGATTGCACCATTGGGGATTTCGTTAGCAAGTGTAAACACTTTTCCCAATAACCTTTCACTTTCGCCAAAATATTTTGACATGATCACCTCCAATGGCACATATAACAACGGGGCGCCCTGTATAATACAATAACAAACAAGAAAATAATCTTATAAAAATGCTAATGTGTTGTTTCAAGTAGAAAAGGATATATAATCGTATACAAATTACCGCTTGATTAGCTATAACACGAGCACACGATGTCTTCCCGGTACCTGATATTAAGAGAACAAGTGAAGCACGTTAGTTTCAAGCTTTTAGTTAAGTCAACTTAAGTCAAGATACAGATTGACAAACCTGGTGGGCCTTCGAGCAGTACTGCACGGGGTCTATTTGACTCAAACTTGCACAATGTTCCACGAGCAATTTCATCATAAACCTCGGGACTTTGAAGAGCTAGTAGCATTGTGTCCTCTATATCTCTACATACAAACAATCGAAAATGAAAAAATAAGTCAACAAGCTTATTATTTAAAATAGATTCACACCTTTTCTGTTGATTATATCCTGCAATGTTTTCCCATGAAATCTCAGACTTTGGGCTATCTAGTTTAGGCTCCTTAAGTCCATAGATCTTGACCCCCCATGCCCTCTAGACTGCTGACTGACTTATCCATTGACGGGTTACGTGATGTATCTCCTCTTCTATCCAAAACCCTATTTTGTCCCACTCCCGCCAATTTTAACACGGATACTAAAGCTTCAAGCTCCTCATCACTAAAGCTTCCTTGTTTTATGAACTCCATTTCCTACATAATTATGATAGAGATAATAATATGTTAGCATATATCAGATGCATAAACAGATTTAGATGTGGTATTATAGGGATTGGAGATAACTGCTTTATCAGAACTAATGAGGGATTTGAACACCAGAATGCAAAGATCTCCATCATTGCTGCTACCCTTGACATCTTCCTTGGGAACCACAGGACGGTTGAGTGTTAACTGCCAAGCAACACCACTGGAATTGAACATAACAGAAAACCATAAGTAACAATGCTATATTATTATTATAATACTTTAATTCTAAACTATTATTTTATATTTTATTATTAATTACTACTACCACTATTCTTATCTATCTACTTATTATTTGACTATTGTTATTATTATTTTTAATATTACCCAAGTATTTAGTGCATTTATCTAACCTTTGGCTGCTACCTAAAGGCCTAGCGTTTAACTTGTGTTTTGTTTTTCGGTTTCATACATATGGTTTTGGAGTTGGGGGTCTCTTTGGAAGCAACCTCTCTATTCTTTGGAATAGGGGTACGGCCCCAGACCCCGCAAATAGCTTTGCTATTGGCAGGATTTCTTACTAGGTATATTTGTTTTTTGTTGAAGACAACCATAAGTAACAATGTTTGAAGTAATTGAGTGAAGGTTAAAGTAAAGCTATTAAACTTGCCTATCCCAGGCACGCAAATTCATATCTGAACCTGTAGCTCGCTCCTCAAATTTGACACCAAGATTTGCAACAATGTTTGAAATCAAAAGTGCAACATCACATGTAGGAGGAACTGGGAACTTGATTGTAACCTACAGTGTAATATCAAATAAGTTGCATGTAAGATCACTACCAAAGAATATTAAGTGCATTGTATACAGAAAAAAACTGAATAACCTTCGGGCCCTTGACAGCAACAGTAAACCGAGGAAAAGAACCATACTTCATGTCTTTGCTTTTAAGCAGCTTTTCTAACCGAGCTCTTTCTTTTTTGGCAATAGCCTCCATATCAACATGTGTTGAAGGTGGTGATTCAGGTGGCAAAGGTGCTTTAGCCTCAGCCTGTACAAAAGCGAATCTTAATAATAAACTGTAGAGCTATGAACAATACATTTGATCATAAAAATAACAACTTCATACAAACCTCGGGTGCATCCGCATAGGCTACATCTACTAGACCAAGTCCAAATAACCCTGCCAGCATAGCAGGTAGAATATTTGATCTATGAACATCTGTTGAACCACAGGCCTTATCATTGTAAGTGTGGCTGTTGTGCTTGTAAGTGCCCGCAGGCGCCGATTCTGAACCTGTAATAAGATGTCATGTATGTTTGATTAACCTGTGTAACATTAATGTTTTATTAAGTATGAAAACCTATAAAAATACAACTATGTATGTTTGATGGCGCTTCACGCTTGTATAGGATATTCTGTGGATAGAAAACAAATTAAATTCATTTGAGTTAGTTATTTTGTGTAGGGTTTGTGTACTAAAATTATCTACTTTGTAAATACTCTCTGCTTGGTTTAAATAAGATATGTAAAAAAAATCAAATAGCTTTGTAAATTATTTGGGCATTGTAGTCAAGATCTCGTGAGAATTGCTAAAATCATATTGGATTAATAATCAACAACTTATATTTGGTTAAAATAATATAAAAACAAACTAATTAACTAAAATTTGTAACCTGCCATAAATTAGTAATAGTTACCAAACAACAAAAAAAACTGCATACTTTACCAATGTACCCTTATAAAAAATTATATATGAAAATAAAAAGAAAACTATTGATCGGTTGGAATAACTTCTCGCATCTCTCGCACTAAGATCACTTCTCGATTGAACTTAACCCTATGTGTGTGTGTGTGTTTGTGTGTTTGTGTTTGTGTGTGTGTGTGCATATATAAAAACATATCCATTTTTAAACCCTTTCAAAACTTCCCTCATTCCATCAATTTCCCAGTTTCATTTGCTCACTTCAAGTTTTCAGGCTACTAGAAGTTTATTTTCAGGACACTATATCCAACTTCAAACATCTTTCATATAAAAAATTCCACGCTACTACAATAGCTTATGTAAAAGCTACTAATTTGTTTTCAGGTACATTATATCCAACTTCTTTCTTGTTTCTTAAAAAACTCATAAAAGTGAAAAAAAATATATAACTAACGCTCGGAAACTCGCTCAATACTCAACTGAAAAATATCATCCGATTTTGCCTAGGTTCGATTTTGGCTCGGTTCAGTTTATAAACGAACCAAACACAAGCAAGCCCTCGCTCGGTTCAGTTCGGCTCATAAACAGCCCATTAATAACAAGAAAGTCTCCCTAACAAAATTGAATTTATCTACAGCAACATCAATTAAATCTCCAGAATCCCCAAGGGTTTGGATCAAATACAAATGAAATTAACATGCTAGTTGTGAGAATCAAGTAGTGTAATTATAACATAGATGTAATTACATTTTTACACTATGTTGTATATATAATTACTCTACTTGATTCTCACAGTTAGCACGTTAATTTAATTTGTATGTTAACTTTCCCCTAATTAACTAAATCTCTACAATATTAAACTTGCAAGTAACTAATTAAGCTTCTCAAATAATAGTACTTCTAAGAAGTGTAACAGTGCGATCAACTGATAATTACGAGCAATTACAAGGAAACTGATTGGACTTACAGTACGAGAGGTGGCGTAAAGGCGGATTTGCAGGTGTTAGGGTTTTGCGAAGTGCGATTGTACGGCAGGCATGGATTGTTCGAGCAAGACGACGAGTTGATGCCATGACATGAAATATTATTATTGTCTTTGATTTGTCAGTCAGTCAGTCAGTCATGTAGAACAGCAATGGCGGTCAAGCAAGTGTGACAAATGAAACCTGCAATTATATTATTATTGAGTGTATTAACTTTTAGCTTGAGATGATTAGATTGGGCTTGTTTGTTTAAAGTGTAGAGTTTGTTTGTGGGCTATATAGTCCAATCAGGCCTGATGACAGAGGTGCACAAAAGGTTCCGAACCCGGACCCGGCCGTACCCAACCCGCGGGTACCGACCAGGTTTTGGGTTTCTCCCCTGAACTGGACCCGCTTTGATCCGATTAAACTGCTTGCACCTCTACCATGTGAAAACCCAACCCGAAACCGATAAAAACATGTAAATACCCGACTATTCTGGTTCCTAAAAATGCCCAGTTTGTGCACATGGGGTATTTAAGTGTATTCAAGAGTTTTTAAGCATGTAATATTATAATACTAATAAAAGAAAATGTTGAAGCTTATGTGCCAAGCCTACATTTCTTCTAATTCATAATCTCATCTCATTCATTCTAGCTATTCATGGGTCATAGGTCAAAACCATTTTGTCAAGTAGGTAATAACATAGTGTGGATTTTATTCATTATTGAATTACGTTTTATTTTCATACTTGAGGTTTGACCAATTACACAACTTTAATACTTTTTTTTAAATTCTTGACGTTTCCATTAAAACCATGCTATTTTAGTACTTTATGTTAACCACCCTTTTGTTTTTTTCCATTAAATCTTCATTAAATTAATTTATAAGTATTTTGAGAATCACAATTGAAATAAAGGATCTAATTTATTTTTATTATTTGTCAAATCCCGTGTAATACACGGGTTCAAAAGCTAGTCATTTTTATAAGGAAAATTAGTTTAATATAATCCCAACAATGCTATATTGGCGAATAACAGTTCCAACTTTATTCTTGGCTGATGATGGTCCTAACTAAAGGTGTATTTTTTTTTACCAGCGGTTCGTGACTAACGGAGTTAACCATCAGTTAATATGATTTTTACGTGACATTCCTGGTTGTCAATAAACATATATGTTGCAGGCTGGCAGCATTATGTGGAAATAATCATCTGTATTTTTTTAAAAAAAAATTGGTTTTAAATAATTTTAAGTTGAGATTCTATGCTTTGTTAGCAAATAACAATCTCAGTCCCAGGTAAATATGTATTTATTTTCCAATGGTCCGCTAGGTTTGTCACGTAAGCATTTGTTAGTCGCAAAACGTTGGAAAAGATATACCTTTAGTTGAAACTATCACTAGCCAATTGTAAGGTTGGGACTTATTTGTCAATAGGGCTTGGTTAAGATTATTTAAAACTATTTTTTTTATAAAGACTAACTATGAGGAGATTTATGTGAGGTGGTCTTTGAGACCTAAGGAAAATCAATTGGGTGCCTTAGGATACTGTAGTGAAGCCCAAACAGTGTAGAGGGTGAAGAAACACTAATCGACCCCGGGCAGATTACGGATAATCTGGGGGTTAAGTAATGTTTCCCACGAGGGTTAGGTCCGGCAAAGAAGGATGTTCTTCAGATGACCTGCAAAACAGACACCGTGAGCTCGTCACTGAGAAGGGGGGGTTCCTCCTTGTGACCACCCTCCGGCGTGAGAATCAGACTAGATTGCTCTGAATATAAGTGTATATTGAGAGAAATAGCTAGTGAGGGTAAAATACCAGATGATCCTACCGTTTCAAGGTGTTGGAGTATTTATAGCCGAAGGTAGGTTTCCAAGCAGGTACAGCCAGCTGTATAATATTCCTGTTCTACCAACTACGGGCTACGCACGTGCCATGCTGGTTGGTGGGTAGGCAGCGGCTGATAGTGACCAGGCCGGCTGTGTACTATTCCTTTTCCACCAACTGCAGGCTATGTGCGTGCCACGACAAGGGTTGGTGAGTAGGCAGCGGCTAATAGTGACAAACAGTACTAGAGCATGCTCCTCGTACTGTTTGTCGGTGAGCTGTCACCCTGTGATAGGTTCATGGGCTGCTTTGGTCAGATCTTGTCTATTTTGTCCATACCTTGGCATGTATAGTACAAAAGATCTTCCAGAAGCATACGGACTGGCTCATTTGGGCGGGAGTATTCCCGCTTTGCTCATTCCTTCAGGTGACACTGAATTATTGAGTGCCTTGTGCGTGTAGCCCTGCTATTAGTGCGGGTAGCCTTCCCTGATGGCTTGTATCCGCAACTGCGGGGACAGGCGGGGTACTTCACCATTGGGAGGCTTTTCCTGCGGGAACAGCTGGCGTACTGCGGGTAAGGTCTTCATCTCTGAGCATGGTGGGTCCTGCGGAACCAGTTGGTCCTTGCGAAGACGTCCCTCTTCAAGGTGAGTCTTGCGGGTCCAACTGGGCTCTGCTGGGACCTACCTCTTCAAGTCCCCCCAGTCCAATGTTCTTCTCATGAATTGTTAATGAGGTGAACTTTTGGACTTGAGCAAGAGGTTTTGAAAAGGGTTTTTGTAGTTTTAAGGTTTTCCGTGGGGATTCTTCCCGCGGTTTTCCTAATGTCACGCAGAAATTCCCGACTTTTCTGCTTGATCTTTGGGTCTGATGCAGGTAGGTGTGTAACCTCCTCGCAAGTCAGGAGCGTTGAGTTTCACTTGTAGATTCTCCACGAGGTTTTGGTAGTTTTAAACATAGTGATCAATTATGTTAAAAGAACCAATTCCATCCTGGAGCTTCAAACAATCTAGTTCTCAACGTTCCCGCTATGCGGGGATGTTATATCCCTTTCCGCAAGTATGGCCCATAAGATCCTTCTTGGTTTCAATTCCCTGCGAGTGCTAAGTATGTGAAGGGTTTCGCCTTGACACTTTACCCGCACTCGTCTTATAGTTATATTACTTCCAAGGTATTCTTGGCGTCCATTCCCTGCGGGTGCTAAGTATGTGAAGGGTTTTGCCTTGACACTGTACTCGCACCTGTCTTATAGTTACTTGGTTGCCAAGGTAAGGGGTGTAGTCCCGCTTACTTTTGAATCTTTTTGAATCTTTTTGAAATTCGAAGAGTTGGTGAAAGGATAAGAACAGTCCAAACTGTTGAAACGTCGTCTGACGGTTTCTTCTGACAGTTTCAGGACGTGCAGGAAGTTATGGCGACGTGACAGTACATGGTCATTCCAGACGCTTTTTCAGGCGCGTGGGCGCGATTTTTTGGGCGCGTGGGTGCGGATTTTACGGCGCGCGTCCCGTCAACAGCTGTTGCCAGCTTGCTTTTTCCACGTGTCATAGTTTCATTGCACCAGCTCTTTTCTCTCTCCTCCGCATTAAATTCATCGCATTCATTGCGATGAGTATATAAAGGGGGAGAGGGTCCTTGGTAATCCACACTTTCACTTCTCTCTTCTAAGCGATTTCCGGCGAACACTTTTTGTCGAGCATTCTCCTGAAATCGTTCTTTACCTCCAAAACATGTCTACTCATGATCTTGAAGCTACCGTCGAGGAGTCTGACTTGTATGTCGAGAACCCGACGTCTACGTCCGATAAGGACGATAAGAGCACTGCTGGCGAATGCCAGTGTGCTCTTCCCATCGAGCTTTACCAGTACATCGTCCGGAAGTTCATGCTCGAGCCGTTCGAGCCTGAGTTTCCGGAGCCACACCAGACGGTGTACGATGCCCCAAGGGCAAAATAGGGGTATATGCCGCCTTCTTCGTCTATGGGAATCTTAGGTTCCCATTGACGAAGTTTGTATACCGTGTTCTGGATAGACACGGTGTGCACCTGACGGAGGTACACCCAATGGCGATCGCCAAGATCCGCCATTTTGAGTGGGTGTGCCTCATTCTTGGCGTGGATCCCCACGTCGACCGCCTGATGACCTTCTACTCCTGGAGGTGCATCCAAGGTTGGTACACCCTGGTCACCCGGATCAAGGGTTTGAAGATCTGCGCTACCGAGCGCAGTCTTCGGTCTTGGAAGCGGGAGTTCTTTTACATCTCTGCCCGTGTCGTCCCTATAGCGATGACATTTAAGAACGGGAGAGCTCTCCCCAGCCTTCACGCCTCCAACTACCAGGAGGCGGAATGGTTCTCCAAGATTTCCCGGATCCAGACTCCGGTTTACCGCTTTCCGGAGTCCGGGATGGTGATGCTCGGTACGAGCAGGGTGTGGAGGGATGTTGGGGCGGATGCGCCACAGATTCCCATCGTACTTGAATACGGTTTGAATTTTATCCCTTACGGTATGCTCCGTCTTCTTTGTTGATTTAAGGTTTTTTCTAACTGTTTCTTTTTATTTCAGAGGGAAATGACTTGCAGTCCCTCCTGCATCCGCGGGAAGCTGACGGTCCCGCTCGGTTGGGTACTCGCGCTCTTGACGAGAACGAGTTGCCCATCCTTGCGCAGACTGCGGATCGGTTTGTGGAGGCCTCCCCGCCAGGCCACGAAATACTGAGCGCCACGCGGCCAGGTAAAAGACTATTTAACCCTCGCCCTCTGAATGCTGAAACCTCTGCCGGAATTCCTCTAATCTTGTCATCTTCTGATGAGGAATCCGCAGATGGTCCTTTTCTTGCGCGGAAGAAGAAGGCTGCTGGCGGGAAGGGCAAGGCGAAGGTAGCCTCCACCGCCGACCAGGTGAACCTGTCAGAGTCGGAGACCGAGAGTGAAGAGGCGGCGGGGAACCCAGGTGGTGTTGAGACCACTGCTCCGGAGGTTGTCACCTCCGAGCAGCCCAGGACGACGACGGTGACCGGTACGAAGAGGCCGGCTCCATCGGGTTCTTCCCCGCCTGTTCGCAACTTCAAGCTCAAAAGGACCCGTAAGTGTTCATAACTTTAACTTCATATCTTTCCGCTATTATACTTATATATCGTCTTCGTGCAGGCGTGGATGCTACGGCATTCCAGAGTGGAGCGGGAGGGAGCAGCTCTGGACCCATGAAGGTAGGTTTGGTCAACCTACCCGAGGCGATGACCCAGGCGGCTACGCCTGCTTGCAGTACTAGTTCAGTTGCTCATCGCGTTGAGTCAACTGTTCCAGCTGTAACATTATCCCCGCCGGTCGTCAGTGCCATTTTTACAGAATCCATCACTGAGCCGGCGGTGATTTCTCTTGCGGGTTCTTCCGCAGCCGCGGCCACGGTTGTGAGTTCACCTCCGGTGAGTTCACCTCCGTTGGTCTCCACCGCGGCAGCCTCCACCATGCCTCCTCCGGCGTCGGCGACTACGGCCGGTCCTTCAGGTACGTCCGGGGTTGGGGCGTCAAGCCAATCTTTGCCTCCTTCCCATCTGCCTGACCTCTTGGATGGATATCCGTTAGGTTCGGGTGATGGGTTTGGCGGCTACAGGCCTGTCGTCGACCCTACAGGTGCGTAAGGTTATTTTGGCCTTTTATATATATATATATATATATTTTTTTTTTATCATCTTTTCCTAACTGCTTTTTGCTTTTGCAGTGTCGGATTCCAATGAAGTGTATGTTCCACGATGAAACATCCGCCGAGGAACAACCCTTCGGACGCCTGTGGAATGCGTCGAGTGGGCGCGCCACGCCGCCCCAAGTGGGGCGCTGGGGGAAGCAATGTCAAGCTACCAGGAGGGTAGATTGACAAATGAGCTCCGCATTCTCGTAGCCCGGATGCAGCCGCGCGTCGAGCTGCTTTGTCGTGAAAACGACAAGTTAAAGGCAGCTCGTATCCAAGAAGTAGCTCAGGCGCGGGCTGTTTGGGAGGAGAACAGGAGGCTCTCCGCCGTTGCTGCGGAGAAGGAGAAGGCCTTCAAGGCCCTTGAGGTTGAAGTTCAGGCTCGTCTCGAGGCCCGTTCCAAGGTCGCCCAAGCTGTTAATGAACAGCTTCGGTTGGCTAAGGAAACTGCACGGAACGCAACCGAGAGGGCCACCAAGGCTGAAGCTGCTGCTGAGCCTCTACGCATCGAGAATGAGGAACTTAAAGCCAAATTAGAGAGGCTCCAGCAGGCTCATGATGCCTTGGCCATGGAAGATGCCAAGAAGCTCCAAGAAATCTTGGACCAGAGGGGGGTGCTTGACCACACTGAGCGTAAGCTAAAGGGCGTCGAAGAGGCTGCAGCCAAAGATGTGTTGCTTGCCAACCTAACAAAGAACGAAACCGAACGCGCCCGTAATGAAGCTCAAGCTGCCCTCCAGGAGGCTCTGGTTACCAAGGAATGGCTTCTCCGAGAAGCGTTGTCTCAGGTATGCGCAGTTTCACAATTTCTTTACGCTTTTCCTTAGAAGAGTTTTTGATATACTTCTGTTTTGTAGGTTGTGCATCGGGTGTTCACGAACACATCATATGACGATGCGATGAGCGCAGCCCTCAACGCTTCTCATGAGGATGGGGAAAAGGCTGGCTTCCTGCTTGGTCTAGGGTTTGTTGAACAAGGCATTCCGCCTTCCAACTTCCCTCTTTACAATGTGGATACTGAAGCTGCGTATGACCAAGCAGTGAATCAGTATGCCGCCTTCCCGCATCCGGTGGTGGAGAAGGTAAACGAGATTGCTGCTGCTGATGATGGGCTAGCTATCCTCAAAGCTTTCCTTGAACCGCCACACTATACTGATGGTGCGGGTCCAAGTGGGAGTGGTCCTGAAGCTTGATACTTTAGATCCCTTTCCACCATTAGAGTCGATTTTTATGTTTGTAGACTTCTAATCTTGTATGCGGGTATGTACCCAGCAATTCTTGTAATGTTTGAATGTTGATGGAATAAAAATTATTTGTTAATGCCTTGCCTTGTTTATTTCGCTCATATTTTGTTTTAACTTAGCAATTTCTTTAGTACTTAGATAAGTTAACTTTTCAACGTGGCAGATAATAAGTTAAAGTTTTGCTTCCTCTTTCGTGATTGTGCGGATAAGACCGTCACTTTCACTTAGTAGGATGGCTAAACTTCACCGATATCTGACCTGCGTGGAAGTTTTCCTCATCTTTTCCTTTGAAATTTTCTAAGTGTTTTGAATAAGTTAACCTTTCGACGCGCGGTTGCCAATAGGTCAATGTTCAGTTTCCTCTATCATGATTGTGCGGGTAGGACCGTCACTTTCATTTATTGGGATGACCAGACTTCACCTATAGCTGACCAGCGTGAAGGTTTTCCTTAGAAATTTTTACCGTTTTATGTGTTTATGCGGGTTTTGCCGCCTTCCACACGCAACGACTTCTTCCCATATTTATGCGGTGAATACCGGCATATCAGCGTGGGAAGTTCATAAGTATAAAGGTAAGGCTATCAACACAATGTGAAAGGAGAATCATTTCCATTAAAAGTGGCTCTAGGCCTTTTCTTTACAAGTTTGGAATTGATCTACATGTAACATTTGCGTAATTGAGCTCCGTTCCATGTTCTTGGGATAGGAGTGCCATCGAGCCTTTCGAGCCGGTACGCGCCTTTTCCCAAAACTTCTTTGATAATGTACGGTCCTTCCCAGACCGGTGCCAGTTTTCCTGGGCGCTCTTGGTTTGAAGCCTCGTTGTTACGCAATATGTAGTCTCCTACATTGAAGTTGCAGAGTTTTACCCGCGTGTTGTAGTACTTTTGCATTTGTCGCTTGTAGTTTTCTTCACGCGCTGCGGCTAAGTCTCTGCGTTCCTCGGTTAGCATAAGGTCTAACCGTCTTTCCGCATCATTGTCTTCTGGCTGAATCAAGACCCTTGATGAGGGCAAACCAATTTCGACTGGGACCATGGCTTCAGTGCCATAAGTGAGGCTGAACTGGGTTTCTCCCGTACTGGCCTTTTTCAGCGTTCTGTTTGCCCAAAGGACGTGTGGAACTTCGTCTACCCAGCCGGATCTGTGTTCCAGGAGTCTTTTCTTTATGCCTTCGACGATGCTTTTATTGCTCTTTCCACCTCACCGTTACCTTGCGGGTGTGCCACTGAGGTAAAGGTGTGGGTGATTTGAAGTTCTTCTAGCCACTTTTGTAGCTTCTTGTCAGCAAAGTTGGTGCCGTTATCACTCACCAAAGTCTGTGGAATTCCAAAACGACAAATAATAAATTCCCAAATAAATTTTTTAATATGTTTTGCGGTTGTTTGGGCTAAGGGTTTTGCTTCTATCCACTTGGTGAAGTAGTCGATGGCTACCACTAGGAACTGAACGTTTCCTGCTGCTGTAGGAAATGGGCCTGTCACATCGATGGCCCACTTCTGAAATGGCCATGAAGAGGTGACTGGAACAAGTTCATTCTTCGGGCGATGCGTGTTGGGTGCGTAGAGCTAGCAAGACCTACACTTTCTGATGTATGCCAGCGCATCCGTATGCATCCCCGGCCAAAAGTATCCCGCGTTGTTTAACTTAGCTACAACAGCGCGTGGACCTGCGTGTACTCCACAGATGCCTTCGTGTACTTCCCTTAGGAGGTAATCAGCATCTTGGTTGTCCACGCATCTTAAGAGTGGGCCAAGAAAGTTACGTCTGTAAAGGATGTCATCGATGAGTTGATAGTTTAATGCTTTACAACGTATTTTTCTTGCCTGTGTTTTTGACTCTGGTAGTATACCCGCTGCAAGGTAATTTATTATTGGTGTCATCCACGTTTCTGTACCGGTTTGGATGACACAAATTTCCTTGTGCGGGACTGATGGTGCTTCAAGGAGTTCAATGCGGATGTCATTTCCCAAATGGGTGAAGGCTAATGATGCAAGCTTGCTTAACGCATCCGCAGATTTGTTTTCGCTACGCTTGACGTGTATGACTTTACAATCATTAAAATCGCGCATAAGGGTTTTTGCTTGTGCGAGGTACAGGGCCATTATGTCGTTCACGGCCGTGTACGTTCCGTTTATCTGGTTGGCTACTAACATGGAATCCACGTGGGCTTCCAAGTTTTTCACTCCCATTTTACCCGCAATTCTCAGCCCTGCCAAGAATGCTTCATACTCGGCTTCGTTATTCGTACTTGGAAAATCCAGTCGAATAGCGTAAGTGTATTCTTGGCCTGCTGGGTTGGTTAATTTCAACCCTGCGCCTGAACCCTCGTTGCTGGCTGCTCCATCAGTGTAGAGTCGTCAGACATCATTGATGTCCTGTGCTGGGGAGGGTTGAGCCTCCTCCTGGCACTCTTTCTCCCGCGAAGCGGGGACTTCTGCAATAAAGTCGGCCAGGACCTGGCCTTTCATAGCTGGTCTTGGCTTGTACTTTATCGCATATTCCCCCAACTCGATTGCCCATTTGGCTAGACGTCCCGATAATTCGGGTTTGCCTAGAACGTTTGCGAGTTTGAAGTTGGTGAGAATGGTGATTGGGTGACCCTGGAAATATCGTCTTAGTCTGCGTGAAGCTTGTACAAGTGCTAAAACTAATTTTTCCAGGGTGGAGTACCGGGTTTCTACGTCTGTTAGGACACGGCTAACATAGTAAATAGGCATCTGGATACCTTTCCGCTCTACTAGCAGGACTGCCCCAGTTGCTCTCTCTGTGGCAGAAAGATATATGATTAATTCCTCCCCCGCTTCTGGTGCTGTGAGCGTTGGGAGTTCGATCAAGCGTGACCAAATTTCCTGAAAAGCTGCTTCCGCTTCTGGTGTCCAGCGGAAGTGCGTTTTCTTTAAACAGTTTCTTAATGTTGACACGAATGGGAACGACCTATCTGCATGGTTTGACAAGAAGCGGTTAAGTGCGACTAGGCGTCCATTCAGCGTCTGGGCTTGCTTGATGGTAGTAGGTGATTCCATTTTGATAATGGCTTCGACCTTTTCAGGGTTCGCTCTGAAGCCATCTTTAGTAACAATGACTCCCAAGAACTTCCCTTCTTCCATCCCAAATGAACACTTGCTCGGGTTGAGTTTCATGTTTATCTTCCTGAGCGTGTTGAAAGTTTCTTCGATGTCTTTCAACATCGTTTCTGGCTCAGGGCTTTTGATGACCAAATCATCCATGTAGACTTCCAAGTTTCTCCCAATTTGGGCATGAAACTCTTTGTCCATCAGGCGTTGATATGTGGACCCTGCATTCTTAAGTCCGAATGGCATCATTTGATAACAAAATGTGTCATCGGGCGTCCGAAATGCGGTTTTGTCTTGATCATCTACAGCCATGTGGATTTGATGATACCCCTCATATGCGTCAAGGAAGCATTTAAGGCGAAACGGTGCTAATGAATCCACTTTGAGGTCAATTTCGGGTAACGGGTAACAATCTTTGGGGCATGCTTTGTTTAAATCTTTGAAATCTATACACATGCGCCATTGTTTGTTAGCCTTCGGTACCATAACGGGATTTGCAACCCATGTTTGATATTTACTAACGCGTACGATGCCCGCGTCAATGAGTTCCTTGACTTGGGTTCTACACGCGTTAGCCTGTTCCACCCCTATTACTCTGCGCTTTTGTATGACTGGCGTAAAAGCCGGGTCACACTTGAGCTTATGCTCTGCTTTGCTTCGAGGTACATCAGTCATGTCAGCTAGTGTCCACGCGAAGATGTCAGCGTTTCTCTGTAGTAAGCGTTTGAGTAAGGTGCGCGTATGATCAGCGATTGTTGGGCCAATTGTAACAGCCTGGTCAGGGTATTTGCCATTGAGGGCCCATTTTTCGGGTTCGGTGATGGTTGTTTTAGCCATCTTTGGTTTGGGTTTAGATGAGACGATGCGATGCATACCTGGGGGATGCCGGTGATCATCGCTACACCCTCAGCAGTTGGCCATCCCATCATGCCGTGGACTGAAGATACCACGACGTTGAATCTTGCCATCCCGTCTCTCCCGAAGAGAATGTCGTATGTGTGATGTGGCTTCCTCATTACAACGAAGTCCACGTCTTCTGTGCGGGAGTATTTTCCGTCTGTGAGAATGACGGGGAAAGATAGGATACCCAGGGGTGTGTTTGTGCTGCCGTCGAACCCTTCCATTGAGGCGTAAACCGTTTCCAGGCGTTCTTTGTCTTCGTCGTCTAGCTTGTCGAAGAACTGCCTGTACATAACCGTTGACGAGGCGCCGTTGTCAGCAAGAGTGCGGGAAGTTATGTAATGCCCAAGCTGGCTTTTGATGACGATAGGGCCTTCCTTGCTGGGCCCTCCTGGCACTCGCGGGAAGCGCACCTCAGCTTCCTTCCATTCACATGGTTCTGCCGTTCGTCTTTTTCTTCCTCTGATGTTGCCATGAACCATGTGGATGCTGATGTCAACGGGCTTTCGTCCGTTGCCTTTATACCGGTTATCATTCCTTCTTCCATTCTTGATTGATGCCACAAGGTGTGCAAGTCTTCCATCCTTGACGAATGTTTCAACAATATCCTTCAAGGATGTACACTCCTCTGTACTGTGACCCTTTGTCCCGTGGAAGTCACAGGATTTGCTCTGATCCGCATTAGGTCGTTGCCGGATCATTGGAGCTTTTGGCCATGGGAGTTTTTCGGTGGCAAATATCTCCGTGACGCTTTGGTGAGTGGCGTCCACCGGTGTTTTCGGCTTGAAGGGTGCGTGTTATCCCTTCCGCCAACAAGAGGGCGAGAGCTGGATGAGGTGTCAAAGTTTACCCTTGACTGCCAAATACCTAGCTTCCTCTTTTTGTTCTGCCGGGCGATCCGAACATTGTTTTCTCTGGTCCTCTGCGTGTAAAAATGTGTACTCTGGGGAAGGTCCCTACCCAGTTGCTTCTCCGTCTCGGCAAAGCGCTTGGCCGCCGTCATGATGGCATCCTATGTGGATGGCATGCCGTCCTTACCCGTCAACGTGCGGATAAGCTCTGGGTATTCGGCGCCCTGGATGAAAGCGGCGCGAACAAGATCTTCACTTATATTGCCCAGACTCAGCTTTTTGGAGTTGAAGCGAGTGATGAAATCTAGTAAAGATTCATCTTCCTCTCTCACGCAGTTGAGGATCGTCCACTGCTCTTCAGTATATTTCCTCTGTTGACTGAAGTGTTGGCTGAACTTGTGTTGAAAGTCCGCCCAATCATAGATGTGGTTGACCGGTAAACGATCAAACCACGCCCTGGCCGCTCCAACCAACGTCATCTGGAACATATAACACCACGTGGGTTCCGTCCAGTTACTGACGGTTGCCCCCGCTATGAATCTGTTCAAGTGATCGTCTGGGTCGGATAGACCATCATAAGTGCCGATGTTGGACATCTGCTTGGCACTTCTCGGGGCGATTGCTTCCGCGATGTCCCTTGCAAACCTGGATGTTCCCGCAATTGCAGCAGTTGGTCTAAAGGTTTTGGAGAAGTCGCGTGGGTTTCCCCCCGCGTTCCTTGGTTTGAAGGTTTCTCCGAAGTTCCTTAGTTGGAAGTCCGTTTCTTTACGCTTCCCTTTCGCCCTATGACGAGGGTTCGCGTCAGCGTCGGATTCATCCCGATCATCGTCCGAATACTCGCACTCACTGTTCATGTTGAGCTGTTGTCGAGTGCTCCCGAACTCGTCAGCCTGTTGGAGTGAACGCAAGCGTTCATCCAACTCAGCTTGGAATTCCTTCTGACGTGCTTCGACCCACGCCTTAACCTGATCGAGTGTTTGGCGAGGGAGCCTCGTCTGTTTCTCCAACTGGGCATCAGTGAACCCCAGTGAAATATTGTTTACTGTACTTGCCCCGGCTTGGGTAACCGGGGTAGTGTTCGTAAAATTTGTGTAACCGCCGGTGTTCCCCCCAGTAGCTGGGGTTGTGGTTACCGGGGTTTCTTGGTCACTTACTGGCCTTGGGACCGGAGTAACGTTAACCATTTTTTCAGAAGTTTTGAAAAAACTGAATTAGTTCTAGCTTTGGTCCCACGGATGGCGCCAATGAAGAAACACTAATCGACCCCGGGCAGATTACGGATAATCTGGGGGTTAAGTAATGTTTCCCACGAGGGTTAGGTCCGGCAAAGAAGGATGTTCTTCAGATGACCTGCAAAACAGACACCGTGAGCTCGTCACTGAGAAGGGGGGGGTCCTCCTTGTGACCACCCTCCGGCGTGAGAATCAGACTAGATTGCTCTGAATATAAGTGTATATTGAGAGAAATAGCTAGTGAAGGTAAAATACCAGATGATCCTACCGTTCCAAGGTGTTTGAGTATTTATAGCCGAAGGTAGGTTTCCAAGCAGGTACAGCCAGCTGTATAATATTCCTGTTCTACCAACTACGGGCTACGCACGTGCCATGCTGGTTGGTGGGTAGGCAGCGGCTGATAGTGACCAGGCCGGCTGTGTACTATTCCTTTTCCACCAACTGCAGGCTATGTGCGTGCCACGACAAGGGTGGTGAGTAGGCAGCGGCTAATAGTGACAAACAGTACTAGAGCATGCTCCTCGTACTGTTTGTCGGTGAGCTGTCACCCTGTGATAGGTTCATGGGCTGCTTTGGTCAGATCTTGTCTATTTTGTCCATACCTTGGCAGGTATAGTACAAAAGATCTTCCAGAAGCATACGGACTGGCTCATTTGGGCGGGAGTATTCCCGCTTTGCTCATTCCTTCAGGTGACACTGAATTATTGAGTGCCTTGTGCGTGTAGCCCTGCTATTAGTGCGGGTAGCCTTCCCTGATGGCTTGTATCCGCAACTGCGGGGACAGGCGGGGTACTTCACCATTGGGAGGCTTTTCCTGCGGGAACAGCTGGCGTACTGCGCGTAAGCTCTTCATCTCTGAGCATGGTGGGTCCTGCGGAACCAGTTGGTCCTTGCGCAGACGTCCCTCTTCAAGGTGAGTCTTGCGGGTCCAACTGGGCTCTGCTGGGACCTACCTCTTCAGAGGGCTAGGCATAGGTTGCCTTAAATCGATAAATTTGGCTCTTCTTGTCAAATGGTAACAACGGTGGAGAATGAAAAATGGTCGTCTTTAGACGAGGTGCGTGAAGTTATTCGTTGTACCTAGTTTCAGGTAGACGGGAAATTGCCTAGGCAATCCATCCGCGGACCTTGGCATATCAATATATCATTGCAAATATTGGTAAAAACTTCACCTCTATCGGGATCAACCTGAATAGGTTGATTTTAGAGTTACAGTTTGTTGGTGACTTAAACGGAGGTCTTGTGAGGGGTTGTTTCGGGTTGTATTATTAAGCAGATATTGTAGGGTTTTTTATTTTTTCTTTTACACTGTTATCCTTTGTTCTCTAATCTCCCTGATTTTAATATATTTCATTGACATCCAAAAAAAACTTAATATTTTAACTATGTTTTATACTATTATTTATAAATTTAACTATATAAGAAAGGGCAAGTGTATTTATAAAACAAACAATTTTTCAGTTTTTATGGAATTTTGTCATGAAAACTCACTCAACAATATTGTCATGTTAAAGTTTTTTAACATGTCAAAAAAAAGTACGAAGAGTCATCAACCTAGTCTTGCTATATCAAATTTCTACATTTGTTTAGAAGGTATGTATTTGTGAAGAAAATGTTACGTCTTGTTTTTGAGTTTTTTAACCAAGGAAAGAAAAGGAAATGAGAGAGAATAATTAGAAAGGGAATGGAAGAGAATGGAATTTTTTTTAATTAGGTGTGTTATTGGGTTGAAAGAAAATTAGAGAAAAAGAAAGGATAACTATGTTGTTAAGTTGGATGGAAAGAAAATGAAAATAACACTTTTACTATTTTACCCTTATGTCGGATGTTCTTAACTATGTTCTTAGTGGATAATATTGTAATTTGGTTTTTATCCTTAGTAGTCAGCCCATTTTTTAGAGGAAAATTTATTAAGAAAAAACATCAATTTAATCTCTCTTAACTCATCATACTCCTTTCCTTTCCATAAAAAAAAACCTCAAGAACACCAATATTTTAACTACCCTTAGTTTTCATTTTCTTTCACTACTTTAAAAAAACTCAAGAACAGGACGTTAATGTTAATGACTCATTATTAAATAAGTCAAAATAAGGTTTAACAATTTTTTTGTTTGTAAAAGTTGTAAAAGAAACAGTCATATTTTATTTTCGCAATTAAATGAATAAATGCATTTAAGATAAGTGTAAAAAGTTTGGTATAACAAAGTTAGGTTGAGAGTCTTTTTCATGATATTTGGCATGCTTGTGAAGTTTAGCATGTAAAACTCATGTCGATGTTATTTCATAGAAAATATAAATTTTTTTTTTTTTGCTTTTCTTCAATAATTAATGATTGATCAATATATAGGCTTGTTTTCACTCTTTTTCAACCCCCAACTATACAAGTTATGTGAGACTATGGGATTAGAGGTGTAAAAAAACTGGTTTGGGATTGCTTTTAGGTAAACTGAACTAAACCGGCTTGGGTTTAAAACCGGTTTCAACCAAACCGGTTCTCAAACCGTCATTTTCGGGATCGGTTCCCCTTAAGATATACCAAACCGGTTTGAGAAAAACCGGTTTAAAACCGATAAAACGGTTAAACCGGTTTATAAACCGAACCAACGTGACCAGGCAAGCCTATCTTGCTCAAACTGGTTTTGACCAGCCGTTGACCAAACCGCTCCGGTTTCGGTTTAGGTTTAAAACCGGTTTTGTACACCTCTATATGGGATGTACTCTTTATTCACCAATTTCCTAAATGTGTTGCATCACACTCATCTATACTTTATTTCACAATATCGTGAAAATACTCCTCATTTCGTTTTCATCAATTTTCGTACAAAATAATAATATTCATGTATCGAAAAGTAAATCAAATTGGTGGGGTGGGTTTGGGGGGTTCTCGGTGAATATTTCCTATAGTTTTCACTGATGATGGCCTCAATATGAGAGGGGGGCGGTGTTTGTCGTTGGCGCTTATGGCCACACCACAACAACACCAAATCGGTAGATAAGCATTAACACCTTATAGCCTAATGTTTGTGTTTCCGGTGGCTTCCGACGTGGTGGTGTTTCTAGCAGTGATTGCAGGCAAGGTGGTGGGTAGTGGTGGGCGGCTTGGTGATGTTGAATGTTCTTATTTTCGTCATGCTAATCTATTATCTAGTTAATAGTCATATATTTATCTATTATTTGAGATCTTAATGTGGTTTAATATATTATTTGGTTTTGATAAAACCAAAAGGACTAACTCACCAATCACTTAATCGTCACATCATCAAAATTAAAAGTTGTTGACAAAATTAAAAGTTAGGATCCACCGGTCATATTGTTACATGAGATTATCATTGGGAAATGGCTAATTGTTTTGGATTAATAAAATCCAATTTTTTTTAATTATGTTTTATGTTCACAATTAAATGCATTCTAGATAAGGGTATAGAGTTTAAGATAACAATATTAAGTTGATAATCACTAGGTTGGTCTAGCAACAAATTACAAATGTATATGTCTTTTAACTAAAAAGGTTATGGGTAAAATATAGATATAGAAAAAGATATTTGTAGTTAAATCAATAAATAAATAACCATAAGTTAGGTTGAGAGTCGTTTTCACGATATTTGGCATGTTTATGAAGTTTAGCATGTAAAACTCACGTTGATGTTATTTCATAACAAATATCAAATTTTGTTGGTTTTCTTCTATAAAGGTTAGTTAATAAATGTGGCATGTGTCTCCACTCTTTTTCAACCCTCAACCACACAAGCTATGTAAATCTGTAATGTTACTTGAATATGTTTAATAAATACTATGCATTTTCTTAGCAAACTATTATGCTTTAGTTAGTTAAAAGAAAATTTTTAATAAATCTTTAGTGCTAGCCCTGTTGGTTATGGTAATGAATATTAAAACTAGGCTTCCTTTAAGATGACTTCTATTTAAATCTGAACTAAAATAGGATTTTATCATGTCTGCGTTATGCTAGAGAGTTTTAACTTTTATGTCGCCGCAACTGTGTCAAGTGGCATCAAGGGGGGAGGCTCCTCCAAATACATAGGGAAAGCCCGGGAACCAAGGATTACACCCTTCAGAAGAAACTCTATGGGGTTCCAAACCAATGTCGACTGCAAGTTAACCTGCGACCACCTAGTCACCGTAGACTGCTACCGTTCTAAAAAATATTAGAATAATATCAATAATATTTTTTTAAACGGCCAACAAACTGAGAACCATCGAGGTACTCCGTATGGACTGACCCAATGGCAAAAGACCACCGCCAATGACCCAACATAGCCGTACGGTGTCCTTAAGAGCCTCCAAATTATCTTCAGTTTCGGGAAAAACCCACTGATAGTAAAACTCAAACGCCCTCAGGATCGAACCCAATATCACAAAAGCTACGATCTTCCTTTATTAAGACACACATACCCTACCCAAAATATTGTAAATGGAAATCAAACCTGAGTCTCGCTTATATAACTCAAACTTTCGACCACTAAACCAAATTAATACATTAAGGGGGTGTTTGGTACAGAGAATGGAAAATGAGGGAAAATAGAAATGGAAATAGAATTGTAGAGAAAGAGAATTGGTATGGAGAATGAGAATCATTTCTCTTGTTTGGTACACGAGAAAATAAACAGAGAACTCTACCATACCCAACCCCACCTCCACCCAACCTGACACCACTCACCACCGCAGCCCCACCACCACAGCCCCACCACCACAGCACCACCACCACCACCAGCCCCACACCACCAGCACCACCACCACAGCCCTTTCTTCAACCACAGCCCACCACCACCGGCTGCCGCCACCAAATCCCCTTCTTCAACCACAGTACACAAGAAATTAAAAAGATTCAAATTTTTGGAACATAAGATATAGAAAAAGGAGGCTCAGATCTGTCATCACTGCCTCTTTGGAGATTTTGTGGTGGTGGTTGTGGTGGCGATGATGATGATGATAATCAGAAGCCACCTGCGACCACCGCCGATTTCCACCACCACTGTTACCCACCTGCGACCACAATCACCCGACCATCTGAAAACCCTAACCTACCACAAACCACCACTTGAAACCCTAATCTCCGTTCACCCGTACCACCTGCAACCTACAACCGGTTACCATCTCTGTGTTCACCACTGCGAACGGCGGAGACGGGGTGGTGGTTGCAGACTTGGAGACGAGGTGGCGGTTGCAGACTTGGAGACGGGGTGGTGGCCGGAGACAGGGTGGTGGTCGGAGACGAGGTGGTGGCCGGAGACGAGGTGGTGACATGCTATGAGGAGGCTGCTGAGAAATGGATTTCTCTTTGTTTTAAAGAGAAATGGAATTCTCTAGTTTTAGAGAAATAGAAAGAGAAATAGAAATGAAAAGTGGAAAACAAACCAAAGAAATATTTCTAATTCTATTTCTCTCCAATCAAATCCCTCTACCAAACACCCCCAAATAGTTAAAAGAATTCATTCAATTAATAATCAAGTATTTGTAATAAATAATATGTGTGTTTTCGAGGTGAAATACAAATACTATAATACTTTATTTAGTTAAAGTCGTAAGCTATGACATGCATACTGATCCAAAAAGTAGATTATATAAAGTAGAAAGAGACACATTCTGACACGTTACAAAGCTACTTTCAATTTCCATTAAATATTTTACACATTAACATAAAAAAATAAAATAAAAATCTAACAATCCTAAATATTAAAAATTTATAAAAAAAAAACATAAAGTCAAAACACTTTCTTCGTAAACAAACTCCTTAAATTAAACAATCCGGTAGTAGCACCACCGTCACCGCCGCCGTTCACCGTCCTCACACCACCCTTCCCGCCGGCGTTACAACTCATCCGTTGCCGGTAACCAATACACGTAGGCACATTCAAATTCACATTCTTCCGGGTCTGCCCGACCCGTTTAGCTTGCCAAACCGGACTACTCCGACCCAAATGAACACCGGGTCGAGCCGGGCTGGTGGGCCATTTCCGGTACTTATCTCCGGTGGAGTTACTCCGTGAACACGGCGCACTGCTTACTTTCCGGTTACCACCTGCCACCGTCCGCTGCCGGCTTCCGGTGGTCCCCGCCGACCTGCTTCTCGAAAACGGCCATAGATTAATATTCAACTCCGCCGTACCCGCCACTCCTCCACCGCCGGCGGCGGCGGAACCGCCGCCGGAATTTTTTTTCTTCTTTTTTTCTGAGTCTTTGGTTTCTGGGTTCTTTTTAAAAATATCTTTCCAACGTTTAGAAGTAGTGAAAGTTGTTTTTTGATGTGGGTGTTGGGTAAGTGAAGGTGGGTTAAGGTTAAGGTTAATGTTTACTTCCGGTGAAGTGGTGGTAATATTAATATGATTAATAATATCCGGTGGGTCGTCGGTGGTGAGGAGGCGGAGTGGGAGGAGGACGCCGTCGGAGAATAACTGGTCGGCGGAGTGGAGAGTTGGTTGTTGGGAAGATGGGTTTCTGACCTGCCAGAATTCGAATTCCGGTGAACTGGTGGTGGTGGTTGTTGGGGTTTCCATTGAAGAGAAGAAAGTGGTCGAGTTGTGTGAAGATGAGGGATTATGTATTATTATTATTATTAGGTTGTTATTATTCATGGAAGTGAAGGCATGGATAATATCAGCCAGTTAAAATATGATATGATATAATAATATAATAATAACAATAATAATAATCTATAATATATATAAACGAAAACATAACCTACGTGTTGCGATGTGGTCGCTTTTTCTTTTTTTGGAGCCACCAGATTTGCTTGATTTTTAAATAGAGGCTTCTCATTCATTTGACCCGAATTCATGGGTATGGGTCTTACCAAACCCAAATATTCCTTAAACGGGTTATAACATCTCCATAAATAAAAAATTATTTTCACCAAATTATTGATATAAAAATCCTATAAAATAGAATATACTAAAAATTAATATCTTATTTATTTTAAAAAAGATATATATATATATTATTTAAATTAAAAAACCAATTTGATAGTAAAAAAAATATGCGGGTCTTGGGTCTCATCAAACAATAGTATATTATTAACTTTCATAAATATTATTTATAATTAAAAAACCAATTTTATAGTAATAGAAATAAACGGGTCTTGGGTCTCAAAACCATATAGTTTTTACCGAGTTATAACATCTCATTTATTTGTCAAACAATTTATCATCAAACCATAAGTATATTATTAACTTTCATACAATAAAAAAATATAAATACAAAAAATAAATAAATATTAGAACAAATAATATAAAACAACCCCGGTAATACGGGGGATAAAAACTAGTATTAAATAATAATATGATGCGCCATCACCACTTTGGTGGGATGGTAAAGGCTTTGGCCTTTTGGTGAGAGGTCCAGGGTTCGATTCCTGGCATTGGCGGTATAATGTAAATAGTAGGAGGAAAGCTTGAATGTTAAAAAAAAATAATAATAATAATAATAATAATAATAATAATAATAATATGATGCATTGAAAATGGAATCTAAAACGAGTGACGAGATCTTGAATATCTTTTGGAAGTTAAGAAATGGATTAAATCCTACTGAATCTTTATTTGATTAACTTGACTAAAACTCTATAAATAAATTATTGGAGTTGTAAGTTGTACCAATAGTTAAGTATTTAAGTCTTTAAATCCACTTATTTTAATAAAGTCACTAGAAACATATGTCCATTGGAAATTTAATCTTATAACAAAATTTTACGCTTAAATTATTTTCACATTTTTAATAAAAATTTATTTGTGTCAATGTAATCAACATATCAATTCATCATTTAATCACTTAACTAATTATTTAAATTATAGAGATTAATAATACGTGATTATTTATGTCAGATTAAGAAAAATATTTATCTTTAAATAAATTATATCTATCTTTTTTTTATTATCATTTATAAACATTTTTCAGTGTAGGAGATGAATGTGATAAAAACTAATGAGCGATATTTATAGATATGTATTCTCACGTATGTATTCAACCTCCATAAATCCATGAAGTTCTCATCCATATATTTCAAATCTGTAATACAAAAACGTGTTTTAGTCGTGCTAATTTTATATATTTTTATGTCATTTATAATAAAACTTTGTATCATCTTTTTGTTAAAATTTGCTATTCAATTAAAAAATATAATTACAACTTATAAAATCACTAGGTTCATCATCTTTTTCGTGAATATGAAGAAATTGCGTGAGAATGCATTACATATTCGTATGAATATTTCATTAGAAAATATAATATAAACTTATTAAACTATTTAATTTGACAAAATGTATTTTTTTAATTTTAATCATTTAAATTTTATAATTTAATTGTATTTCAGTTAAACTTCTCGTGCGTTACACGGGTTCTAAACCTAATACTACTAATAATAATAATAATGATAATAATAATAATAATAATATCAATAGTGATAATTAATATAAATTAGGTAGTAACAGTGACATATTTTAAGGAAATAAAAACACAAAAGAGAGTTTATCATTGTGGAACTTTTTTATAAATTATTGAAATTAATTGATGTATATGAAATGATTATAAAACTTAGTTTATCAGTTATTAGTATAGATTAAGTATTATGAAAGGTGATGTCGAATGAGTGTAGAGGAATGAAGCATTAAGGAATACTAGAGTGAACAATGAGAATTGAGAGTACTATCGATGAAGAGACATTGCTTTAGGTGCACAACCGTGCAACTTGCCTGATAGAGCTTATATAGCCTTTTATTTTATTTTATTTTATTTTATTTTATTTTATTTTATTTTATTTTATTTTTCATTTTTAAAGTGGATTCTTGGAGGCTTGGAACCAACAACACAAGGTCCATCCATTCATCCCTCAATTCCGTGCTTGCTAGTGGTTTGAATACTATATTTAAAAACATGTTTTGTATAACAATTTCAAGTGTGTATAATTGTAGTTGCAGCAAGTCTTTTGGGCTAAATATTTTGTTATCTTGATTATGTTGAAGTTTTTACTAATGTGGTTATTATTATGCATGAATTTTGTAATATTGGTGCTCTTTTAAGAGTCTGATGAACTTATAATTTTATATTGATTAATGATGATGTTGCATGATAGTTAGAATATGGTAATCTTGTTAATTTGATTAGGCTAACAATTCCTAACCTATTTAATAGAAAAATACACAATGTAAATTTAGATATTATATTAAAACAATTTAAATTAGCATGCCACACTCACTCATTTTATTTTCTTGGTACATGAAACATACAATTTTATTACAGACATGAGATATAAAGTAGTTAAATGAGTCGTATATTCATGCTTGATGTTTGTATTAATCGTGTCGTCTCTGACCTGTTTAACCCAATAAGACATGTTTTGTCATCCCTAAATGTGAAGATTACCTTAACCATAATATGTTACAAAACCATGAGTTAGGTAAATTTTTAATAAACTTTGAACAAGCATGCATGTTTAGTTTATATATTTATATTATGAATGACTATTTAAATTAGATAAATTGTTGAAAAACACATACAATGCACCAACCAAAAGTCCAAAACCAATATACATTGAAACCAAGTCATTCATTCCAGGAACTAGCTAAGCATTATCGTATTACAAATTAATTAGCGGACACATTATTCTTTCATTATTCTTTCCAAATTTAATGGTAGACCAAACTTGCATGAAATGATGAAATTATTGAAGTAACTAAATAAAGTAATAGCTCTATCATCACTACTCATTAGCCCTCAACTGTAAATTACTTTTTTTGTAACTATTGTAAATTTGTAATTGTCATGATAAACTACTGACTTAGGTTGTTTCATGCATTGAATTGTTATAAGATTATTGTTTTGGTAATGATTAGGGCTGGTGGTTTATTCAATTGTAGTTGTGTTATATAATTACTCAAATTGAACATAATTGATTCTTTTTGTTAGGCTTAGGGGTGTGGGGCTTCAACGGGGGCGCTAGAGCCCCTCCGCTCGCGCCCCCAGGCGCTAACACCACACCACCGGGGCGCGAACCGGGGCGCTAACGGGGCACTAGCACGAAAAATGAGGCATGCGTGATGGGGTTAGCGGCAGAAGAGAGGGGCAACTGGGCAAGTGGCCTTGGGAAGGGACAAAGAGCCGTTGGCTTTATTACAAAGAGCCGTTGGCTCTTATTTAATTAAAAAAAAAACGTTTTTTCCCTATATAATACCCCATTTCATCCCATTTTTATACCACAACTTCAAACCTTCACCCAAAATCAATTCATCTTCTCAACTTTTTTTTAAAAAAATGTCGTGGTACTCGTCTGATTCCGACTCCTCCGAAGAGGATGATTTGCTTCTTCATGTAGGGGGAGTTTTGACCGCAACCGTGGTGGATCTCTTGCAAAATCAAGCCCATCAACCTCGAGTCCCGAGGGTTAGAGCACCACCTCGTGATCGTGATCGATCGGGTGCTAACGATACTTTGATTAGGCATTATTTTAGCCCTCAACCGGTATACGAGGAGTCGGATTTTCGAACTCGTTTCCGAATGAGCAGACAATTGTTCATGCGTATAGCAAGTGATTTAGAGGCATGGTATCCCTTTTTTCAACAAAGGGAGGATGCTAGGGGTCTCCCCGGTTTTACCCCTCTTCAAAACTGCACGGCTGCTATCCGTCAATTAGCGTACGGAATCTCGTCGGACGCTTTGGATGAGTATTTACAGATGTCGAAAAGGGTTGCACGTGAATCCCTTCATTTTTTCTGCCAAAGTAAAAAACATTAATTTTAGTTTTTATTAAATATTTATTACATTTTGTAATATATATTATATGTTTATAGATTATTTTATATACGTAGGAGTCATATCGATTTACGCTCGGAGATATCTGCGTAAACCTACAATGTATGACATCCAACGCATATATGAGGGGCACGCAGAAAAACATGGTTTTCCTGGGATGCTAGGTAGCATCGATTGTACGCATGTTGGATGGGCTATGGGTCCAACGGCCTGGCGAGGTCAGTTCCACCGTGGTGATCATGAAGGGCCGAACCTTATACTTGAGGCGGCGGTGTCACAGGATCTTTGGTTTTGGCATGCTTTTTTTGGTGTTGCTGGGTCAAATAACGACCTTAATGTTATCGATCAGTCACATTTGATCAACGACCTTATCGACGGGGTTGAACCACCTCAATCTTTTGTTGCAAATGGAGAACTCTTCAAGTACGGGTACTATCTGGTCGATGGTATTTACAACGAATGGGCTTTGTTAGTTCAAGCTTTTACAGATCCAATCGCCGACAAACGGAAGTATTTTACGAAGAAGCAAGAGTCTGCTAGAAAAGATATTGAAAGAGCTTTTGGAGCTCTGAAAAAACAATATTATGTACTGGCGAACCCAATACGTTATTGGACTCGGGAGAGGATAACGGACGTCGTCTACACGTGTCTGATCCTACACAACATGACGTTAGAAGACGAGGGCAAAGCTATCTGCCAAAACTACCAAGGTGACATTCCGCCACAACCGTCCACAATCAGTGATCAACAAAGACTTCATAACATAGCAAATATCAAGAGCCGTGAGATACACGGGAATTTTCGACATGAGTTGGTTGAACATTTGTGGGCGAGGCGACCCGATGATCTTGTATTAGATTAGTGTTATTATTAAGTATTATTGTTTGTTTAATTTTTAGTATGTTTTTTTTTGTAATTTGAATTTTAGATATTAATGTGTTTTTTTTATTAATGTGTGTTTTTTTAATAATTTATGAGTTTTTTTAATAATACGTTGTTTGAATATATTTATAAAAAAATAAAAAAAAAAATTCGCTGGAGCCCCTGTTGGAGCCCCTCCACACCAGGGCTCCAACGGGGGCTCCAACAACCCCCTTATCCAGTTTCTCTCTCTGACACACGTCATAATATTATTGGCTGGAGCCCCCACTAAAGCCCCCATTAGAGCCCCCCACACCCCTCAGCCTTAATAAAAAGTTTCATTGTTTTCATAACGAAATGATAAGACCTTCATCACCCTAGACGACGAGTAATCATTGTCCATCCTTTACAATGGATAAAAGTCCGAAGTTTTATACCAGACCACATCTTTATCATCGTCACATCCTTCACAATGGTCTCTCTCTTCCATCAATCCAAAAACGTTCACAGCTGGGGATGTTTCGATACATAGTCATGTCATTTTTTTCCCACTTAATATGTTTCTGTGGCTTATAGCTTCTTGTTGCAAGTTTTTGTCACAATAATAATTTTACAGCCGTTAAAAATGGTTTAGGTAGACTAGGAGATAAAATAATAAAAAAACGACAAAGGTATAGAATTGAAGCATATGTTTATGTATGAATGAGTTTTAATTGGCTATTTAATCACAAACATAAACACTGAACTAAAGCTACTAGCTATATATATGTACCTGTTGATGGGGAACATACATTTAAGATTTTTAATACTTCACATAATTAATATTTTTTCCAAACACCAAAGAAGAAGTACCATTTAGACTATGGGTAATGAGGGTGGTTGGAGGGGCGCGATCCAGATGGATGGTGATGTGGCTCGCGAACACCACTACACCGGTCCAGTGAGCCGGGGCGCGGTGGGCGGCGTGACTATGGTCGCGGCTCAGAAAATAGCCGTTGGGCTTTGGGGTTAAAAAAACTAGCCGTTGGCTAGTTTAAATTGTTGTTTTTTTTACTAAATAACACATTATAAATAACTACCCCATTTTATAACAATAATGTTGAGTCAAGATTTGACCCAAAACTGATCAGATGGAAGATTGGAATCTTCTCACCCTCCTCAGAATTCGCTAAGTATGGATCCGGGCACACCTTAGACCTCCGAGCAAGCTTTTACTTAGCCGGGTATGATATTTTGTCTATCGGGCAGGGTTATCTTCATAAAGTCTTCTTTAGTGAATCTCCGAGCAGGGTTTGCAAATTAGCGTATTACCGGGTATGGTTCACTAGTGTATGCAAGTCCGAGCAAGGATCACTTTATCAAGCAGGTTTGTTCTTCATAGCCAAGTAAAGTTCACTTCCGAGTAAGCTTTAGGCTAACCAAACTCAGAAAACCAAGTGTTTGGGAGATCGGGCAAGGTATTCATTAATAAAGATGGTCCGGGTATGCCTAGTGTTTAATGAGATATCACAAGTATTATCGGGCAGGGCTCAACTCAAGCAAGGTAAAGTGCTTCCAAGCACACTTTGCTAATAAGCCTATTCCAGGCAAGGAGTTGATAGGACAATTGAAGAACAAGGTTGCTCGTAAGGATTTGTCGGGCAAAGTCTGTCAAAGCCAAGAAGATTGAAGTCTACCCGGTGAGTATTTTACTTGGTAAAATACTCTTTAAGCAAAGTCTACTCGGAAACTGATCCCGAGCACACTTCTATGTTACCAAGTCCTGAAGGAAGGTAGAGTACACAGCGTACTCGGAAAATGAAGATTAATGCAAAGCCTACCCGGAAGACTTGTTTTACACTTAGAATACTTTTGAATATGTAATTTGAATATGTATTATCGGATAGGGTTTCTAGAAGGAATGACAGTTGTCCTAGGGTGGCAGGCCTATAAATAGAATGTTTAGGGCACTTCACCTAAGGACAAGAGGGCAGATAGACATATTAATTAAGAAAGAATATTGTGTGACGGTTGTCTTAGTACGGATAAACCTTCATTCAAGAAACCCTAAATCGATTATCCAATTTGTATGATGAATATTATGTGAATGGAAATCTTTTGAGTAAATCTTGTTCGTGTTGGTTACCTTTTGAATATTGATTGTGCAACCGTATGTTTGTTATTGATTCCGCCTTTAACAAACGGTGATCTTTTTAAATATAGCAACCCGTCATTAACTCCCTTGTCAACACATTTATTTGTGTGAGTTATGACATGATTTGAGAGTAAGATCCAGCTAAAATCAGGGACCTGACAAGTGGTATCAGAGCCTGTTGATTGAATTAATTTGTGGGTGAAAAATATATTATTTGGTCTCAACCAAGGGTGGATGGCTTTAAGACCAAGTCATGCTAGACTAGTATAAATAGATGTTTTTATTCATTAGTCTAGTATGATTGACTGTATTGTGTATGTGTGAGATTTAGGGTTTTATCCCTTTGAGAGAGTCTCCGCCTCCAATATGAGCTCTCCTGGTGGCGGCTGATATTTCTTAATCGATTGTATATATGAATGTATGTATGAGTGTTTCATCTTAATGAGAATCATTCGGCTAATATTTCATACTACAATTTTTATCTTTTATGTTTTGATTACAATTGTTCATCCTACTTTATTGTTGATTGTTAATCAAATCAGGCTCTCTCCCAATACACCTCATCCGTCCAAACATCTTTCAAGAGTGAATCTGAGTTAGATTCGATCCTAACCCTAGACCCGAGCTCCACGCCGTTGATTAATAACGACTATTCACGCTTCCGCACCGGGGTTCGGTTCTATCAATTGGTATCAGAGCGGGGTTACCGAATCGTTCAGACTAACCGCTGAACAGATTCATTTCACTCTTGAATCCACCATGGACGTTAACGATAAAGTTCGTTGAAATTATTTTTGGGGGTTTTGAAATTATTTGATGATTCTGAGAAAATTTTATGGATTGATGTTTGGGTTGATGACTCGTTTGGAGATCCAACATCAATTTCATGTTTATTTAGTCAGAATGGTCCAGATCTGATGTAACAGTGTTATTTGGCTCGTTTTGAGGCAAAACTGTTCACTTGATGATTTCTAGATCTGAAAAGGTTGATTATGATATGAAGATAGGTTTTGTTGATTTCGAGATAGCGTGGATATTAATACAGTGACTTATTTCAGATTACGAAACTTGTTTCTGAGTTTGAAAAATTAGGGTTTTGTGTGCTCATGCTGCACAAACAGTAGATGTTTGTTGAAAAATATTGCCGATGGTACAAATTGATAAGGAGAATGTACAAGTCAAGAATGAACAGGTACTAAAGGCAATTTCATCATTGTTTGTTGCAGCAGATGCAAAGTGAATATTCGAGCAGGTTCTGCAAGGGAAAATCAGTGATTGATGACGCGTAAATGAAGTTTTGATGTCTCGGGCACACTATGAACAAATAAGATTGGACTCGAGTATGGAAAATGACTAAGTGTTGCTTCGAGCACAGGAGGTGTTTTGCACAAGCACATCTTTGTTTGGCTCAAGCATAGGTTATTTCGAGCACATCTTATATCGAGCACATCAAATTCGAGCACACTTTGTGAAACCCAGAGCATATCCTTTGTCTTCTCAAGAAAACTATCTTCTTTAAGTCTCGAGCACACTTTGTTATTTATTCGAGCAGACTTTTTTTTCGAGCATACTTTGTTTTGTCTTGAACAATTATGCTTGTGAAGAGAAAACTCAAGTTTGTGTCGAGCACACCCTTTCTCCCGAGCACACTTTTGTTCCCGAGCATGTTTGGTGGAAAATGAAAAAGCACTAAGTAATCCGAGCACACTTTTGTTTCCGAGCACTAAGTAATCCGAGCACACTTTGCTTCCGGGCACACTTTGTGCTAGTGGAAAAATTGAAAAATCACAAATGTTTTGCTTTTCGGGGTACACTTTGTGCTAGTTGAAAATTGAAAAATCACAAGTGTTTTGCTTTCCGGGTACACTTTGTGCTAGGAAAGTTCTCCCGAGTACGCTTTGTGCTAGGAAAGCACTCCGGGTACGCTTTGTGCTAGGAAAGTTTTCCCAAGCACACTTTGTGCTAGGAAAGTGATCCCAAGCATACTGTGTGCTAGGAAACGGAGTTTGTGAAACATTTCAAAGTTTTGAAGAAACTTTTGAGATTTTTGGTGCCGTTGACCGTTTGACCAAGATGTTCTCTACGGAAGATATATTCCAGGGGTATTTTGGTAATTTTTCTCCAATCATCAACAAGCTTATGGAATTCAAACCTCATCAAATTTCACGACTTCATCAAGAGATTTACAAGAACAAGTGTTGACCAAGCTTAAGGATTTAATCACATTAAGTGCCAACCAACTTTTGAATATGTTTATCTGAGATTTTTACAATCTTGATGAGGATGATCAAGATTGTTTCACCTACACTTGATTTGAAGACACATTTATTAAAGACAATTGCAACGAAATTGGGGGAGTAAAAATCTTTGAATTTCTTTGCAAATGGCATGCTTCAAATCAAGTAAAAGACTCAAGATAAGGAAAAGTTGATCAAGATCAATAATCCCAGATTTGTCAGAGATGTTTCGTCAGTTGTAAGTTTTCTGATTTCCTAGTACGAAAGAGAAGATAGAGTCATCACGAGTAACAATGTTGAAAGGATGATCAGTAGAGTATAACCTCCTATGAAATAGTCACTTGAACAGTAAAGAACGGGTTATGGTTGACTTGAATGCTATCTTGATTCAGGGAATGGTTTGAAGATGATTTACAAGGGAAGAGACAAATTTGAAGAATTGAAGATTATTTGATGATCACATTGAGTTTATTTCTTTTTGTGATGACCTTGTTACTTGAAGTTGATATTTGAAGTTCAAAGCCTCGTTCATATGCCCATACAATTATATCCAAAGTTGATATAAGATTGATGATTCAAAATGAACAATGGGAGAAGCTTAACGTGAAGGGGAGAATTTCAACGAAAGACAACGAGTTATTAGGTGATCATGGAAGAAATTCGATGGCATCGGTCTAAGGGGGAGATTGTTGGAACTTATGTTTTAGACCGATGCATCGAATTAATTTGTGGGTGAAAAATATATTATTTAGTCTCAACCAAGGGTGGATGGCTTGAAGACCAAGTCATGCTAGACTAGTATAAATAGATGTTTTTATTCATTTGTCTAGTATGAGTGACTGTATTGTGTATGTGTGAGATTTAGGGTTTTATCCCTTTGAGAGAGTCTCCGCCTCCAGGATGAGCTCTCCTGGTGGCGGCTGATATTTCTTAATCGATTGTATGTATGAGTGTTTCATCTTAATGAGAATCATTCGGCTAATATTTCATACTACCATTTCTATCTTTTGTGTTTTGATTACAATTGTTCATCCTACTTTATTGTTAATTGTTAATCAAATCAGGTTCTCTCCCAATACACCTCATCCGTCCAAACATCTTTCAAGAGTGAATCTGAGTTAGATTCGATCCTAACCCTAGACCCGAGCTCCACACCGTTGATTAATAACGACTATTCACGCTTCCGCACCGGGGTTCGGTTCTATCAAATAACACACCATTCTCACTTAATTTCTCTCTAATAATTTAAGAATTTATCAAGTTACAAACCATGTCGGGTTGGGGCAACATCAACGACACTCAATTGCCCGAGGAATGTAACTACATGGACGACGATTCGTTTCAAGAGTTCATTGGGATGTCACAATCTGATTTTTCGGTCCCGGAAACACAACTGGAGCCGGCAAAACGATCCCACAAAAAAAAGGGGAAGAAGACCGGCAGGCGGATGGTCCCTCGGCACCGGAGAAGCGGAAGACTACTCCGAGGTCTAAAAAAGGGAAGCTTGCGTTGGTGAAAGCTTAGATTGAAATATCCCAAGATCGGATTGCGGGTAAATTATTTCGTAAATTTTATTGTTTGATATTTCTTTTAAGTTTTATGTGTACGTATTACATTTTTTGTTATTTATTTTGTAGCCGACTTTCAAAAAGCTCGAGTTTTTTGGGCCAAGGTTCGGGAATGTTTTTATGAGCAAGTGGGGAGTAGGGCTCGTACCGATAATATGATACCGGGTCGGTGGACCGATACTCGTAAATATGTAGGATTGTTTACCAACATACATAACCGGAATGCTAACCGAATGCGGTCGAGTGGGTCTGATGATCTCGCAGTTTACCAATTCACTTGTGATGAATGGAAACAAGAGGTGTTGCGGAGGTATGGGGTGGTGAAGACCTTTGACGATGGCTACTTGTGGGAGGTGTTAAGAAAGTGATCAAAATGGATTGAACTATGTGCGGAGGACTTTGCCGAATGGGCAAAACGTTCAAAAACTAGTGCGTCCGGCACATACGTCTCTTCGAGCGGGTCGGAGAATCATATTGACTTCGACCTAAACTTGTCCGAAGGTCATTTGAAAGACCAAGGTTGTAGCCGCCCTCCGGGTAGGGATCGTGGGAAAAAAACGGCTGTTGATGGCGACTATAAAAAAGAAATTAAGGAATTGTCAAGTGGCATCCACTCGATTGGTGAAGCTCGACACAAAAGAAACCGTTTCAAGAGTTTGGCTTTTCTAGCCAAAGACTTTAGCCACCTACCGCCATACGACCAAGCGCTAATGGATGAAGAAAAAGAACGTATTCGGAAGGAATTGGTAACACAAAAATAAAAGCACTATTTATATGTATTTTTTTATTTTCTTTTTTATTTTCATTTTTATTTATGTTTTAATGAAGTATTTTAATTTATATTTGTGTATATAACAAAAAAAATAAAAAAAATCAATCAAGCCCCTAACCAAGCCCCTGATCACCTGGACCACTACACCCTCTGGGGCTTGGTTGAGGGGCTTGATCATGTGCCACATCAACGCCTACGTGTCAGATTTTGCTTGGTTTATTTGAGGCTCAACCAAGCCCCATTACCCTTAGCCTTAAATTGGATAGATGGTAAATGTTTTTTTTTTTTTTTTTTTTTTTCAGGAGTAAAGATCAAGTTTTAAACCCAGACATCAGATTAACTTTTTTTTTTGGAGTAGTTTAGTTGTTGAAAAAATAATTATAAATTATAAATTAAATCATTTTTATTATTTTTACTGGATTATTTCAAATTGACATATCGATAATGTTTTGGTAATTTAAGTTCACATTCTAGTAGTTTAATCCATTAAGGAAAATAGCTCATAAACAATTGATAAATGAATAAAAAATTTTGGTGGTTGAAAGTTGACATAAAAGCACTTTTTAATTTTATAATAAAGTCAACTGCACCTACATACAGTAAAATAATATATTGGAATTCAAAGTCAACACATAACATTTATTGAATCAAAGTTTAGTAATAAACACCTTTTGACGGGTTATAGTATATTTCAATAGCTAGATAAGGTTACTTGGCCGTTAAAAAAATGTCACATGAATATTATTAAATCTACTTTTAGAAGTATATTGTAAAGAGTAAAAAACAAGTTGATGAGCGTTTAGCTCAATTTATATTGGATGAAAAGTGAAGATTTAAGTTAGAGGCCACATGGTCTCAGCCTTTCAGGTAAAGTTGGATTTGGACTACACAACATTATCTACGGTCGCGAGCATATGGGTTATGCGTCACCATCTGGTTACCCCTAGTAGCTGGGCTTATATTCGTTGGTTGTTAACAAAAATGAACAATGTAAAAAATTAAGTAATATAAAATTTAAAGAGAAAAAGAAAGTTAGCGTTGATATAAATAAAAATGAATAAATATATGAATATTTGGGTTGGCCCATTCAACAAACATGTATTTTTTTTTTTGGTTAACATGTTAACTAAGCGAGTCATGTTTGAGTTGTATACAAAATAAAAATGCGGAACCATTAAATGTGTTTAAAAATTAAGATAAAAGTTAATATATAGCTTATAAGTTAGATTCATCAACCCATTTACTACTGTATAATAACTCATTAACTTGTTGCAGATAGATGAGTTTTTCGACTCATGGTTTAATTACATAATTTTAAATGTCTTCAAGTTAGGGTTGATATATTTGATAAATTAATTTTAGATTAAATGAATTCAACTTTTCTTTTTTGAACGGCCCGCATTCAACTTTTCAATATGGCATGAAGCCATTAACATCACCCTAAAAAAATCTAACAAGTTAATATAAAATAAAACGTGTAATAAAACAACCAGATAAAGTTACAAATTAATGTTTTCATCTGATGAGCTAAATGATGCAATACTTAAAAATTTTTAATCGTGACCATAAAACCTCATAATATAGAAACTAATATATCGTACATTTATATATACTTTAGAAACCAAAAGGTTTTAGCCCGACGTTACCATTTGTGTTTGTAAATAAGCCTTACGTTTTCAAATAGTAAGAGTTATAGTTTCTTTGTTGACGAAAATATAGATGTAATTTATGAGAGTGTGATGTATAAACACATAGAGAGAGGCGAGTTTATTTAGAAACCATTAAAAATGAAAATTTGAGGAATTAAAAGTTTTACATGTAAAAATTATAAAAGAATTACTTTTACATGTAGAAAACCCGTTTTTACACAATTAAAAAACTTATAAAAGAATTACTTTTACTTGTAGAAAACGCGTTTTTACACAATTAATCTTATAGCCTTTGCATATAATGTAAACAATGTTGATGTAAAGGGGGCCTTTTATGTAACTTTAACAACCCTATAAATTTTATAAAAACATATATATTGTTTTTTAACGGCAAACTTTATAAAAATAAACATCTCGGTTAGCAAATAGCTAACCAGGAAGAAACTAGTCAATTACACGAGGAGAATGAGATTTTGCAACAAACTCGTCCACCCAACCTTACATTTACTAATATAAGTTTGAGTAAAGTGTCATTTTTGTCCGTGTGGTTTGGCAAATAATGCGAATTTAGTCCAAAAAATTTATTTTTTGCACATGGACCCTCCACGTTTCCCAGTTCTTGCCAATTACATCCAAATCATTACTTATTTTTGACTAAACTCGCATTATGCAAAAAATGGGAAACGTGGAGGGTCCATATGCAAAAAATAAACTTTTTGGACTAAACTCGCATTATTTGTCAAACCAAAAGAACGAAAATGGCACTTTACTCTATAAGTTTTATCAAAACGTATTATTATATATAACAATTAACAAGTTTGGTGTCGCAAAGTCCCGATTGGGCCACTTGACGGCACCGAATTTGTCCCTGTCATTTTGTTTTTTAGTTTCGGTACCGTAATGATCATAACGAAAACCAACTGAATTCGCGTAGACTCACAACCACAATGCCCGGGGATTTATCAACGTCCGAGTTTACCAACCAACGTCACCCAATTGATCCACCTAAATTTTTATATTTTTTCCAATTTTTTAGCCCCGGTACCATAACATAACAAAAGAAACCGAAACCGACCGAACTCGTATCGACTGTCGAGTTGCCGCCTCAATGCCCGTGATCGACAACGTTTGGGTTTGTACCACTTCCCGGGTTTACCAACCAAATACGTCGAATATTTTATTTGCTTATATGATAATTTTTTACATGTTACTTTGACGAATTTATTTTTTGAGTTTTAACCCGTAGGTTTTACCAACAGTGTTTATACCGTAACGAGCGTAACTAATAACTTCTGGATTTGCGTCAACTCACCGCCTCGCCAGGACCGACAATGCTTGAGTTTATCAACGCATGTGTTTACCTAGATGCTCCGGGCAACACGCCAGATAAAATACTAGTTTAAAAATAAACAAATACAAACTGTTATATACATGTGTTTTAGAACCTAACAAGTTGTCATAGGTATGGGACTGTGGCTTCAGGGTTGTATATGTTTTAAGTTAGTATTACTTTAATGAGGTGAACAGGTATAAGATGTGATGTCCAACAACCATGTTATTGCTATTATTTATGTACACGACTACACGTCACTCATTTAAAATACTTTAGCCTTGTTATATGTAGTTATCTTACTTGATTTAACCGATTAAATGCATGTTATTTTATGTTTATCATTATATACAAAAACACATTTTTTTCTTATGTTATTAACATCTACCCCAAAAATTAATTCGCCAAAGTTTAAAGTTGTTGATCATACCTTGATCCTAAGACCAAGTGTAGTGGGGCGTCGGCTTGGCGAAAAGGAGCGAGAAACCCCCCCCCCCCCCCGCGCGATATGTGGGCGAAAAGGGGCGGGGGTGGGGTTAGTTTGTCGCCTGGTTGTGTGAAAAATAATAATATTTTATTATTATTACCGTTGTCAAACGGTCAAATAAAAAAAATTATTTAATTTATACAATATATATATATACACATACACCCTACTTCTCCATTTTATATCCATTTTATACACAAATCATACCGAAATTCTTACAAAAATTAACAAAATGAATCCTAGAAACAACCCCAACCAACCGAACTACCAATTCCCTGGTTTCGGTCAAACGTATGGTTCGCAATCGAGCCAACCGAACCAACCGAACTACCAATTCCCTGGTTTCGGTCAAACGTATGGTTCGCAATCGAGCCAACCGAACTTACAATGGAACCCGATGAACCCGAACCAACCGAGCTATCCGTATTAATTTTCCGACCCGAACCTAAACATGTACGCCAACTTTCTCAGCCCCCAAAACACAATGCCAGCGTTCAGGTCTACACCACCGAAGTCGGAGTCGGTGACGGTGCCGGAGACGTAAACGACACGGGCCTCGGTTCAAGCAAAAAGCCGACCCGTAAACACAAAAAAAAACAACCGGAGGAGTCGATGGCGCAACGTGATCCATACAAGCATTGGAGCGAGGAGGAGGAGGTGACCCTTACAAGGGCTTGGATCGTCATTTCGGAGGATCCCGACGTCGGTAAGTTTTTTAATATTAAGTATTTATTAAAAATGTATTTAGTGTTTATTAAAATATATATTGTGACAAATAATTTTAATTTTTAGCTAACTTTCAAGCCACCGGGGTGTTTTGGAAGAAAGTATTTGAAGTTTGGCTCGAGATAACCAATAAACCCAAAGACTACCGGGGAAAAGAAGCGGTTCAAGCCCACTGGAAGGGGCTTAACGCCGATTGTCAAAAATTTGCCGGCATAATTAATCGGTTGCAGGGGCTCGGGTGGCGTAGCGGGCATAACGACGACGACATTATAACTCAAACCTTGAGCGACTTTCGAGCTCAGGGCCAAACTTTTGAGCGGCCCGGGAAACCGTTCAAGTATTTGAATTGTTGGAAAAACTACGCGGGTGCGCGAAATGGGCCGGGGCACCAACCGTTCCCGTCGCCCGACGAGCCGGCTCATAGCTTCTTCCTGGACGACACGGTTAATTTAGTCGAAGATTTTAATATACCCGACGACGATGAGGTAGAGGAGTTGCCTCGACAACGCGGCAGATCAAGGGAAAATAAGGGGAAGGTTCGTCGTCAACACGATTCAATACGCAACCCGTTGAAATAAACGAGTTGGTCGGTCGTTTGGAAACAAATGTCACCGTAATTGGAGCCGACCTTCGAGCATCCAGCAAACAACAAGAAAAGCTGAACCAGACGTTGGAATTAAAACAAATGGAAGACGACTACGAATCCCTCAAAGCGGAGGGGTTTCACGAGGATGCCGCATTATTGTATCAACGCCGACGTGAAAAAATGCGCAAATATTACGGATATTAGTTATGTTTTTTTTTATTTTTTTCTTTAGTTATGTTTTTTAATATTTTTAGTTATGTATTTTTTTAGTTATGTTTTTTTGTATTTCTTTTTAATTTTAATGTATTTTTATTTAATTATTTAAATAAATTGGTTTTTATTTAATTAGTTTAATTATAAAAAGAAAATAATAAAAAAAGACACTGTGAGCCCAACTTATAGCCCCTGCACCATTACACCCCAAAAACAAATTTTCACTTCATACTGACTGGGCGTCACGTGTCACAATTCGCCCCAATTGTAGCCCCTCCACTACACATAACCTAATATGTATCAAACTTAAAATATGAATGGGTGATGTTTTAAATCTAGAGGCTTATTACACTATTGCTTGTATTCAAAGGATGATATAAACGTAAATCCAACGAACACATCATGACTCTATTTAAAATAAAGATTGGTTTGCCATATGTGTCCTTTACTCATATTTGTGCTTTATTCTCATGCACATGCCAATGTACCATCTCTTTCTTCCTCATCCCAATGCATACCAATTGCCATGCCAAATTATAGATTTATTTATTTATTTTCAACTACCAACAAAAAATTTATTAACCACCATAACAAGGAACTAATCCAACCAGATACATTTCACCGCAAACTGGGTATTACAATAAGTATTGTAAAAATTGTTAGTCGCTAGTCAGGTGATGGGTGTGGACTAACGATTAATCAGATCGAACTTTGATGTATAATATTCAATTTTACATATACAAACACACATTTTGATATGTAATTTTCAGTTTTATACATACATAAACACATTTTGGATAGAAATTTTCTTTAATCTCGCCAGAAACCACTGGTTTTTTATCAAATCTTGTCAAAAACCGCTCGTTTTTGTCTGAATCTCGCAGGAAACTGTCGGTTTTGGCCCAATTTAACCATTGACAGATGAGCCCAAAATTAATCAGTGAAGTGAAGACTAGCGATTAATCAAAGATTAACGATATATAGTTGAGATTTTTACAACACTGATTTATAGCTAAATCATTATACTCAAAAACAAAACACAATAAAAAAACCAATCACAAAATTTCACATCACTATAAATTAAAAGCCTGCCATATCTTCCAGGTTATCAATTCCGAAGTGAATAAAACATTTACTGTTTTGACTTTTAATGTCATATATAAATGTAGGGATCCCATAAATGCATCGTAAAAGGTTATAAAAGTTTCGTTAACAAGTATTAATAATAATATGAATATCAAATTTTCTGACGTGCCAATGATTCCTAGTTCGAGTAGTTGATGTAAGGTAATTAAAAACTTCAATTTAAAAATAAGAAATTCGGGTTAAAGTCTCACATATGATAAATAATAAAGGGTTTCAGATTGAGTCAGGAGTCTTCTCACCTATGATGGGTTTACTCCTTAAGGTGATATCCGATACTTTTGTGGAAAGGAGACGTGAATGGTGTGACATTCGTCAAAATTCGAATCTCGATTTATGTTTGTTTTTGTAAACTTTTAATACGTGAACTTAACTCAACAATTTAGAACCTTATTTAATTATCATATAATATTATTATACCCGTCGATCATAAATAAATCGGTGTTCGTCATATTATAGTGTCGTTAAGAAAAACATAAATGGTTCGAAATGATTTTCGTTAAGTTGTTATAGACTTTGAGAACCTTTAAACTTGTTTTAAACAAAATACCAAACTTGGAGGACCTGTTCTGAAAATATGTAATACATATATATATATTAACTATAAACCAACACAAACCCTAAACCTACCATTTATCACCAGCCGCCCCCTTCCATTCTTGCCGTTTTCCGGCGACATCGGACCTCCGGCGAGCACCAACCCCACCTCCGGCCATCACCTCCAACACACAGAAACACAACACAGCCGCATTCGCCGTCTCCGGCGAGCACCACCCCTGCCCGCCACCCCTCCGACGCACCAACCCCAGCCACAACCCTTGTTTCCATCGCCGCAGCCACCTTTGCCGGCCAACGCCACCACCCCTCGCGTTCCGGCCGCCCTATTACCCCTCCGGTTTGTTTTTCCGGCGACCCCCTAGCTCCGCCGTGGACGCGGTGCTTGTCTTTCTCTCTCTCGTCGTGTCTCTCTCTCGGCACTCTCTTTCTCTTTCTCTCTCCCGCCGTGTCTCTCTCCCTCTCTCACGGCAGCTCTCTCTCTCTCTCTCTCTCCCGCCGTGTCTCTCTCCCTCTCTCACGGCAGCTCTCTCTCTCTCTCTCTCTCTCTCCCTGCTCTCTCTCCCTCTCCGGCTGTCGTCTTCAAATCTCTGGCAGTCTCGACTCGGTTCCTTCCCGAAACAGAACCACGACTCGTGAACATATAATAGGTAAAGTTAATTCGAGTTTTAGTATTGTTGTATTCGTATAGAGATTGTCGGTTTTAAACCGTTAAAAATCGGTTATATTGTTGGTCATATAATTTGAAAAGGGTTAATTTGTAATGTTTTGAATCGGGTAAAAGGTGAACGATCGGATAATATATATATTAAGTTTCTTATGGGTTTAATTGACAATTGTTATCTTGGTTTCGTTTTGGGTTATACGTTAGTCATTAAACTCTAGACTCGGGTTCACGTCTCATCCTAGACCGATTTTGGTATTAATCTTATACTTAACAAATAAGGGTTATTATTAGTACTAATATTATTACATAAAAACTATTATTAGTATTAATATGTTGAGTTTACTATTATAGGTATTTATTATTAATATTACTATTACCATTATTATTATAAATATTGAAGTTAATACTATTATTAACAAGATTATTATTATTATTATTATAAATATTAAAATTGTTATTAATATTATTAAATGTCATATTATTATCTATTAAAAATCATATTTTATCATTAATTACTAGCAATAATATCATTATAGTATATTATGAATTCGTTTAGAAATCAAACCGACATCGAGTATAATATCATTATTTACTATCAATAATTATTATTTTTACCAACAACATCTTAATTAATATTAAGATCTTTATTCTCTTACTATTATTATTAGTATTATTAATAATAAGTACGGTTATTATTTTACGTCATATCGTACATATCTATATATCTATATATGAAACACTTCTTTTTAAAATTATTATTATTATTATCATTACCATCATCATCATAAATAATATTATTATAAGCTTTATTATAAATTCATTTTCATAAAACCGAACTCGTGATTTAAACCCGTCTTTTTTCTTTTAATATTGGTTTAGCTATTTCAAAGCCCAATAAAATACTTTTTTATTATTAATTATGTACGAGTCCCTAATCATTAACAAATTAACCGATAATCCGATTTACAACCGAACCTTCTCATCCAATGTTTCCAATATAATTTCATTATGGTTTCAAGTTCATTAATATATATTACGTTATTTATTTTAGCTAAGGTGTTTATCGTTTCAAGTCGGATCTTTCATTTACCGTTCGAGCTTCATTTATTTATCTATTTATTTCTTGGTTCATCAGTCGAGGTGAGTACTTTCATACCCCTTTTTCCATATTTCGTTTTGGGGTGACATTTCATACTTATCAAACTAAATGCTTTAATTACTTGCATCTTAAACCCACAAACGTGATTGTATACCTTACTTGAATAATTGCTCGATTTGGTGTTGTATGCTTATTTGACTATGTGTTTACAGCTTTTGGATGGTGAAACTATAAATCCTATACCATTTGGCAATGGCAAGGTGTCGTTAACGTATGCTATTAACGATAACTATAAATCCTAGACTACTCGGCATCCCCTTGTAGCTAGGTGGTGCTAATGTAAGCTTGTTAGCAACTGTCATAAAATCCTAGACTAATTGCCAATAGCTAGGTGTCGCTAACTTGTTTAGCGATAACTATTTACTCTAGTTTATAGCTTTTATTTATTGTTTTGTATACAAGTTTTGTGGATTTTCATACTATACACATATATGCTCAAACTTATGAATTGCTCACCAACCTTTGTGTTGACAAACTTTATTTTATGAAATGTTACAGGTTTGACTTTTGTTGACTCGAGTGCTTGATGGAAAACGTTACCAAGACTATTAGGGTATTAGTAAAACGAACAATATGAATGCTATTTGTTTATATGAATGAGATGTGTTGTTATTGATTTGTTGAAATAAATTGTGTTGAATAAATATTGTCACTTTAAATAGTGTCTTGTGTATTTGTCCAATCACGTTGCACCCCGGCATGTTCCGCCGCCTTTGATCGGGGTGTGACAAATGGACCATCATTGATCCAAATTAGCTTTTAAAACAAAAATAGGTTCATGGGTAACATTAGAAAGGAAAAAAGAAACAGGTTCTTAGACTATCTACTATGGTAATCATTTATCACAACCGGTTGCAAGGTGGCACAAAATGACAAAAAAACATTTTAATTAAAAAATTAAAAATTCTTTTTTGTCCACAACCGGTTGCAACCTTGGTTGTTCCAGCAACCCAAGTTTGCAACCAAACTTTTATATCTCACTTTGTTTTTTCATAAAAGTTACAACTTTTAACCTTTTTTAAAAAAATGTAACAATATGGTTTTATTTATAAAATAATACTAAACATTTTGATATTAAGTTTATAAAAAATGAAGCATTTTTATCTAATAAAATATTGGTTTAGGTTAGGTTATGATAGTGAGTAAAATATTGGGTTGGGTGGGGTTGTATAGATGGAAGAGAGAGAAATTAATTTTTTAATAAATGATTGGGTTGTGATAGTGGATAGTCTTAAGTGATGTTTGTTTTTGCTTCAAACATCTTCAGGAGAGTAATGTCTGCAGGCGCGCAGACAATCAGCTGTGAAGACAGTTTGTTTTTTTAAAAGAATAAGATCTGCAAACAGCTTATAACTTCTTAAAACAAAAGCTATTGAAACATGCTTCAAACGTCTTCATCCTCCACAACCGGTCGTCCAGCCCTTCCAACCCTAGCCACCGCCTCCGTCGCTCCTCCGCTCGCCGGCAGCCATCGCCACCGCCTCTGCTCCTCCAGGTACACTCCTTCTCTTCCTTTCTCCCTTGGTTCCGGTCGCCATAACCACCGCCATACCGCCTCCTGCTCTCTCCCTTGGTTCGGTCGCCATACCGCCGCCATAACCACCGTTCGACCACCTCCGTCGACCCCCCGCTGCTTCATCATTAAACCGTTTGACCACCGCCGTTCGACCACCTCGTTCTGGTGGTTGTGTTTTGGGCTGATTTGGTCTGCTTATATAAATTGAAAGAGTCGAGAAGTTTTATCGTGATTCATACAATCCGTTCAGTTTCTCTCTCAAACATCAATTTTGTTCATCTTCTGTTAACAGATAATGACTTATATTAAATAACTTCTATCCAGTGAGATAAGTTTGATAATTTACATATTTTCAGTTTATACAGACAGTATCAACTTATAAAAACAAACAGTCTTATTTTTTCAGCTTACAGAGCTTCAGACCACATCTTCAGCTGCAGACATAAAAACAGATGAAATCAGCTTACAGACAATTTATGTCTGCAAAAACAAACAGCACCTTATAGCATGAAAGAAAATTTAGCACACGTTATAGATTTACATAAAAATGTTTTATTTATTTATTTAATTAGACTAATTGATTATTAAAATTACATTTTACACGGTGCAGTGTCCCTAGCCTAAAGTAAACCTAGAAACAAATAAAGCAAGCTATCGTGTACACGAGTAATAATAATATAATATAAATATATATTATGTACACGAGTAATTGGAATTTTCTGGAGTAGAAGACAAAAAGGAAAAAGCTAAAAAGGAGATATGAGCATCTTTCAAATAATAGTTTATTCAAAATATTAAAATTCAACATATATTTAAACCAATATTTAAGTTAATAAAAGAGAGTTTAAAAATTAACATTTTAAAATTCACTTAAGGCTATGTGTAACGGTTTAGTAAGCGTGATGGAGGCTCGACCATGTAGGCTCCATGTCCACAAAACACCACGTCCTTATTCAATGACTGGGGCATTTTAGGACGAGTTACAACCATTGAACGACTAGTCTGTATAACAGCAAATTATTAAAATTTTAATTTTAATTCTAACAACACTATCTAAAAAGGAATTGCATGATTAGTCAGGTTGCTATTCATGGCGATGGGTTTGGTAGTAGTGGACGAGATGGCCCTTTTGGGTCGATATAAAGAGACAGATTACTTGGAACTGGTATTACCCACACAACTCGCAATACCCAACTATGTGTGAAGTGTGAATCGAAAAGGTGGAACAAACACCTTTTCTCGGGTCCTTCTTAAACATGATTTTGAGGGATTCAAGGATGAACACTTTGGGGCTTGTTAGAGAGAGTAATGGCAAAATAATAGTCACAATTAGGTTGAAAATACATGGTTAAAAGATGATCTAGGTAATGTGGTCCTTAATGTTATCTTGCCGGGTTGTGTGAATGAGAAAATGACCAATACAATGGGTGGATGGAAAATCTGTGGGCCAAACGAACGTGTGAAGGTGGTCGCATTACTACTTGGGTCAACACTTAAAAATTTTGGGCCTTGGTATTGTGGGTTGGGTCGTTTACTACGTAGCAGACTTTTTAACAGGGGAAAGTGATGCAAGATCGTTCACAAGCTCGCATATGTTAAAGGGTTGGACTTGTGGATGGGTTAATGGATGTTATACGGTGGACCGTGAGGGGACATGTGTTGACGGTTTTGGCTAAACATGGAGCTAAGAAAATGGGAACTTGATTATCTATTTTGGGGTTTTATTTAAAACTTTTCAAATCTCATTTCCGTGTTATTTGTATCTTGATTTCTTTTGAATGCCTCATATTATGTTATAAGAGCATTCTCATCCCATCCCCATTCCAGAATTTGAGGAAAATTGACCAAAAAAAAAGATAAAAAAGGCTCGTATAAAACACCTGTATCTCCCATCCGCATCCGCATCCGCATCCGCATCCGCATCCACATCCCAAGCATCCCTAGTATTTTTATAAGAAAACATATCAACCTCCCAAGCTTATTTTCACTATTCATCCGACATAGGTTTTTCTTTTATTTTAATATTTTTATGAGTGGATAAGAGTGAAAGAAGGAGAAAAAAAATAATTGTAAGAAGAAATAAAGAAGTATTATTTAATTTAGAGGGTGTTTGGGATTCCTTATTTTTATCAACTTATAACTTATAAACTTTTTGAAAAGTTAATAAGGTGTATAAGGTGTTTAGCAAACCATAAGGCCTTATGGGTTTTAACTTATGGACAAGGAAAAATAAAAGGGTTTTGAAAAGTTAGGAATCTCTAACTTATTAACTTAATGGGTTTAATTTGCCTATTACACCCTTCTAACCCTCAAAACTCATTACACCATTTTAAAAAAGAGTGTCCCTTTTAGTCATTTTGGTTTCCCCCACCACATAAGCTAATCCAAACATTTTTTTACAAACTTCTTTTAAAAAAATCCTTCTAACAATAAGTCCTTCTAACAATAAGTCCTTTTGCATTTAAATAAGCAATCCCAAACACACCCTTAATATAGATAAGTATAGGTAATAAAATGTAGGAAGTTTAGTTAGATATAATCCTCTCTATAACTTAAATAAAAATTATATTTTCGTTAATTCGTTTCTCACCTATTGAAAAGTTCATCTGTCTCATCTCCTATATTTATCTATTTTTAATTAAATAATTATTTATTATTCTTTTATATATTAAAATTTTCTCTTTCTTTCACCCAAAAAATATTTTAAAAAAAGATATGTTTTAATAGTGTATGTAATTTTAGTTTTTAGGAAAGTTTATGATTTAGTAATTTTAGTTTTTAGGAAAGTTTATGATTTAGTAATTTACGTTTAAGCAATTTGTAATTTATGTAATTTGTAATATTTTTTTAGGAAATATCTCATAGACTAATGACCAAATTTCAAAAGTGTTTCAATTAGGTCACTCATGTATATTTTCCTCAAATCGGGTCACTAAATTTTCAAATCGAGTCTCGCTGATATTTTTGTGCGTCAAGAAAGAAATGGATGATAAGATGTGGGGGTCGTAATTTGCAATATATGTAGTTATATTTAAAAAAAATTAAAAACGTTAATTATATTAAAATTCAAAAATAAAAAATAAAATTCACGTCGCCACTCTACGTCAACATCAAAAAATTGATAAAAAGATTTCTTATGTGAAACAAAAAAGAAAAACACTAAAAATATATGTTAAAACCCTTAATTTAATAAAATATGAAAGTTGAGTGACTTGATTAGAACATTTTTTAAAGTTGAGTGACCTAATTGAAACACTTTTAAAACTTGGTTACTATTATATGAAATTGCCCCCTTAACTAATTAAAAGATACGTTAAAACGTAATCATACGAGAAGCATAACTAATGATTAAGGATAATTAAATATTGAATCAAACGAGCACCCTAAGGAGTCTGTATTATGCTCATCTTCCCAATTGTCAACGATCTTCATGACAGCCCGTGAATCATGCGACACATACCTTTCTTCAAGCAGTAGTTCATCTCACGGGGTGAACTCCTCTTCTGAAAGATTTTTTAAGACTTTAATAGGTATCGAAGTTGAGAAAACATTGTTTTGTGGGTTTGCCATGAGTAGAATGTGAAGGAAAAAGTTGACAAAAAAATGTTGTTTTATAGTGTGATTCCGAAATAGCCATTGGAATTTGAATGCTAATATCGTATGGACTAATACGAAGCGTATAATATACAACGGATCTCGTATGAAAGCATCCAAATCAAATAAACATAAATCGTGTATATATATATATATATGGGATCTCATATGGGACTATACTAATCATATAAACGATTTTGTATGAATGTACTTCGCATAGAGTGGTCAATAACTACTGACATAGAGATGACACCTATATGAATCATATCAATTTATGCAACTCATATAGGTGTGGCCGGACATCCAAATAGTTGCCTATAATACACATATTTTGATACTACTAAACTCTGCATACCTTTTGTACAAATATACATATAAAATTTTTAGTAACATGTGCTGTGGATCAGCCAACGGGGATTTCTATTATTTTGTTTAGAGAAAGCAAGTAAACATGGCATGTGATTATTGGTAAAGCACTTTGGAAAGCTTGTCGTTTGGACTAAAGCAAATATCTTTTTAGTTTATTTACATAAATGATAAATGTCCCTTGTTTATGGTCAATATTCTTCATTAATTCTTCTTAAGTCACAAGAAATTGTAACTTGCAACTTCTACTTTTGACCACAAAATTCATTCCGTGTGAAAACGGGATTCGTATAATAATAATAATAATAATAATAATAATAATAATAATAATAATAATAATAATAATAATATGCATGTTGTGAGAAGGTGTGTCATTGCATTTACAACATTATAATTTAATCCGTATTAATGTTAGGATTTTGACGAAGACAACGAATACTTTGGGAGTCAAGAACACGTTAAAAATTAGATCCACATTGCTTACTGTGTGAGTAGGTGATGGAGTACCGGTACCGAAAACTCAAAAATTGGTACCGATTCGATACCAGTATCTAAAACGCTCATCCCTAAGGTAAATTGATATCTTAAGTATATATAAACGGAAAATCTTAAATTTTCTAAAGCTATCAGATTGTTTTATTTGTAAATGAATGCGTCTCATGCATTTGACTCGAATTCACGGGTATGAGTCTTACCAAACCTAAATAACATTTACACGGGTTATAACATCTCATTAAATTAAAAGTAATCTCACCAAATATTTTATATGAAAATCCTATTAAATAGGGATATACTAAAAAATTAGTATCCGATTTAAAAAAAATATTCAAAATTAAGAAACAATTTTATAGTAACAAAAATAAGCGGGTCATGGGTCTCACCTAGCTTTTTAATCAGGTTATAACATTTCATTTATTTGTGAAACAATTTCATCATCAAATCCTAAGTATAATATTAACTTCTATGAAGTAATCCCTAGCTAAAACTAAAATAAAAAAAATATATAAATATTAGAATCAAATAATGTAAAACAACCCTGTAATATAAGGGATAAATACTAGTTCTATTATAATTTACAATAATTGATTCACGATTGAGTGTAATCTAATTACACAATTGAAATTACAATCATGATCAAATGGTTTGGTTTGTAATACATGTTTAGAACAAAGTGTTAATTGTGAACAGTTTTGTATTGAAACATAACGTAATTCAGTTACGGTTTTCTTTTAATTTAATTACGTCTTAACTTCGACGCTTAATAGGCTTACCGCGTACATACGTAATGTACAATAAGCCTTTATTGTATGTGATCACACCTCATAACTAATAGCTAAAAAACGCCACAAAATCTAACTTTTTTTGTAAACTAAAGTGCGTTATAGAGGTGCACAAAATACTTGGTTCCGGACCCGACTCAGTGTACCCGACCTAAAAACGGTTCCTAATTGTACCCGACCAACAGGTCGACCTGGTAGGCTTGTATTGGGTTTCTCCCCATACCTGAACCCGACCGGACCCGACGGAACCAGTTCTACTCTTAATCGGTCAAAACCAGACCCGAAACCCCCCAAAAAACCTAGAAAACCCGGTCAGATACCCAGGCTATACATGGAACCGGTTCTATCAAGCCCAGATTTGACTTTTGTTGATCATACCCGGTTTCGGTTCTTACAAAATACCTGATTTGAGCACTTCTAGTGGGTTTGCTTAACCTCGCGATCCATAATCTCAACAGGCTTCTTAACGAAATGCATAGTTTCATCAACTTGAACCTCCTCAAGTGGAATGTGAAGGTTCTCGTCAGCTAAACACTTCTTGAGATTGGATACATGGAACGTTGGATGCACATTACAGAGCGCGGGCGGCAGGTCAAGTCTGTAGGCAACTTTTCCTACACGCGCGAGAATCTTAAATGGTCCAACATATCGAGGAGCAAGCTTACCTTTCTTCCCAAAGCGGACAACACCCTTCCAGGGCGACACTTTGAGGAGAACAAGATCACCAACTTGAAATTCGAGAGGCTTCCGCCTACGATCTGCGTAACTCTTCTGTCGGCTTCTGGCAGTCAGCAGATGATCACGGATCTTGGCGATTTTATCGGTTGTCTCTTGAACAAGTTCGGGTCCTGTGATTTGAGCTTCTCCCACTTCGCTCCAACAAATCGGGGAGCGGCACTTGCGACCGTAAAGTGCTTCAAATGGGGCCATACCGATACTGGAATGATAGCTGTTATTATAAGAGAACTCGATCAAAGGCAGGTGCGAATCCCAATTACCTCCAAAATCAAGAACACAAGATCGGAGCATATCCTCAAGAGTTTGAATAGTTCGCTCAGACTGTCCGTCAGTCTGGGGATGATATGCCGTACTCATGTCCAAGCGAGTTCCTAGCGCAGATTGGAGAGATTTCCAAAAGCGAGATATAAAACGGCCATCGCGATCGGATATGATGCTCAAAGGAGTACCATGACGGCAGACAATTTCCTTGACATAAAGCTGCGCGAGTTGCTCAACACGGTAGTTTTCACGAATGGGCAGAAAGTGAGCAGACTTAGTCAATCGATCCACTATTACCTAAATGCTATCATGTTTGCTTGCTGTCAAAGGTAACTTGGTAATGAAATCCATCGCTATACCTTCCCATTTCCACGTAGGAATTTCTGGTTGTTCGAGCAAACCAGATGGGCGTTGGTGTTCAGCTTTTACCTTAGAACAAGTCAGGCATTTAGCTACGAACACAGCAATATCATTTTTCATACCGGGCCACCAATAAGTAATGCGCAAATCCTTGTACATCTTATCAGCGCCAGGATGAACGGAATATCGAGATTTATGCGCTTCACTCAGGATATCGGCGCGAAGATTCTCATTAAAGGGAATCCAGATGCGATTGAGATAGCAGAGAATTCCACTCAGATTGGGCACAAAATGCGCTTCCGCGCCACACGCTAACTCGGCGCGAAGGTTACCATTACTGATGGATGCGCGCTGCGCGTCACGAATGCGCGATTCAAGGTTGCTTTGGATCGGCGCGAAGTGAAGCTGCGTGCGCGGCAAGATACAGTTAAGCTGGCAGGGTTTTCGGCTGAGCGCATCGGCTACCACATTAGCCTTACCAGGATGATACCGGATCTCACAATCGTAATCGCTGATGAGTTCGTTCCATCGGCGTTGTCTCATGTTGAGTTCCTTTTGATCAAAGATATGCTGAAGGCTTTTATGGTCAGTGTAGAGGATACACTTAGTACCATAAAGGTAGTGTCTCCAGATTTTCAAGGCAAAAACAACTGCACCAAGTTCGAGATCGTGAGTTGTATAATTCTTTTCATGAACCTTAAGTTGCCTTGATGCGTAAGCGATAACCTTGCCTCGTTGCATAAGAACACAACCGAGACCTTGGTTGGAGGCATCGCAGTACACGACAAAATCATCATTACCCTCAGGTAGCGCAAGAACAGGAGCTTCACACAACAAACGCTTGAGCGTTAGAAAGGCTTCTTCTTGCTTCGAGCCCCAAATATACGGTTTACCTTTGTGCGTTAGAGCTGTTAAAGGCAATGCGATCTTTGAGAAGTTCGAAATGAAGCGCCGGTAATAACCAGCTAAGCCCAGAAAGGAACGGATCTCAGAAGGAGTGGTCGGCGTAATCCAGTTCTTGATTGCTTCAATCTTGGATGGGTCGACATGAATACCCATCTTGTTTACAACATGACCAAGAAACTGTACTTCATCAGACCAGAATTCACACTTGGAGAGCTTGGCAAAGAGCTGCTCGTTTCTAAGCTTTTGCAATACCAATCGGAGATGTTGCTCATGCTCGGCCTTGGTCTTAGAATAAATCAGAACGTCATCGATAAACACAATCACGAATTTATCCAAGAAAGGCCTACACACCCGATTCATTAGATCCATGAAAACGGCGGGTGCGTTGGTTAAACCGAAGGACATGACCAAGAATTCAAAATGGCCATAACGAGTTCGAAAAGCAGTCTTCGGAACATCTTCATCGCGGATGCGCAACTGGTGATAGCCAGAGCGGAGATCAATCTTGGAAAAACAAGAGGCACCTTGGAGTTGATCAAAGAGGTCGTCAATACGCGGTAAGGGATACCGGTTTTTAATGGTGAGTTTGTTCAACTCGCGGTAATCAATACACATGCGAAACGATCCATCTTTCTTTTTAACGAACAACACCGGAGCACCCCAGGGCGAAGAGCTAGGGCGAATGAATCCTTTAGCAGTCAACTCTTGAAGTTGGCTTGCCAATTCTTGCATCTCAGCGGGTGCAAGACGATAAGGAGATTTAGCTACGGGGGAAGCACCAGGGACAAGATCAATACGGAACTCGACTTCACGAGCGGGAGGGATACCAGGAAGATCATCAGGAAAAACTTCAGGAAAATCGCGCACAACAGGGATATCGCGAAGCTTCTTTTCTTCAGCAGGTTTAACCACATGGGCCAAAAATGCAAAACACCTTTTCCTCATGAGCCTTCGGGCTTCGGCGCAAGACATAAGTTTAAGACCGCGGGAGGGTTTCTCGCCGTAGATATGAAGATCACCATTTTCTCGAGGTATGCGAATCATCTTCTTAGCGCAAATAACTTCGGCGCGATTATGCGTAAGCCAGTCCATACCAATGATAACATCAAAGCTTCCAAGAGGCATGGGGATGAGGTCGATCAGAAAATCGTTTTCGTTAAGGTTAAGCGTGCAATCTTTAATCACCGAGTTAATTAAAACAGTTTCGCCATTAGCCAATTCAACTGAAAAATTTTCTTTTAAGTCGTTGCGCGGTCGACCAAGCTTCTGCTCAAACGCGCGAGAAATAAAACTTCGATCGGCGCCAGTATCAAAAAGTACAGAAGCATAAAATCCGTTAAGCAAAAATGTACCATTAACTACGTCATTATTCGCTTGCGCTTGGTGCGCGGTTATGTTAAAAGCTCGTCCGCGTGTCACTTGGTTCGAAATCTGGTTCACCGGATTCGCTTGCGTAATCTGAACTTGTAGTCTGGGGCACGCGTTCCGGAAATGACTGGGATCACCGCAGTTAAAGCACGACCTGGGTCGTGGGTTTTGGTAGGTTGGTTGAGGGTTCTGCGGGTAGACTGGTGGTGTTTGCGCAATTGGGTTGGCGGGAGGGACTCTACAGTATTCGGCAGAGTGACCAACACGGCCACATCGGTTACATTGTCGACACGGGGTTTGGGTTGGGTGATGAAGTCTACAGGTTGGGCAAAAGGGTTGATTTCCTGTGTAAGGTTTCTTAGGTGGCGGGGCAGGGAGTGCTGGATTGGTTAAGGCATAGTTGTGGACTACAGGAGGTGTTGGGTAGGTTGACAGTGGGTTAGGCGCGTAAACTGGAGGTTGGTAGATGGGTTGCTGGACAATGGGCGGGTTGGTAAGCGCATAGGCTTTGCGCCTGCGCTTGAGGTTGTTACGGTTTGAGGGTTCTGGTTTGGTTTCTGTTGGTTCAGGAACAGTCTTGGTGAGTTTGGTCTTCTCAGCTCCCCGCAGGAACAGGGTTCCTGCTCTGACATGGTTGTCGCTGAGCACAGCGGCCAACTCGATGGCGTCAGAGAGGGTTAGTGGGTTCCTGGCCCATACAGAATCTTGAATTTCCATGGGGAGACCCCCAAGGAATTTCTCGATGGCTCGGCGGGAAGGGGTAACAAGGTGAGGGACAAGTAGGCTTAGTTCGTGGAAACGCGTCGCGTATTCGCGCGCTTCGCCACTGTACTGCTTAAGATTCCAAAATTCTTCCTCCAGGCGCTTAACTTCGTTGGGAGGGCAGAATTCTCGCGTCAGAATTTCCTTAAATTCCTCCCAGAGCATGCTGGAAGCAGCTTCTGCGCCACGCGCATGAGCTACTCCATTCCACCATGTAAGCGCTCTAGATTCCAGGACATTGGAGGCATATAGGGTTCGTCTGTCTAGAGGGCATTGGGTGTGGAGGAAAGTGTTTTCAATCTTCTCAAGCCATTGGAGCATCACGGTGGCTCCTTCAAGGCCTGTGAACTTTGGAGGGTTACCCGCGTTAAAGGACTTAATATTGTAACCGGAGGTGTTGGCATTGTTTTGGTTTAAGGCTTGGGCTATTGCGGCGGCCATTTCCTGGGAACGTTGCTGCGAACGTCTGCGCGCGGCTTCTTTCCTCTTGAGATGGCGAGCTGATAGCGGAGGCATTCTATAAAAGTTTTAATTTTAGTTAATGTCTTGGTTTTATCGCAAAGTATAACCTTATAAAGCTTGGTTTCGCGGAGTCAGTTACTGTCAAAAGTTAAAGTAAAATAAATGACCCAAAAATGCAGACTTAATAAAGGTAACAAATTCGAATCAAGAATCGACAATTCATGTATCACCATGACTTTCCGAATTCCCAATTTAAAATATACGAGCAAACGAGTATTGGAGATTGACGATTCATGTATCACCATGACTTTTCAATCTTCAATATAAAATATACAAGAAAATGAGTATTGGAGGTTGACAATTCATGTATCACCATGACTTTTCAAGTCTCCAACCTCAGAACATAATCGTAAATGGAAATTGAAAATCAACTATTCATGTATCACCATGACTTTTCGGATTTTCAAATCCAACAAACGAATATGTAAGTAAAATCAATAAAAATCGAAATTCAACAAAAATCGAAATATCGCGGAATAAAACATAAAATCATATACTGCGCAAGCGCGAGCATATTCATAAATAACGAGTAATTAACAATAAGCGTGTAAACATGAGATTTCTCTCATGCGCGAGAAGGGACTCTTAGGTATTCTAGGCCGTTACGTCTAACCACCTATCCTAAAGTCAACGAGCTCTGATACCAATCTGTAACACCCCGACCAAAGGCGGATTATACATCGGGGCGCCACATATTGTTTCATTACTCGTGACACTATTGGGTGTCAATATTTAATAAATATATTCATTCGCGCACGCGCAAAGTAAACACAAGATAACATACAGCAACATAATTCAATATATTATAATAGGCAAAATATTCGAACAACAATAACTTGTCTTGATACATTTTAATCTAGGTCCAAAAGTAAAAACGTCCTACGTGTCCACAAGCTCCAAAACAGCTACTGCAAACCTGAACATGTGTTAAAATAAACGTCAAACACTTGCGTGTTGGTGTGAAATCAAGTTTAATACAATACATAGATAACAATAAATCTGCGCGCAACATGTGTATGTCTGGTTTTCAACAAGGGTGTAATCTGATCGGGACCAACTCTAAGATTCATAGACTGCCAGTGCTCACAATTGAGCTCACAAACAAGACAAACTGTGCATGTGTAAACAAAAGAGAAAATCATAAACGATAGTTCTCCCGTGTTCATCTAATGGTACCATGAGAACTGCGGAATAGACCGACAAAACGGTTAATGATCCACACATACAAATAAACAGCCAAGTCTACGTCCTCAACACATGGGATACTGCGCGACTAAAGTTCATAAACAGTTTAAGACTCTAAGTTTGTATGAACACATGAACATCCCAAAACATTAAAAGCAAAAAGGGATTAGGTACGAGATTACTCACTTGATAAACGATGCGGTGTAAGATAATGCAAGAACCAACTTTAAACAAGCACAAGTTAACCTATAAATAAGATTATTGTTTTAATGATTGGTTTTAAGTCTTGATTATAAGTTAGCATAATTAATAAGTAAATTATTATATATAATATATATATTACCGGAAAAGCAGGGCAGAACAGGGAGGAAGACGGAGGCAGAGAGGGAGGCGGCAGAGAGAGCAAGGAGGAGGTTAAATTAAGTGTTGGTGTGTGATGTGTTAGGAAAAATAATACTATTATTTATAGGGAAACCCTAGGAGACATGAATCCAGAAAAAGGGGAAAAGATTCCAAGACAAAACAAAAGATAACAAAAGATATCAAAAGCAAGTTCAGAAAGTAAAAGATATCAAAAGATATGACAGCAGGGAAAAAGAGAAAAAGGCTGACAGGGAACAGTAAAAAGGCATGGGAGGGTCAGATAAAGGTACTGGTCAAGCATGGAAAAGCAGATCTCAAAAGATAATGTCAGTCACTTTTTCTGCCAACCAATGGGGTTGGTGCGCATGCTGCGCCGAAAGTAACTTTTCAGACATAAGATAGGTCAGGTCAACAACACAGGAGATAAGACAACACAAAAGCAAACGGCTAGATTAAACAGAAGAAAACTCAAAGGGTTTAGCGCGAGAAGGCTAAGGCGCGCCGCGGGAAGAATCACATTTCTTAGCGCGCCGCGGGAGGAACTATAATTCCTAGCGCGCCGCGGGAAGAACTATAATTCTTCGCGCGTCGAGGGATGAACTACGATTCTTAGCGCGCTGCGAGAAGAACTACAAATCCTTAGAGCGTCGCGGGAAGAACTACCGTTCTTAGCGCGCTGCGAGAAGAATTACAATTCTTAGCGCGCTGCGAGAAGAGTTCGTCTCGCGTATCGCTGTAACAGGTGGTCTTCACGCAGGCTTCCTTGAAAGGAGTCTGGCGCGTGGAGCTGCGCAGACAACCTCAGGCGGGAAGAAACAAAGGACAAGGAAAGAGTTGGAAGCGGGAAACAAGACTTAAGAGCGGGACGGCGACAAGAGGGAAAAGAAGGCGGAAAGAGAGAAGGAAGAGGGACGGGACGGCGGAAAGAAAGAGAGAGAGAGGCGGGAAGGAAAATATATTATTATTATTAAAAGTAAAATATAAGTATAAATAAATATTAAATCATAACAGAAAGAGATCGGGTCAGAGAAACGGGTACCTGGGTCGGGTCGGATCGGGGCAGATGTCACACCTTATTCAATGACTGGGGCATTTTAGGACGAGTTACAACCATTGAACGACTAGTCTGTGTAACAACAAATTATTAAAATTTTAATTTTAATTCTAACAGCACTATCTAAAAAGGAATTGCATGATTAGTCAGGTTGCTATTCGTGGCGATGGGTTTGGTAGTAGTGGACGAGATGGCCCTTTTGGGTCGATATAAAGAGACAGATTACTTGGAACTGGTATTACCCACACAACTCGCAATACGCAACTATGTGTGAAGTGTGAATCGAAAAGGTGGAACAAACACCTATTACACCCTTTTAAAAGTTAATAAAGTGTATAAGGTGTTTAGCAAACCATACGGCCTTATGGGTTTTAACTTATGGACAAGGAAAAATAAAAGAGTTTTGAAAAGTTAGGAATCTCTAACTTATTAACTTAATTGGTTTGATTTGCCTATTACACCCTTCTAACCCTCAAAACTCATTACACCCTTTTAAAAAAGAGTGTCCCTTTTAGTCATTTTGGTTTCCCCCACCACATAAGCTAATCCAAACATTTTTTTACAAACTTCTTTTAAAAAAATCCTTCTAACAATAAGTCCTTTTGCATTTAAATAAGCAATCCCAAACACACCCTTAATATAGATAAGTATAGGTAATAAAATGTAGGAAGTTTAGTTAGATATAATCCTCTCTATAACTTAAATAAAAATTATATTTTCGTTAATTCGTTTCTCACCTATTGAAAAGTTCATCTGTCTCATCTCCTATATTTATCTATTTTTAATTAAATAATTATTTATTATTCTTTTATATATTAAAATTTTCTCTTTCTTTCACCCAAAAAATATTTTAAAAAAAGATATGTTTTAATAGTGTATGTAATTTTAGTTTTTAGGAAAGTTTATGATTTAGTAATTTACGTTTAAGCAATTTGTAATTTATGTAATTTGTAATATTTTTTTAGGGAATATCTCATAGACTAATAACCAAATTTCAAAAGTGTTTCAATTAGGTCACTCATGTATATTTTCCTCAAATCGGGTCACTAAATTTTCAAATCGAGTCTCGCTGATTTTTTTGTGCGTCAAGAAAGAAATGGATGATAAGATGTGGGGGTCGTAATTTGCAATATATGTAGTTATATTTAAAAAAAATTAAAAACGTTAATTATATTAAAATTCAAAAATAAAAAATAAAATTCACGTCGCCACTCTACGTCAACATCAAAAAATTGATAAAAAGATTTCTTATGTGAAACAAAAAAGAAAAACACTAAAAATATATGTTAAAACCCTTAATTTAATAAAATATGAAAGTTGAGCGACTTGATTAGAACATTTTTTAAAGTTGAGTGACCTAATTGAAACACTTTTAAAACTTGGTTACTATTATATGAAATTGCCCCCTTAACTAATTAAAAGATATGTTTTAGTTAAAACGTAATCATACGAGAAGCATAACTAATGATTAAGGATAATTAAATATTGAATCAAACGAGCACCCTAAGGAGTCTGTATTATGCTCATCTTCCCAATTGTCAACGATCTTCATGACAGCCCGTGAATCATGCGACACATACCTTTCTTCAAGCAGTAGTTCATCTCACGGGGTGAACTCCTCTTCTGAAAGATTTTTTAAGACTTTAATAGGTATCGAAGTTGAGAAAACATTGTTTTGTGGGTTTGCCATGAGTAGAATGTGAAGGAAAAAGTTGACAAAAAAATGTTGTTTTATAGTGTGATTCCGAAATAGCCATTGGAATTTGAATGCTAATATCGTATGGACTAATACGAAGCGTATAATATACAACGGATCTCGTATGAAAGCATCCAAATCAAATAAACATAAATCGTGTATATATATATATGGGATCTCATATGGGACTATACTAATCATATAAACGATTTTGTATGAATGTACTTCGCATAGAGTGGTCAATAACTATTGACATAGAGATGACACCTATATGAATCATATCAATTTATGCAACTCATATAGGTGTGGCCGGACATCCAAATAGTTGCCTATAATACACATATTTTGATACTACTAAACTCTGCATACCTTTTGTACAAATATACATATAAAATTTTTAGTAACATGTGCTGTGGATCAGCCAACGGGGATTTCTATTATTTTGTTTAGAGAAAGCAAGTAAACATGGCATGTGATTATTGGTAAAGCACTTTGGAAAGCTTGTCGTTTGGACTAAAGCAAAAATCTTTTTAGTTTATTTACATAAATGATAAATGTCCCCTGTTTATGGTCAATATTCTTCATTAATTCTTCTTAAGTCACAAGCAATTGTAACTTGCAACTTCTACTTTTGACCACAAAATTCATTCCGTGTGAAAACGGGATTCGTATAATAATAATAATAATAATAATAATAATAATAATAATAATAATAATAATAATATGCATGTTGTGAGAAGGTGTGTCATTGCATTTACAACATTATAATTTAATCCGTATTAATGTTAGGATTTTGACGAAGACAACGAATAATTTGGGAGTCAAGAACACGTTAAAAATTAGATCCACATTGCTTACTGTGTGAGTAGGTGATGGAGTACCGGTACCGAAAACTCAAAAATTGGTACCGATTCGATACCGGTATCTAAAACGCTCATCCCTAAGGTAAATTGATATCTTAAATATATATAAACGGAAAATCTTAAATTTTCTAAAGCTATCAGATTGTTTTATTTGTAAATGAATGCGTCTCATGCATTTGACTCGAATTCACGGGTATGAGTCTTACCAAACCTAAATAACATTTACACGGGTTATAACATCTCATTAAATTAAAAGTAATCTCACCAAATATTTTATATGAAAATCCTATTAAATAGGGATATACTAAAAAATTAGTATCCGATTTAAAAAAAATATTCAAAATTAAGAAACAATTTTATAGTAACAAAAATAAGCGGGTCATGGGTCTCACCTAGCTTTTTAATCAGGTTATAACATTTCATTTATTTGTGAAACAATTTCATCATCAAATCCTAAGTATAATATTAACTTCTATGAAGTAATCCCTAGCTAAAACTAAAATAAAAAAAATATATATAAATATTAGAATCAAATAATGTAAAACAACCCTGTAATATAAGGGATAAATACTAGTTCTATTATAATTTACAATAATTGATTCACGATTGAGTGTAATCTAATTACACAATTGAAATTACAATCATGATCAAATGGTTTGGTTTGTAATACATGTTTAGAACAAAGTGTTAATTGTGAACAGTTTTGTATTGAAACATAACGTAATTCAGTTACGGTTTTCTTTTAATTTAATTACGTCTTAACTTCGACGCTTAATAGGCTTACCGCTTACATACGTAATGTACAATAAGCCTTTATTGTATGTGATCATACCTCATTAGAGGTGCACAAATCGGGTTCAACTGGAAAACCCGAACCGGTTCGGTTCCCGACCCGAACCGATGCCAGATATGCTAACTTTTAAGAACCGGGTAGGGTATGAACCGGAACCGGTTTTTACGTAAAAACCGGCTCCACCGGTTTTTTTTGAAATTTAAATATCATAGCCGTTAGGAACCGGTTCCAACGGCTATATAGCCGTTTTTGACCGTTGGAACCGGTTTTTTTAACTATAAATAGGTTATTTTTTTACTCTAAATAGCAAGGTTTGTTTGTGTACTTGTTAAACCACTTCCAAAACTATAAAACACACTCCAAACCACAATTAACCTTAAACCGACAACAAATGGCAACTAATGATGACGTTGTTATGGTGATCGAAACAACCGATGTTTGGGTTCATTATGATTTGTATCTCATGACCGACTCACATGAGTTGGCACGTTGCAAATATTGCTCGAAGTTTCTTAAAGCAGGGTCCAACTCGACATTACGAAAACATACGAATAAGTATTGTCGAGAGAAAAGAAGTTTGGAAGCTAAAAAAACGGAAGTGGGAGAGTCGTCCGGCTCTACAACCTAAAAATAAGTATTCCCGGATTAAAACGACGGACTTTGTTTTTTATGTTTTAGTTGTTATGTTTAGTATCGTTTATGTTTTAATAATGTTTGTAATAGTTATTTTTTAAATAAATAAAATGTTCGTCGTTATTAAAAAGTAACAAAAATTAATCATGAGTAACAAAAGTAATTATAATAAAACAAATCAAAACTAAATATTAGTTGAACAAGTTACAAATAATTTTACCAAAACAAATAATTACAACTCTTCTTCGTCTTCATTCTCGTCTTCACCCTCGTCTTCGTTATCGGAAGAAGCCCCGTCCTCCGCCTCCTCATCATGAATATGACGCTCTATTGGTATTTCGTCTTCAAAGTTCGCCTTGTGTTGTACACGATCCACCGCATCCAAATGGTCCTTTAGGCAAATGCAAACCTCTAGAGACTCGGGAGTTAGTTTTGTTCTTCGCATAGATAACACCCTCCCACTAAGAGAAAAAACCGATTCGGAAGCAACCGTTGAGGCTTGTACGGCAAGCAAATCACGAGCCATGGCGGATAGAATGGGAAATTCGTTTTGTTTACCTTTCCACCAAGCCAACAAATCAATATTGCGAATTTCGTCGACCGTTGCGCCCTCAACATAGTTTGCTCCACTATATCGACCAAGTTCGCTACTTGGTGTGTTTCCTCTTTGCCTCTTAGATGCCGATTCACGAATCCCATTCATCAAGTTTATAAGTGGGTCATTGCACGGCCTACTAGTTGTTGTTTTTTCACAAAAGACGATCTCGTGCTTGGACCATACATTTGAAAATAATGGTCATAAAGGTCTTGAAGGTTTTTGTTGAACTTGTCCTTCGCTTCCGTCGATAACTTCGGGTCAATCTCGTGCATACCTAAGTTGTCGAATATTTCTTCAATCGTTGTTTCAACCCCATTAATATTCCAATAGGGGTTTAATGCGGCGGCACAAGTAAAGACCGGCGGTATGTTTTCAAAATATTTTATGAACTTTTCTTTCATCACCGCAACAATATTTTCGAAGAGTTTGTTCTTCTCCGCAAAGCTTTTAAAAACACAAGACATATAGTACAATTCTTGCAAAACCCAACAACTAGTAGGGTAATAGACTCCCGATAATTTTGTTGTTGACTTTTTGAACACGTCAAGATACTCCAACAAATAACCGACTTGGACCCAAACACTTTCCGGAAACATATCGGCCTCGCGTTCTTCAACAAGATTGTTATGAAAAGCTTGTAAAGTTTGGCGTTGGGCAAAAGCACACTTTAACATATGACAAGTTGAGTTCCAACGGGTTGGAACGTCCCAATTCGGCCCCAAATACTTTCTTTCAACCGACTTGCAATAGTTCTTATATTCAAGATGTCTTCTTTTACCACTTTTGAAGACATCTTGTAACATAAGTCTAAAGTATTTTAAATCATCACAAATGTTTTCATTGTCAAGACCTATTTGAACAACCAAGTTGATGATATGTGCAACACATCGGACATGAAAAAAATCCCCGAAACAAGGTGGTGAATATTTAATGATAAATTTTTCAGCCGCCTTAGTATTGTTTGAAGCGTTGTCAAACGAAATCGAAAATATTTTATTTCTCAAGTTGTAAGTCGTTATAACTTCATTAAGTAATTCAAACAATTTTTCGGCGGTATGTGGGAACGGGAAGTTTTCAAAAGCGATGGTGCGTTTCATCAATTGCCATGTCACCGGATAAACCCAATGAGCGGTGACACATATGTATGATTCGGGCAACCCGTGTGGTGCCGACCAAACATCGGTAGTTAAACTAACCATGGCTTTTAAAGAATGAAAAGACTTGATTAACTCTTTTTTAGCACACTCCCACAACCTGATACAATGACGTCTTAAGGTAGTACGACTTACATGTGTGTATCTCGGTTGTAGAGTTTCGCGAATCAACGACGTCAACTCCGAGTCATCAAAGTGGTTAAACGGCAAACCTCGTTGAATAACGAACTTTGCCATTCTATCTTGAACTTGAGTCGTGTTGTAACGAAATAGTGTACCATCTTTACCCAAGTCAATTTGATCGGACGCGCAATCCCTTTCAACGCCTTGCAATATGGCTTCTCGATGTGCTTTCTCAAAGTAGAGTTGGAATCGTGCTTTAATATTGAACCACATAGTTTGCAACGAGCCTTTTGATAACCTTCGTCATCCACAATCAAATCCCAATTCTTCCATATGTCTTGGTTGCGGTTATGGTTGACTACCGTAACAACCCTTGGGTCCTCCGTAACAGGAACGGGGGCAACAAAAACACTCTTCTTAGCCTTCTTGTTAGTTTTTTTGATGGGTGCCATAATAATATTTAGTTGGATGGTCGGGTAACGGAACGAGTTTGCTAAAGGAGTAGTATTTTAGTTTGTTTTTGAGTTTGGTGGTGAAATTAGTGGTGGAAAACAAGTTATATATAGGTTTGGGCATCAAAAACCGGTTCCAACGGCTATATTACCGTTGGAACCGGTTCCAACGGATCTATTGTCTCTCGAAAACCGGTTCCAACGGCTATATTACCGTTGGAACCGGTTCCAACGGCTAATTGGTGGCTAAAAAAACCGGTTCCAACGGCTACTTTGACTTTTGTTTGACTCTTCAAAAAAAACCCGCCGGAACCGGTTTTTCCGGGTACGAACCGAACCGGTTACAATTAAGAACCGGGTAGGAACCGGGTTGGAATTGATACTAACATACAAATATGAGAACCGGGTACGATTTTCGGGTGCAAAAATACCCAAACCGGGTATTGTACCAACCGGGTTGGAACTGGAACCGGTTCCGGTTCGGTTCCACCAGTTAGGTTCCGGAACCGGTTTTTTTTGTGCACGTCTATACCTCATAACTAATAGCTAAAAAATGCCACAAAATCTAACTTTTTTTGTAAACTAAAGTGCGTTATAGAGGTGCACAAAATACTTGGTTCCGGACCCGACTCAGTGTACCCGACCTAAAAACGGTTCCTAATTGTACCCGACCAACAGGTCGACCTGGTAGGCTTGTATTGGGTTTCTCCCCATACCTGAACCCGACCGGACCCGACGGAACCAGTTCTACTCTTAATCGGTCAAAACCAGACCCGAAACCCCCCAAAAAACCTAGAAAACCCGGTCAGATACCCAGGCTATACATGGAACCGGTTCTATCAAGCCCAGATTTGACTTTTGTTAATCATACCCGGTTTCGGTTCCTACAAAATACCTGATTTGAGCACTTCTAGTGGGTTAGGATATATTTATGGGCTGAGAGTTTATAGTGAGCTTAAGTTTCTTTTTGGGTTCTGATATTTGTAAATCTAAAAAACAAAGAACTTCAATCTTTCCCCATTAATCAAAATCCTACACCATTCATTCATTAGTGATTCAAACATAAGGAGATTTTTTTACTAACAATATATAACTGTATGAATAATCTACTACATAAAATAATAGTTTGAGGAATTAAAGAAAATCAAACCTACATATATGAAATTCAATCGAAAAGCAAAAAAAATAAAAAAATGCCATCAATTTATTTTCTTCATAAATACTTATATATTGCCTTAAAAAATTAAAGTATTATAAATTCATCATCACTTTCAATGGCAATTGCAATAGTGCCCCCAACCATTCTTAACATATGCGAAAAAAAAGACATGGGTCAAGCAACAATGCTTTATTCGGCACACTGCAATAATTTGTCTAACTTGTGTTTAATAATGTTTCAAACAAATATTAACACATGCATATATTGTGTTACTAACGAGAATGACAAGAGACAGATATTGGTAATACAGTTTCACATCTCATTGTAAAATCGTGTCTTATGCATGTTGGGTACCCGATTACTCGCTAGCAGGGGGCTACTCAGTACTCGTTAGTTTGTAAAATATTATCCCTTGTGGTTTCTCAATTACGTTTTGTCTTACCTTTCCGACACTTGATTAATTTTATTACCCAAGGAGTTTATACATATAAAAGCTAAAAAGTCAATTAACGAAAAAAATAACAAAATATTTAGAGGTATAATTCGGATAATCAATATCACCTATTTTTCATAGTAGTGATTTTTTTTAAAAAAATAATAATAAATACCACAATAAATGAATCTTTGTCCAATTTTGGGTCATGCATGTATATTGTCTGTTTGTTTTGATTAAAGATATATTGTATAAACTATCAAACCTTAAACAACATTAATCTAGAATACATAAAGTACTTGTGCCATCTAAACAAGTTACTTTTTAGACAGGATTTGCATAGGCAAAGCAACCAAAAAGAAAGAAAGGTATATCTATATGGCAAGAAACTTGGTACCATTCACACTTCCAGCAAATGTTAAGTTTGTGTATTTATTCAACAAGACCAATCTTAACATTTTCATCATCAAACACAATTTTAACATTCAAAGATGGAATCAAAGGCGGCTCGAGTTTATCAAGATTTCGAACCCTCAATGGAGTGGGTACCTGAAGATGATTCAGATACCCTTCTCGTCTATCTTCCAGGTTTCTTTTATTCGTTAATGCCAAAGTTTTAATTCGAATCCCTGAGTATTAGATGTACTAGATGACATTATTTGTATAGTCGAGTGTTTATATTTTAATATGACATTATTTGCCACCTCTTTATTCATTTGGATAGAGGTACGGTGTGCCTACATCTCACCCTCCCCAGACACTACTTATAGCTTTGCAGTCGGTGGGATTTTACTGGGCATGATTGATTGATTGATATGTTTATAAAAATACATGTATCGATTAAACCATAATTACAATAACATATATATAATTACAATATTAACACTCGACTACCCTCGTCTGATACTGTGAATTTGTAAATTGTAAAGGTTTTGCTAAGGAACAATTGAGGGTTCAACTAAGAGCAAGAAACTTGATTCTTAGCGGTGAACGAAAGCTCCACGAAAACACATGGAGTCGATTTCGTGTGGAGTTTCCAGTTTCCGCAAATTGTGATCTCAACAAAATCAGTGCAAAATTCGAAGGAAACATTCTCTTTGTTAGGCAACCCAAAATGATCACCCCAGCACCCAAGCCAGAGGAAGCTAAACCTGCAGCCGTTGCAACACCTCAAAAGCCTGTGGATGCTAAACCTACAGCCGTTGCAACAACACCTCAAAAGCCTGTAGATGCTAAACCTGCAGCCGTTGCAACAACACCTCAAAAGCCTGTGGATGCTAAACCTGCAGCCGTTGCAACAACACCTCAAAAGCCTGTGGATGTTAAACCTGCAGCCGTTGCAACACCTCAAAAGCCAGTGGAAGCTAAACCTGCAGCCGTTGCAACACCTCAAAAGCCTGTGGATGCTAAACCTGCAGCCGTTGCAACAACACCTCAAAAGCCTGTGGATGCTAAACCTGCAGCCGTTGCAACAACACCTCAAAAGCCTGTGGATATTAAACCTGCAGCCGTTGCAACACCTCAAAAGTCAGTGGAAGCTAAACCTGCAGCCGTTGCAACACCTCAAAAGCTTGTGGAATCAAATGAAGATAAAAAAATAATTCAAAAGAAAGAAGTAGTGAAGGACGAAGATGTCCCAAAGAGGGACGTGGAAGAAAGAGGAGAAAAAAGTGAAGCGAAATGTTGTGTTCATGAAAATGAGTCAAAGACGAAAACAAGTTATTTGGACAAGACAATCTTGGAGAAGTATAAACGAGCGGCTGGTGAGTTAGCCGTGAAGCTAAAGGCATCGGGTTATGGCGTGAACACAATTGCGATTCTGGTGGTTGGGATTGTGGTTGGCATCTATGTCACAATCAAATCTTGGACCAAGGCTTGAACTGAATGCACATATTAATTCATAAGTGTACTAAAGCTAATAATAATTCATAAGTGTTCATGAGACATCTTTAATTCATTTGTTGTTTATAAAATAACTTCGCACGCACATGCATCTAATTATACGTACGGTAATTAATGATGTTACAATAATATGTGTTTTAAAGAAGAAAAAGAAACTTATAATAACTAGTGATCAATTGGCTTAATTTTGATTAGGGGTGTGTAAGAAACCGAAAAAACGACCCAAAATTAAAAAACCGATCGAAAAATCTAAACTGAAAAAACCTAACCAAAACAAAAACGGCCGTTTGGTTTTATGTTTTGTAAAAACCGAACTAACGGTTAGGTTTTGGTTACATGTAATAAAAACCGAAAACCGAACCGAATTCCTAATTTTTTTTATATTTTATATTAAGTAATTTATAAGAATTTAATAAATATGTAACTCAAATATTTTTTTGTCAAATATATAATAGTCTATTATTTTACAATTAACAAAATTATTTCTAATTCATTATTTTTTGTCAAAAAAAAATTCGGCCTAATTAAAAATTTCAAACTCAAATGGCGAAAACCGAAAAATACTGAAACCAGACCGAAATAAAAAAGAAAACCGGAATTGTACAGCTTCAAAAACTCCAAAAACGAAGTTTTGGTTTTCGATTTAGTTTTAGCCGTAAACTACACTGAACCACACCACGCACGCCCTGATATTGAGGTGTAGTATATGAAAAACACTTTTTAGGTTTTCAACAACTTAAGTTAAATTATAGAAAATCCCAAAAAAATCCTTTCCAAAATACTTGATTGCACGTTTATAGCAAACCAAGGAATGAGCAAGAAGAGAACCGGCATGACTATTATTTGGAATTAACAAGTTTCTTCACCAGTTAAAAAGATAAATCGAATTTAGAGTTATTTGAGTCTGATTGACTGATTCAAATACCCTCGCTTACAACCGAACAACCGACATAATCCTCTCTTCTTGGGGCAGAAGCTATTTGTTTGGCTTTACATTCCTCCTAAGGGATTATTTATAATACATCCTTAGGACAGGCTCGAACACACCGAGTGCATCCGATACATACAGTGGCGGACCCAGGATTTTTTGTCAATGGGGTCCCAATTTTTTCGGTTTACAAAATTTTCGGGTCGGTCATTATTCGGGTTGGGTCGAGACGAGGAACATAATAAAACACGAAAATATGGTGTCATTGAAAACGAGTAAGTAGAAAGAATATAGATTAGAAACTAGATAGAACATACACTTTTAATTCATTTTTATTCATGCCCGAAAAACATAAGCGTAAGCTATATATATATGGTCTTACGTAAATAACCAAGACATGAAAAACTAACTCTTACACAAATAAATTATTAAGTATAATATACATAAACATAATAAATAATTTAAGAATATGTAAAACCCATGTTGTCATTATATATGTTGCATGGTTATAATGGTTACATGGGATAAACTAAAGAACACAAATACCCTAACTAAATAACTAATATTGACTAGGATATTAAAAAAACTGGGTATGGTGAGGCTTGAACCTGCAACCTCCCAAAGAAAAAACAAGGGACTTTCCACTAGACTAGTTCAATCTTAATAGTATGGGTTCCAAGTAATAATTTTTATGGGTCCTTACAAAAGTTAATATATCGTCTAAGTAATTTTTAAAAAACATTGGTGTCCCGAGACCCCGATGGGAACTATGTGGGTCCGCCCCTGGATACATATATCATAAATCTTTATTGGATGAGAAGTACATGAATTAGGGTGTTTACTTGAAGAATAAAATTTTTGTTTGATCGGCGTAATAAGTTTGATTTGTATATTATGTACTAGTTTGAGGCCCGTGTACTACACGAGTAATTATTGAAAATACAATATTTAGTAGATATTCATTATACAAGAAACAATAAACCCGTTAAACACTATTAATACAGTCGTTTTACAATAGTCTTAAAAACAATTTTAAAGTAAAAGATAATTATAAAAATCAAATATTTGAAAAAAAGAAAGTAAATATTAAATTAACAAATTTTAAAGAATAAATTTTAATAATGGTAATTATTATTTTACTATTATAAATTTGTTAAAAAGTATGAGGTTTAATGTAAAAGTGACAAGTGGTAAAACTTGTAGCCTTTTATACATGCTTATAATTTATTACTTTTAAAAGTAAATAATAAGTTACCTTTTAAGTTTCTATATGCAATAAAATGGATCTAGAAGCGTGCACAAACTCAACAAAATTGACCTATAAAAATTTGGTTTAGTGTGGAAACTTTAACAAATCAAAGTATTATGTTTTTCTTTTGTTAACTTTAGTTACTTTAAGTAGCAAGCGCCACATGGCAAAAGTACCTCGTTTATTGTTTCCCTCCAAATTATGGGCGGCAACTAACTTTTCAACTTTTGTACTCCTATGCCACTATATTACTTACCACTCTTAATCTTTCTATCCTATTCAAAATGCACCCTACAATATGTTTAAACAACTTAATAAGTCCTTAACACTTATATGGAACTCATCTAATTCTATCTATCTTCCCTTCCTTCCCGTTAAGTTAAGCGTGAACTAGCATACTATAACTAGGGTTGTTCATGAGCAGAGGCAGTACAAATCTTATACAAAGACTTTGCTAGAGTTTTTAACCGAGCTAAAAAGTTGAACTCGAACTTGGAATAGTTTTAAGAAATTAGTTTAGACTCAATTTGGCACAGTTATATTGATAGACTTTAGAAGAAGTAAGAGTCATGAGGCGAATTGGAGTGAATAAAGATGAGGAGTTAAACTTAAAATATTTATCTTTTTTATTTGGCTATAAATTAAATATAAAATGTTAATTTAACTGAGTGATACGTGGGCATTTGATTGACTTATAACAGATCTAACTATGTGCTTTTAAACGTTTATTAACATGAAATATAGTTACTTTGAGAATGATTCGTTTTGCAGTGCTTGGAGCTTAAAAATGTTATTCGGGAGTTATGTTATAGTTAAAACAAGTTCATGATGGAATAATATGCAAAATAATTTAAAAAAATGGAGAAAAGAAATAAAATCAGGCGCCAAGCTGTAAGCAAGCTAACGAGCGAACCAACCTTGGCTCGAGCTCGGCTCATTTAAAAACCGAGTTAGCTCAACTCGTTTACAAATCAAGCTGACTTCGAACAAATCTTCTCTAGTTTTTATGAGCAATCTTCTAGCCAATAGTCCTAACTATAACTATCCAATACTACGGGTGTTCAACTGTTCGTCAGTTCAGATATCAGTTAAGTGTCAGAAACATGATGAATAAAACTCCATGGTGTGTAACTATAACTTTATATATCACTCATATATTACCAACAAACCCCCTAGACTTTCCAATATTCATTCTTCATTCATTTTGTCAACTTTTTATTAAATTCAAATTTTGGAGCTGAGCTGTCAATGACCTCACAATATATATTTTTTGACTTCATTCATTCTTCCCACCATTTATAACCTCCCACAACCATTTATAATCTCACAAAGTAATGGTCTAATGGAAGCCGGTAACAATGACCAATCCCGGAGACGCAAGAGCCTCCAAGAGCGACTAGGACTAGCGTGTTGTGGGTCCACTTGGGTCACTGCACCCTCCACCATGAGCCTCCAAGATGTCGTTGACCCACTACCCGAGTCAACTTTGGAGGCTCACTACATTTTCCCATCTCCTAGGATGAATCTTGCAACCGCATTGGCAGCTGAACGTGACTCTGGGTCAACAATGTCGTTGACTCAAGATAATAGTGTCCTAGGTACGATACCTGCGACGCCTAGAAGGATGTCATTGATGAGGTTGTTGGAAGAGACGGACGATCATGATGAAAAGGGGATGGATTCGGTGTGTTGCGTGTGTATGGGGAGAAAAAAGGGCGCGGCATTCATACCATGTGGGCATACGTTTTGTAGGGTGTGTTCGAGGGAGTTATGGTTGAACCGAGGTTCATGTCCGCTTTGTAACCGTTCGATTCTCGAAATCCTCGATATATTTTAAGTACATTCGATTGATTGTAAGAACATGTTTGATAAAATGTTTAAACTTGTCTTTACACATTGTGATTTATTATGTGTGTTTGAGTTTTAGAAGCGAGTTATATTAAAGTTGTAGTTGCGTGGTGTTAATCCATAACGCTTAAATTGACAAGATAACTAGCTACCTACGTGGTAGTAACGTGACACGATAACTAGCTATTGTTAGGTACTCCACAACACATAGCCTTAACAATACATAAAATAAAAACCTTTATTTTTTATTAAAATCTTTGTAACACCATATGATCTTATCTAACCATACTCTAAATCTTTATTATATAGCAATACATTTGGCCATAGGCATTTAGCTAACTAGACAGCAGGAATGTTTTTTTGGTTCCCATTTTAACATTTGTTTTTTAATTATAAGTGATGGGCATTAGATTCTGTTAGAACCCATTCAGATTCGGACATGCTTGAAAATAATTGAACACCACAAATAACTTTACACACATGCACACATGCGTAATATGTTAGATCACTCGTAATGGGTATGAAGGAAGTGGGGGCATCTACGGATAAGCATCCCCGTATACGCCACGTTGTTCGGTCTAGTGTGAGGGATTTTAAATGAACATGTTCGTGGGGGCAAATGGTTAAGGATAAAGGATGGGCAGCGGCAAATACATATGGGTCAAGTTATAACATATAGATCGGGTAAAAAATTGGATTGGGACAAAATATTAACATGAACAAACAAAAAGCTAACTTTATTTTAAAAAAGATTAAATATTACACTTTACATAGATTTAACCTATGACATCCTACCTTACTCCCTAACGACCTAATTAGTAACCACATCACCATCCCAAACGGAAAACTAACTTAAAATATAATGGGTAAGGTTATTAATTTTAAAATTAACAAGAGGGAAATATACAATTGAAATTTTGTTTAGATAAATTTTCATTTAAAGAGTCATAGATAGGAAAAATATGATTATCCCAATTAAAAAGAAACCAATACGTTACACTCACTAATATAATCATATTTTTATTTACATATGGGTAAAATCAAGTGTGATTATAGAACTGTAACTGAACCTGATGAGACTTTATTCGTGTTTGTCTGTTAATTTTTTATAGGAAAATCAGACGGTTCACAAACACTTTACCGAACGCAAATTCGTGTTTGTGTTTGTGTTCGTTTATTAAATAATTGAGTTTAATGTTCATTAGTGTCCATTAATTAATATTGTAAACAAACGCAAGCAGACATTGATGAACTATCAGACGTAACCGGACACCAACAAACATTAATGGATACACAAACGTCATAAACTACCCTAAACACGCAAATGAATATAAACGGCCAAAATATCCAACCCAAAAAAAAGAACTGAACAGTTTACATAGTAATCTAAATGTAACAGTTTACATAGTAAACAAATAAATAAAATATTAAAATAATATATTCAGTTAAAGAGAGTCCTTCGCGTAAATTGCTTTGAATGGGCAAATCATTTGCCCTTGGGGATCCGACATTAATCCTCTCATACCTACTAACTGATGTACCTGAGATGCATTTCCTCTGGCTCCCGAAAAAGACATTAAATGGATTGGATTAAAAGGATTGGTCATCCGAAAATTAGGATTCATTTCTTGTCGCAAATATTCATAATAAAATGTTAATACATGAACCTAACTGGATGCACGTGAACGTGTGATGATACACTACTTATGCATTGAAGATGAAATTGCATTTGAGAAAAGCAGTATGATTAACTTCTTATTAGGTCTTTAATGTTAGGGTCATTTTACGGTTTTTCATTATGTATATGCAACCAGCTAGGCTTGTTTGTTGTGCGGATGTAGACTTATTGCCCTCCCTAATGTCACTTAAAGATTAATGTTTGATCGAATCATATCTCAGGATGGCATTAACCAAATACCCTTTTGTAGTGATCTTCATAACATGTGTTCTAAATCAGACGTTGAAATCAAAATTACAAGGTTTGAATTGAGGTACACACATATTGGTTTTGGAGATTTGATATTGATCAATATAAATTGATAGCAGTTGTTGGTCTAGATAATAATAATTGGATGTCGATGTTAGCTTCCCAAATTAAAAAATAAAAAATAAAAATAAAAAGATTGCCATTCAAAAGAAAAAAAAATACGATTTGGTTTGTTTTAAGTTAGACTTTAATGAAAATTGTAACACAGCATTAACAAATAGCATTTCATAACGTAACTTTCACACAATAGCACAAGACAATAGTCACTAATGGCTTTCCATAAAAAAACAAACAAAATTCAAAATGGACAAGATGTAAGCTTGCCGGCTAGTATTCCTAGCTACCTGATAGCAGTGTTGCAAAAATTCCGATTATGCACCGCTTAATCGCTAGTCCCCACTTCACTGATTAACTTTGGGCTAGTCGGCCAATTAATCGGTCAACAGTCAAATCCGGCCAAAATCATCGATTTACGGCGAGATTCTGACCAAAATCAACGTTTTCCGACAAATTTCAGAGGTTCCAGGCTAGATTCCAGCAAAATCCAACGATTTCCCGCGAGATTCCAGTCAATTTCTGGCCAAAATAAGTTTGAGTATGTATGAAACTGAAAATTACATATAAAAATGTGCCCGTGTAAATATAAAATTGAAAAATATACATTTAAGTCTGATCCGATTAATCGCTAGTCCTCACCTCACCGCCTGACTAACGATTTTTACAACAGTGCCTGATAGAGATTTCCATCATCATTGGCTAGAATAGATGGGTATAGACCCATGCAAGCACCACTAACACAAATCTCTAACAGCCTTAAACAAAAAGGATCCGTTTAAAGAGATATTTGGATTGATATGTTGAACGTAAAACATCAGCTAAAAGATGGTAATACAATAACACACATAAGAGACAGCCACGCTCGCCAAACTAGCAAAGGTGATTGGTGCCTCTTTTATATCTCCGTCGCAAAGTAGGAAAAAACTTATACTAATTCCAACCATCATTTTTCCAATCGAGAGGAAGAGTGCTCCAAAACCACACACTAGCTTTAAGGGTAACTTCTTTACGAAATCACGCTCGGCATAATATGGTGAGAGGGTGGCTAAGAACAGGAATACCAAAGACACCGTTGATAAAAAAACAGCGAATCTGAATTTAAAAAGATAAAATGGGTTATTCTTCATTTGAAAATAGGAATACCAGTCTCCTAGTTGTATTCACCTAGGGGTATAAAATGCCGCAAACGTTATTTTGGCTACAATAGTTCTAACAACCAAACACTTAGACATAACACCCCTCACCCAATCCTCGCTTTTGGTTACTATTAATGAATGTTCCCTTGTAAACAAAGTTTCAGGTGTTTCGTTATCTTTATTATTTATTTTTCGATGACACGATGTTCTGGTTGTATCACTTCTTCAACCCAGTGCAAAATTATCAAGCCACTTTAGTATCGAGGTAGTGTGAATTTTGCAGAAGGTAGGAAAAGTGATCCAACCTGAATATTGACGGATGAAGAATGAAGATAACGAAACACCTGAAGCTTTGTTTATGAGAGAACATTCATTACTGGTAACCAAAAGCGAGGAATGAGTGAGGAGTGCTATGTCTCATTGTTTGGTTGTTGCAACCATTGTAGCCACAATAACATTTGCGACATTTTATACTCATCCGGGTGAATACAACCAGGAGTATTCCTATTTTCAAAGGAAGAACAACCCATTTTATCTTTTTAAATTCATATTCGCTGTCTTTTTTATCAGCAATATCCTCGATATTCATGTTCTTAGCCACCCTCTCATCATATTATGTCGAGCGTGATTTCGTAAAGACGTTACCCTTAAAGCTTGTGTGTGGTCTTGGAGCACTCTTCCTCTCGATTGGAGGTATGACGGTTGCATTCAGTGCAAGCTTATTTCTACTCTACTATGGAGATATGAAGCGGCCACCGATCACCTTTGCTTGTTTGGCATGTGTTCCGGTCTCTATATATGTGCTATTGTTGTATTGTTCTCTAGGTGGTTGTTCATCTGCAATAATTTCATCAAACATGATTAGGTTAATACCAGTTTCACCTATGTTTAGATTTCATTTATAGATAATTTGTTTTTTCTCTTCAAATAAGGACTTTTAAAAATGCATGATGACAAAACAATGTTAATTTATTTTATTTTATAATTTATAGATTATTCCATTAAACATGATTAGGTTAGTACCACTTTCACCTACTGAAGTCGCTATCACACATGGTTAAAACTTAAAACACATCTAAGATAGCTACTTCTGTTGGTTAATGTTGAGGGTATCCCATGACGTTAATATTAATAACTTAATATTAATATTAAGTTAATACCCATTAATAGTTTCTTTAAATACCCACTCAAGCACCCAAGATCTCATCTAAGTAGATCTTGAAAATTTAATCAAAACTTAAACTTAAATCTTGCAAACAACAACATCTAGAAACCAAACCGAACCCGAATCAGTTGGGTACTTGGGTTCACGAAAAAGAGAGACATATTCAAGAACATACCTTTAATATCTTGTGTTTTAATAAGGGTGTTTAGTTAAGAACTGAAGATGCAAAGACAGGGAGACATGTGATATGGAGAAGATGGGTGTTTGGTAGTGGGTAATATTGATTTTTTATTTTATTTTTGAATATATTAAATTCATCCTTTTAGTTATGAAGTAATAGTAAGACAGCGTGGCACACTCATATGGGTAGAGTGTATAGTTTCCAAACCACATGGTAACATCACCAGCACCCCATGTGGATAGGATGCATGAGTTTATTTCATGACAAATGTTTGCCACAAACTTGATTCAGTGGCAAATGTTGAAGAATTAAAATTACTTTATAATTAATTTATTACACATGCGGGTAAGTACCGTCAGTAGTTTTGTAGTTTGTGGGTACATAAGGGTTAAAATATGTAGCAATAACTAAATAATATATATTATTTTACACATAAACTTATAATAGAAAAAATATATAAAAATAATTATAATTATAAAAAATAATTGATAAATAATGAACGAACCGCCCGAGCTTGAAAATCTTCTCATGAGCCGAACTAGAGCTTTGAAAATAGAGTTAGAAACGAGCCATGCTCGAGCTCCCTGTAAGTTAAATGAGCCGATCTCGAGCATAGTCGAGCTCAGCTCGTTTGTACTCTTGCTAATTAACAACGTTGAAGTCAAGAGTCTTGTATTCATGAATAAGATTATTAATATTATTATAATTATGAGAAACTTGTAACCAGAATAACATAGTATTTAGGAAGAATATTAAGGAAAGAAGTACTAGTTAATAATTGAGATCGAATAAGGTACCATCAAGACAATGTCGGATCGGTGGTTGTTGACCAACTGATCTAATGCACTTGCTCATCTTCAGGAGCGTGTAGAGATTGAGAGTGAGTAAGATGAAATAAAAAATGTGACCCGTAACAGGCTAAATATAAGAGTTGTCTCGTTTAATTCCAAGCCCGAGCAAGAAACCACCATGGCTTGACTCGGGCTCGACTCGTGAACAGTATTTCCAAACTCATACCTGATTATTAAAGCATATCCCTAACTCGCCAGGTATTTATCGGGTAATTACCCATCAGGTCTCGGGTTTTATATCGGGTTTTGACAAAAAAGAATATCTCATAGAACAGTAACCAATTTTTAAAAGTGTTCCAATTAGGTCACTAATCCATATTTTTCTCAAATCGGGTCACTAAATCTTCAAATAGAATCTCACCGATTTTTTTTGTGTGCCAAGAAAGAAATGAAGGATAAAATATGGGGGTCGGGATATGGGGGTCGGAATTTGCAATATATGTATTTAAATTTAGAACTGTCTGCTTTGCGCGCATATAATGTATATATGTGTGAACCCTCGGGTGGGCAAAAGTGAAATTGCACTACTTTTGACGTTATTTTACTAATCTCGTGAAAATAACGTTAAAAGTGGCGGAAGATTAATCAGGCATCATATGGTGACGTTGATAGCCGAATCAGCCGGTGCCCCGATGATTGAGTGCTATTTGCCAAAACTACTATCGAGCCGGGGGTCTCACTGGAAGCAACATCTCTATCCATGTGTGGTAGAGGTAAGGTTGTCTACATCTTACCCTTCTCAGACCCTACCATAGGTTTGCTATTGGTGAGATATACTAAGTACGATGATGTATTTAAATTTAGAATATTATAAAAACGTTAATTATATTAAAATTTAAAAATAAAAAATAATTTCTGTTTGAACCCAATCAGATTCGGACATGCTTGAAAGACCCACCACCTGGCTCTGTCGTTAGCACAGCAGCATGCGGATCATATTATCATAGAAGATTCGTACTTTCTTTTTCATGGTCAATAATTGAACAACACAAGTATCTTTATACATGCACAAATAGAGGGTCACAAATTGGGTATTTTCAGATATCAGAACCCGATGTCAACAAAATTCAAAACCGAGTCGGGTATGAATTGGTTCCGGGTATAGTCAGGTATTTTACCGGGTTATTTTCAGGTTTCGGATAGGGTAGAGTCGAGTTTTGACCGGGTATTTCTGGTTCCGGCGAGTCCGGGTCGGTTCCAGGTAAAAATCATATATCAGGTCGTACCGGTGGGTCGAGTATGACCGTACGAGTAGGACCAATTCCTGGTCGAGTACACCGGGTCAGATCCAGAAACGGGTATTTTGCGCATCTCAATGCACATATACTAGACTACCCGTAACGGGTTGGAAGGACATGGAGCATCTACGGATAAGCATCCCCACACATGCCACGCTGTGTGGTCTAGTGTAGTGTGAGATTTTTAAGGGAAAACTTCTAAAATGTCCTATTAATGGAGAGAGATTCAATTTTGTCCCTATAAATAAAAGTTTTCGGAAATCTAAACTCTCTAATAAAAACCTACAATAGTTTGCCACTTGTCACTCTCATATTAATCATCACAATTTAAAACCAACTAAATCTACAAAAATCCTTCATTACCTGTTATTATTTGTTAATTAATAACATTAAATAGTAAATACTAATTTGAAGGATGGAAATAAATGAATCAATATCAAAATTGTTTTAAACATTACAATATTTTTTTGTGTTTCGCTTAATTATTAAACATTATTTTTTTTCATTAATTGTCTGTGTAATACACGGGTCTCAAACTAGTGTCTCTTATAAACACGTCTTTGATGAATGTTTGGTCTAAGCGCGTCTTGCACATCATGTTTGCCCTCAACGCGTTACGCGTCTTTCACGACATGTTAATTTGGCCTATAAATTGTTTTTTGGTTTTATTTTATTTAACATTATTATAATTAACATTACCCATATTTTGTTTTTTTAAACGTTTATAATGTATAAATTTTATAACGTTCCAAGTATACTTTTGAGACGTGCTTATTATTATCTACGTGTTTGTTAAATTTTATTAAACATTTATTGAATATTTCGATATAAATTTGACACGGCTTGGTTTAAAGTAAAAATTTATGTCAGCAGGTAGATAAAAATAAACACATCTCAACGCATATTAGAAATTATATGCAACTTTTATATATTATAAACGTTATAAAGAAACCAAATATGAGTAAATTAGTTATAATAATGTAATATAAATAAACAAAAACAAAAGAGTAAACACATCGTGAAAGACTCGTTGGAGGCTAGCAATTCGTAATAGACACGTTTGGTGGCCAAACAGGTCGTGAAAGACGCGTTGAGACGAAACACGTCGTGAAAGATGTGCTAAGACCAAAGACATCGTCAAAAACTAGTTTATAGGGGACATTTCTGAGAACTTTTATTTATGTGGACAAAAATGAAACCTCTCTATTAACATGATATTTTGGGAATTTTCGCGATTTATAATGAAGTATGTTTGTGGGGAAGAATGGTTACGGACAAGGATGGTTGAGTTTAATTTTTATTTTTTTAAATTAAGTTTTGTGTCGGGTTAATATTTTTAAGGAATATTGGATTTTAATAATCCATATTGAATGATATTTTAGCCAATAATAATCCCTATTCATTTTATCGCCACCCGGCGGTCCCAAATTCAAAAAAGTTGGCCCCCAATGGTCCTCCGTTAAATATGACTTAACGGTGTTATAGTTTTTTGTGAATTTCAAACCAATGTTTTAGGGCTTTTGATCGTTAGGAGGATATGAGTTGATTGGTGTAAACCTTAGTTCGAAACGGTGCTTCAAAATGACGAAACAATGCTTCAATTCGGGTGTTTAAACTTACAATTAACCAAAATCAAGTCGTTTGGATCATTGTTTGGAGCTAAGTTTTATATCATTCGACTCGTATCTTCCTTCCGATTAATAACCCTAAAAAATTAGTTTGAAATTCGAAAAAAATATATAACGCCGTTAAGTCCTTTTTTAACGAGGGACCATTGGGGGCCAATTTTTTTTTAATTTGGGACCGCCAGTGACGATAAAATGAATATGGATTATTATAGGCCAATACCATTCAATAAGGATTATTAAAATCCAATATTCCTATTTTTAATAACTTGTAAACTTTTTAATAAGTTTATAAATAAATGTTCTATTAAAAATATTTAACAAATAAAATATATACATATTTTTATATTATCTAAACCTTTTTTAACAAATACAAAATAAACCTTTTACTTTATAAATATATAAATTTACTGTACTTTGTATATAATATTTATTTTAAATGATATATTTTAAAATATTTATCTTTTATATAATATTTATTTAAAGTTTATAAATCTACAAATTTCAAGCAACTATATTTTAAAATTTCAATCCCTTCAAATTCATTCAAACTCAAACAATTATAGATTAAACCATTTTTTTTATAAAGACCATATTCTCTGCCAACGACTTTGCTCCTCTGTAATGGCTATAAACCCTGCAACTCATACCCAATTATGTGATTCCAAACTTAAATTTTTAGATGTTTTCCAAGGTCAATCGTATGCGGTAACACGAAGAAGGTTAGCGGTCGCAACAACATATTATATCGCACTCGTAGGTTGTTTAAGGAATGAGAGGTGTTCATGTCAATGGAGAATGGATTAATCTATTGTAATCTAACATCTAAGGATATTAACTTAGAGTGAAAGTGATTTTTATTATGTGCATAAGTTATCATTTGTAAAGACAAATGAGAATGTGTTTATACTTTGTAGAGAATGTTAACTCCCCATTTTTTTTAAATATGAACGACTAATCTAACTATACTCTAAATTATTATACTTTTTGGATATCGATGAAACTTGAATTTTCATAATTTAAAAAGACCAAAGTCTTATTTTGTACCGCTAGACCAAAGAACCATTGGTAGTAGTGTTTAGCTTGAAGCAAATGACGGAAAATCTATTTTAGTAGGTATTTGCTCCTTTAAAACCAGGTTTGTTGCGGCTATATATACATTCTCTTTATATTTACAAATTTTCAATTGTGACTCGTTTTCAACACGACGCGTTGTTTTATTACAACGGAATCCACAGCCTATTGTAACTTTTCAAGTTTGAACAATTGTTTTAGTGATTTGATTATACAATAGTAACAATACCATTCACAAATTGGCCATTACAATGGCATATCTAACCCATTATATGGTATATTCAGCCTTGCATATTATGCTGCTAAAATTTTGTGTAACAAAAGTGGCAACTACTTTTCCTCTAAAATCACAACTATGCACGTGGCATGTCATGAATCCTTCCTGCGTAAGCGGACATAAATGAATAAACAAACATCTCTCGCCGTTCATTCGTATGCTTTCTCTCTCTCTCTCTCTCTCACTCTCTCTCTCTCTCTCTCTCACACACTCAGGCTTCAACACTCATTCTTAGGGCTGGCCCTAAAGGGGAGCTGGGTGGTCGATGGCCCTGGCCCGACACCCCGGCAGACCCAAATTTTTATTTTTTTTTTGTTAAAAAAAATATGTGTTTTGTTGAAAAATGATATGTATATTTAATGTTTAAACTCAATTACATAAATGGCTAGATCTAGTGGCAAATAGTATGACTCTAAACTAAAAGGTTGTGTGTTCTATTCTCATTTAAGACATGTTTAACCTTATTTTTATACAAAAAGTTTTTACACAACATAAATCATAGCTAAGTAAAACCAATTTAAAAATTAAATTGTTTGAACCCAATAAAATACTACTTTTACTTAAGGCCCAAAATATTTTCCTTTTTCGACGCAAAAACTTTTCTCAGTTCTCGTAGCCGGCCCTGCTTGTTCTTCATAGATCAAAACTCTCATTTATTTTTCTAGGCCAAGCACTGATGGGGCCTCAACAAATTTCTAGTGGACCTCAGCATCATGGGCTAGTATCTTTGGATGGGTTCATACTTTCATGTTAATGGATTAGTCAATACATTAGTCCTGGCTTTCTAAGATAGGTTTTTATAACTTTATGTTTAGCTTTAGTTGTGTTGGTGTTTTTTAAGCTCATTTGTGGTGTTTGTGCTTGAACACATCTGTTTGTGTTCATGTTCATCATTATACTATTGACCACTTATAAAGAAGTCATATGAGCTTTGTATATAACAATTTAAAAGTGGCATGGCAATGCACATGCATTGTTTTGTTGGCCCCAAATGTGATATGGGGTGGAATGGTGTTTTATCCTGTTTTTATCTTCTTTTTATATACAACTTTGAATCATTATACCCTAGGGATGTAACTTTAATGCTTCATAAAAATACAAACATGTTATTTAAACAACTTATGTGTAAACCACTATCGAATCTATGGAAGCATTGATTTATACATTCAACACAATTTGCCCTGTAAAAACGTAGGCTTAAAATTGGTAAACAATACGATTTATAGTTAGAAACCATCCGCGAAACCTCCCATGCAGTTTTGTTTTCGTAACGAATTCAATAATCATGTCCAAAACTCTAATTTATAACTTTACGAAGCCTCTTATTAAGAACAACCAGGTCCGGAATATTTGTGGCTTGCTCTCTACTTCTTTTCTTAAACATGTTCAATTTCAAAATTCATTAAAGCGGTTTTTAGATTTTGTTTTCCAACAGTGTTTGGAACTACCCCAATACCCGAGTGAGTTTTCCTGAGACGAGATGTCAACCGTACATACTGAATTTGACGCCCCGTGTCTGATTCATCCAGCAACACCATCAAGGAGGAAACCCATCAATGTACGAAAACCCTCTTGAGTCAGGTTTTGAACAACAAACCATCTCAAACCTTAACCAACAGTCCAACACTTCCATGTCATTGAACCAGTAGGTGAATGGCGGCCGTGTTTTAGATAATGTATATGATGGCTGTTTTCAGATTAATCATCAAGCGTTAGATGATATGTTCGAGCCTGTATGGGTCAATGTTTTAGCTTAACTCATTCTAATAGGTAATGATGTATATCTATATTATTTATTATTAAATTTACTTTTGTTACATCATCATAATATTTGATTCTCATAGCCTTATCTCCTAAATAATCCCATTATAAGAGCTAATGACGTAAGTTATAATTATTAATGATAAAGGGCCTCATTAATCAACCATCTTTCTATGCCTTTTAGAACAAGTCTCATATTAACTTATACTTAAAAGGGAAAGGTTGGTAAACTAAAATAGCATATGAAATACCAATGGGTTTGGTAGTCTATTAACAAACGCAAAACCTTTTAAACACTTGTTTTTAAGAGTGAGAGATTTTGGTTCAAATCTCACCGATGATAGAATAAAAACACCACTAAAAATCAGGGCCGGCCCATAAGGGTGGCGGGATGGTCGACGGCCACAGGCCCGACACCCCGTTAGGCCCCGGGTTTTTTTTTAATAAAAATTATATTTATTTTTATTAAAAACAATACGTATATTTAATGTTTAAACTTAATTACATGACCGCTAGCTTGGTCTAGTAATAAAAGAGTATTACTCTCAACCAAAAAGTTATGTGCTCATTTGAGACATGTTTAATTCTATTTTTATACAATTTTTTTTACACAATCCAAATTATAACCAAGTAAACCTATATAAAAATTTAATTGTTTAAACCAACAAAACACTTCTTTTTAATTAAGTTCCAAAAAAATTTCGCCTTCGGCCCAAAACTTTTTTGACTTTCTTGGAGCCGGACCTGCTAAAAATAGAGCCTACAAGGTAGTAAAAGAGATGCACAAACCTACTTAATTAACAATAACCAAATACATTATATTGACTAATATAATCAAGTTTTTATTTATACCCATATAACCAAAACACGTATTAGAAAATAATCTTACTTATTTAAAACTTATATAATAAAAGAACATGATTGAAATACAATATTGATTTGTCTCCCCATAAATTCAAAACCAAAAAAAAAATGCGAACAAATTTAATTTATATATATAACCTACATAACCGTAAGTCATGTGTAGATTATCTTTCCGACATATAAATAGATAAACAATTAAAAGATATAAATAAATTAATTTGATGATATTTATGAACATCAACATAATATTTGTATCTACGAAGTACAAAATTCAAAGAAGATTCTTGGTCAAAGAGTTATATTAGTTGTGTGTATATCATGCATATAATAAACCATTAAATTATACGGAGTATTCGTTAGTAGTATAACTTTATAACACAAGAATGACTTACACAAATCTATAATATATATAAACGAATTTTTTAAGAGCTCTCTGGTTGCTTCCTACATTATCCCAAACCACCATTTTACATTATTTATAAATGAAGTTTTCTCATACATTTGACACGAATTCATGGATATGGGTCTCACAAAACCCAGATATATTTTAAACGAGTTATAACATTTAATTAAATTAAAAAATAATTTCACCAAATATTTGATAGAAAATTTCCTATAAAATAGGGATATATTAAAAATTAATATCTTGTTTTTTTTAAAATAAATTATTTATAATTAAAAAACAACTTTATAGTAAAAAAATAAAACGGGTCATGGGTCTCACCAAACCCAAATAATTTTTAAACCGGGTTATAACATCTCATATTTGTGAAACCTTTTCATCATCAAATACTAAGCATATTATTAACTTTTGTACAATACATAAAATTAAAATCCAAAAAATATATAAATATTATAAACGAATAATATAAATGAAAGTTTTAAAAACTCTCTGTTTGCTCCCTACATTTTCTCAAGTCATCAGATTACATTATTTGTAAATGGAGGCTTTTCATGCATTTTACCCGAATTCATGGGTATGAGTCTTATCAAACACAGATATTTCTTAAACATGTTATAACATCTCATTAATTTAAAAAATAATTAATCTCAACATATATTTTATATGAAAATTCTATAAAATAAGGATATACTACAAACTAATATCTGATTTCTTTTTTTTTAAAAAAAGAAATGTATTATTTATAATAAAAAAAACAATTTTATAATAAAAAAATAAACGGGTCACGAGTCTCATTATAACCCGATTAATCGGGTTATAATAACTCATTTATTTGTGAAACCCTTTCATCATTAAATACAAATTAAAATCCAAAAAATATATAAATATTTTAAACGTATAATGTAATAAAAACTATTATGTATATACATGGCCGGCTCTTGGGGTGTGCAAACCGGGCGACCGGCCGGGGCACGTTTTTTTTGGGGCACAAAATTTTTAAAAATTCCCGATGTTATATATGTAAAATACCCGAATGTTTATAATCATTATTTTTATATTACTTAAACACCTTTTAGACCTCATTTTTTTGGATTAACCAAAGACTTATAAGCATACTAAAATTTGAAAAATGCCAAGTACTTGTAATTAATCAATATACGTAACATCCCGAAATTTCTAAGATGATATTATTTATATTATTTAATAATTGTGAGAAGTTTACTCGGGTAAGCGGAGAAATAATAAAATAGAATAGGAGCTAGCATGGGTCGGGCTAGTGTTGGTTAATGGATATGGGTTATGGACTTGGGTCATGAAGGAAGGAAGGATGAGATCATGGGCTTAAGCCCATGAACATAATTATAAAAGCCTTAATTACCCAATTATCATTCATTTCTCATACTCCATACACCACCCAAAACACACACTTAGCTCTCTCTCATCCTACTCATTCTCTCTAAGCCGAAACCAAGAAGAAGAAGAAGGAGAACCGATTTCCGACCCGAGGTAATGCTAGTATGTTATTGTAGAAGTCAAAACCGTTAGATCTAGTTGCGAAACAACGAGCCGACACCGTTAAACCGTTGAAGTCACGAGATCCGGGTGTAATCGGGTATAAACCGAACCTAAGATGAGTTTAGGGATCACCCTAGCTCAGATCTGGATCGAACGGGACGAAAAACGGTGAAAACGGTGCTGAAATACGTTTTTCCGGCCACCGCACGGTTTTCTGGCACGGCGGCGCCGAAAAGACGGCGCCGGAAAGGCGGCGCGGGTGTTAAGAATGTCAGGGAATGATTCTGACATTCTCTGACAAAACCTAACCCTAATTCGCTATGAGAAGCAAACGAAATAAAGGTAATTCGTTAACAAAGGTATGACGAACCAGCTCTGATTCGTTATGGAATGATAACGAATTAAAGCCAATTCGTTAGGTAGTTCGCTAAGGTTCAATTCGTTACAGATGGGTCCAGTTCGCTAAGGAGACTAATTCGTTAGAAAGGTTCAATTCGGAATGAGGTCCAATTCGTTATAGGGTTCAATTCGTTATAAAGGTCGATTCGTTATGAAGTAACGAACTAGCAATTCTTAATGGGACCGGAGTAACGAATGAATCCCATTTCGTTAAGGACCAAGTAACGAACTAGACTTTTAGCAGAATGACAGAACAGTCCCTGCACTTAGAAAGAATGAGATAATTACATAATAGTCCTTGGACTTTGATAATTAATGAAAGATACCTCTAAGGGATTAACGAGTAACGATTAACTAACCGGGTAATGATTCAACGAAGTAAAACCGGCTTAGACGCGTAAGACTGATTAAGTAGCAATGAGAATGGCTAGAGTAGTATTTGATATTCAATTATTAAACAGTTAGACGCGCACAGCTCGAGAAGGAGTAACCGTTAGCAGAAGAAGTAGCTGAGTTCAGGTGAGTTTCTAGCCCCATTTCCTTGTTATGTTTTCGGGGCTGTGTGCTTACTCGATGTGAAGTGTGAATACACTTACCTTAAGTGGTAAGTGTATGCTATAGATGTTATACGAGGTAACTATTATATAATGTTTGTCGGTACGTGAACGATCTTCGGATATTGCACGTATAGCCAAGGATAGTGATTGCCAAGTGGTTATTAGTGTGTATGAATGCTATAATGTGACTTGCTTATTATGTAAATGATATGAAGCGTGTTGTAGACAAGTAGAGGTAGAGTGTGTTAGAAGTGGCAAGAGTCTAGTAAGGGTGTTAGTGGCATAACGATAGTACGTGGTAGGGTAAGCCTATACGTGACTACGTCATTAAAGTGGCAAAGTGGCATAACGTTATACGTTATTAAAGTGGCAAAGTGGTAGGTGTAAATAAGAGGCTAAGTGGTAAGGTGAGCAGGTTAGATAGTGAACTACGTGTCTTCGGATACATATATGATGCATGTAGTGGTTGTATGATAAGTTGCTTGATTAACTAGAACTCACTCAGCGTAGCTGACTTTTAGTATGCACGCAGGTGAGCTGACTATAGAGTTAGCATGAGGACGGCACATGGCTTGGATTGAACGGCTGGCATGCGAAGATAGAAGTAAAGATGTTTAAATATAATGTTTTAGGTTTTGGTATCAAAGAAAAGATTTAATGTTTTGTAATAAATGATTGATGTTTTATATTCTGCGAAAAGTTTTAATAAACTCTGATTTGTAGAACTGTGTTTATGAGTAAATCTGACGCTAAAGTAGGGCTACCGGGAACGGGGCCTTACAATATAGGTTAAATAAATAGAAGAAACGAATAGGCGCGATAATAGCAAAATCGACTTCGAAGACCAGCAGTCACTGTAGTATCTGAAAATATGAGTTTTTCAAAATTATAGTTATTGAAATCCTATTTTCGACCCAAAATGCCTCAAGAAAGACTTAGTGGGTTGGCGATGAAAGTTATCAAGAACGGAATATTAGAGAGCATAAACTGTGAAGAGTTAATTCACCAATTTGTTATAAAAATGTTCTGAGAGCTTCACAAATCCTCAATTAGCTATTAATCTATTAAGTGCGTGATAAACTCAGTATAATATCATGATTTTCTAATTTTTATGATAATCGTTATAATTTTAATCGGCGTATAAAAAATGTGTTTACATTATTTAGTATGTTAAGGTTTAAGAGGCATATTTTTTTCGGCTCGGTCGAGGCACGTGAATTTTCAGAGCCGGCCCTGTGTATATAAATAACCATTAAAAGTTTACGTTTACCTACATATGTTAGTAGTATAACATAAACATGACTTACACAAATATATATTCTACAAATAAACAGAATTTGTTCACATGTATTTTTACAGGAGAGATTATTAAACATTGAATTTTAATAATTTTACTGAAGACATTATTGGAGAAATAAAATCGTGGAGATAATTACTTTGGTTCAAGTATAGGTTGAAATTTAGAACGATATGATTAGAATAGTGTTCTTTTAATTTGCTGTAATTTTTGGTGTGTTTGGCCTATCTAACGTGTTTCTAAACTACAATAATAACCTAATTATTATATAAATGTTTATTGTAACAATTTCAATAGATATTTCAACCTAACCTAACGTGTTTTCTAAACTATCAAATTCAACAGTTGATTTTAAGGTGTTCGATAATGGAATTTACTTACAAAAGGCGGACAAACAAAGATAAAGATTGATTAAAGTTTGTGAATAATAATTTATTTAAGACCAAAAATAGTTATAAAATAGGATTCATAGTATGTTAGACTACATCCAAATTCGTGAGTAGCCACATGTTGATTCGTTATACGTCATACCCAATTCATCATGCGAAAATTTAATTATTCTGTTCCTAATAATTGATATTTCATGTGTACACCATTCATATACTAAATAAAAATATCGGCTTTTCTCTTGTTTCAAAACTTGTTTAAACTAAAAATGAAGAAAACTAAAGTTGGAGACCAAACTTTAATCAATACTATTAGTTGGGTGTGTATGGGTCGGTTTTGAGCAAAACTCATAACCATAACCGACCCGTTATGGCGGTTATGGTTAATCGGTTTTGTAGGTTATAGTGAGTCGGTTATGGGTCGATTAGCCGTAACAAAAAAAAATGTATCTGGGCTTAAAAGTTTGGTACCAGTTATTACAAAAAACAACATGACATAATCTTAAAAGTATATAATCGTTAATATTGATACCAAATATTCAAAAAAAAAAAGAATGACATTATATAATCGAATAATGAAATTCAATTTAATTTGATAACAAACGTTTAATCAAAAACATCAAAATGATATACTCCAACATGTTTGGTGGAAGTTAATCCCAAACATAATGTTGGTTAATTAAAATATTAATTAAATTAGTGCCCAATGATATTTTTAATATATTTTTTATTTTATTAAAAAGACTAAATTGCCCTCACATGAGGTGCACATGACTGGATTTAACGAGAAAAGTTAACTCTCGTTAGTGAAAAGGACGAACCGGGCAAGGTTTTTTGAACATAAAGGATGTTTTCTATCATTAAGTTTGCTAAAGGATGACTACTGAAAAAACGTGCAAACATAAAGGATGAGTTTTGCCATTTTGTCTTAAATAAATGGGTCGGTTCGGTTATGACGATTTTGGAATTATCTTTAACCAAAATTGACCCTATTTGATATTTTTACCGACCCACCGGTTAAGTCGGTTATTAGTTAAAATCAGTTCGGTTATGATTCGGTTAAACGAATATGACGGTTAAGTTGCTCACCCCTGGTTTTGATAATGACTATATTTACATATTTGACTTAAAATATTACTAGTTCATCATTGATGATTATATGTCATATAAATGTTTCTAAACACTTAATTAGTCATCTTAAGTTATATTACGATTGTAGTTAACACAGAGGTATATGTTGAAGATATGGATGAAGTAGGGTAAAAGAGCTACAATATAAACACGTTGTGTATCAAGAGAGATTTAAATATATAACATAAAATCAACATGTTATCTTGACATAGTGTGTTGAAGAGGGTGATCACCGCCTTAGCTTAGTAAAACGCCGTACTTAGTGATCTCTACCATTTATAAAGATGACTGGTGAAGAAAACACTCAATCAGAGGATCAAGGAGAGGACTATAACAGATTAGTTAACATTCACTTAAACTTTTATAAGTTGGTTGTGTCATCTATATCCTTTAAACTCTTTACTTATTGTATTTGCTATCATTGTGTTGTAAAAAGAGTTTAACAAAGTCATTATTATTAAACAAATTTATGGAGTAATTTTCCTCTAGTATCCAAAGTTGCTAAGTGTAATATTTAGCTTAAAATTAAAAAGATTAGGATTAACTACAGTTTTTATCTTGCCACTATATATTGTTGTTACATATATGCATAGTCAAAGATCAAGTAATGTGCAATCAGTCCACATGAATGTCACAAATCGTTACCTAGTTTTTTGAATTTTGTTAACAATGGAATCACACAAACTTGAATTTATTATTCCATTTAGTTGTATTAATATATAATAAATATATGCATAGTTTTTGTAAGTGTTAACATATGCTCTAGGAGGATGACGTCTTTTAGTTGAAAAATTAGGCATAAATGCATATAATATAAACGTCTCTAATACATCAAATATATTGTACTAAAATAACAATACATTTAATATATGTATACATCTTATGATAAATTAAGTTATGAATAAAATTTAAAATTTATATATAAAATATAATTATAAATATACGACAAAAATAAATTAATAAAAATAGTTTAGCCGAGTCCAAGCCCAACTCGAGCTTGAAAAACTATAACTAGTAAACTTGAGTTCTGTAATTAGAGCTCGAAACGGGAAATACTCAAATTTAAGCTCATTCTCAAATGAGTCGACTCGATTAGACCCATATGCCGAAAAAAACAGTCAGTTCTTATCCTTTTTAAGGAAATCAAAACTTGTTTTTGCATATAGACGCCATTGTTTAGTTAGCGGTCAATTAACAATAGCCATGCCAGTTAGCTTCTTGTTGTGTATAGGAAACATTCACTATTATAAATTCCCGTACACAGATTTCACCGGTAACAATTACTAAGGCCATACGCGACCAGTAAAATTAGCCCGTAAAATAGAAACTTATGTGTGTTAACAACATTCAATAGCTTAAAATGGGTCATTAAAGTTTTGACCTCGGGCTTAGCTTGTTTATAAACCACTAATTTGACTTTGATTGCTTTGTCTTCGGGTTTAAATACTAATTAAAAATATTTTCTCTTTTCAATTCGGGTTCCACTAGTATTTGTGAGATACCCAGATTCTCAATTTGTAAAATGTGTACCATGACGAACGGGACTGATCCCGACTGAATAACACAGGTACCTATGTTGGTGTTATCATGACGGTATCGATATTTTTTTTAATTGATGCAAAACAAGTTAATATCCTTTAGGCTTGTCACGAGCTTATTTTCTATATTACTTGAGACAACTGTTGATTAATTAAACTTTTTAACTTTGTAATATACATCGGTATTTTTTTCACCATCGATGGCGAAAAAGTAACTCATATATTTGTATTTATTACTTTTATTTGATTGAGTCGAGTATATGTAAACATTATTTTATGTTTTACGCGTATAATAATAATAATAATAATAATAATAATAATAATAATAAGGAAAGAAAGAATGTAAAATAGGGATTAGTTCGGTATCATACATGTGCCGACTGGTAACCAATCATGATTTTCTTAAAAGCTTGGTGCTAGTAATGAAAATGCTCGGTTTGGTACGGGTACGTTATGGAACCAGATCAGTGCTAGTACCGTAGGTAAAAATTCGATATATATACCGGTACTAACACCGATCCCGATTTTTCAGATACTAATTTCTTAAAAACTTGATACCGACGGGTACCGTAACATTTACTCATCCATAAATTGTAAAATATAGATATACACTATAGACACAAAACCGTATTTGATCTCCGTTATATGCTACATATTATTCTCGACCCTAAGTTATTATCAATACATGTTTAGTCACTATCGAATACGAATTCAATTTATGATTTGACTTTAAACTTGTGGTATTTATTCTCACCTCAAAAAAGTTATGAATAAAACACAAGCTGTAACAGTATGTTGTGGAATATTATTATGGATAACAGTGAAATTGAAGTCGTGTTATAATAATCAGCTTAATAAATACGAGAAGGCTATGTGTAGTGGAGGGGCTACAAATTGGGGTGTTTTGCGCCGTGTGGCGCCCAGTCAGCAAGTGGTAAGAATTTCTTTTTGGGGTGTAATGGTGAAGGGGCTACAAACTGGGCCCACAATATAATATAATAATATATATATAAATATGTATATATCTCCCCTCTCTCAATCACAATAAAATAATAAAAATAAAACTTTTCGCCCCCCACAAAAAACACAACCGGCGATAACAGCTTGGCGCCCCCCCACAATTCGCCCCACATTTCGCCCAGGGGGCGGTGTTGTAGCCCCTATTAGCTCAAATTCGCTTAAACTTCTCGCCCACTACATTTAGCCTAACTAACTATGAAAAAGTATATCAGGTACATTAAAAAAATGTGATCTGAGAAGTTTATGACAATGTTTTAAAAACCAGTTCAAACAGGTCGGTTGAACCGGTATATTTGGCCGGTTTGCTAGAACATCGTACCGATGGTCTTTTTTTAAAACACCGGTTTTAAGTCAAATTTTTAATATTTCCAGCCCATATTTTTTTCATAATTATTATAACCTAATAATTAACATTCAAATGTGTAAAATTTAGGACTATTTATTTAAATCTGATTGTTTTTGTATTATTTTTTAAATAAGGATTAACTTTTGGGTTATTTTTTGTTATAGAATCATTTATTTTTGAGTTATTTTTGGAGTTAAATTTGCATTTAAAAAATTTATAAGGTAAATATTTAACCGGTTGAACCTCTCGGTATAACCCGGTTCAACCGGTAGTACCATTTATTAGCTCAATTTGGTACAAGTAAAAAGACAATTTTTAAAACATTGATTATGTTTAGCTTAAGTTAAAGGTCCTTGAACCGTTTTCAATTTTTCATAGAATAACCAATTTAATTTTTTTGGGGTGATATATAAAACAAAAGAATATTACCTACACTTAGCTCCGTTAATAATTCTTGACAAGGGTGAAATATACTAGTACCAACTACCAACTACCAAAGGGTTGAGAGGTCTTGGGTTCAAGTCTCATAGATAACAGAAATTTGTCATTAAAAAAATAAAATAATAATAATAATATTAATAACGCATTTTCAACTTTAATTTTGATTTAAACACAAGGAAAATATGTAACTTATGCCACATTTAATTCTAAGCTAATAGATTTTTTTAAAAAAAGTATTCAAATGGCTAGATACTTACATATATTATTGGCAAAAAGGCAAACAAATTACCCTTTTCTTTGATTGACATGTGATAAGCTTTTGTGATAAAAGAGGGCAAAGAGAGGAAAGTAATAAGTGCATTATATGTTATATCATGTTACTTTTAGTTCTAACATGGACAAGCAATAGTAATGGTTATCTTTACCCTAATTCAAATTTGACTATGGCTTAATGGCTACAGTGACTTGGTGTAAGTTAAACCTAGTATCCCACTTCAAATGTTACTAGTTTTTAAATTTGATCATCGATATGTCCCGGCAATGAAGCAATGACAATCACGATACAAGATGATTGAACTACGTGGACTATTGTTGAACGGTATATGAATGAGACGAAGGGCGGGGGTTAGAGAATGGGGCTGAAGGTCTTAACATAATCAATTTCCGGACGTTGGCGAAAGCCTTTAGCCACTATGTCAACGTTAAAAGTGTGTAATGGATCCATTGGGTTTGTATTTGGTATGACATACCCATTTGCATCATACTAGATTAGAAGCAGATGTGGGCGGAACAAGAGTCCAAGTTTGATTGTGTGTAGGAAAAATGGACATAAACAATCCCAACTATTGGCTATTGATAAATAACAATCTTAATTAGCGAAATATTTGTTGACGGTTTTATCTTTTAACATATTTGCTTCCAACGATCCCCAACTAACAAAATTCTAACGTCTTTGGTGGGAAAACTCAACCATTTTATAGTGTATGTTTGTTTGTGTTTACGATTAAGTTTTTTTCGAAATGAATCATTCTTTATAAAGGTCATATGATGGATTCAAAATAAAAACAAATTTATGATTTTAATTAGAAGCTGCATTTTTGGTTGACACAAAGTTTCAAAATTAAGTTATTTTTAAGGAGTTTGCATATGCAAATCTAAGTCATACTCCTCAAACCAGAAATAAAGTGCTAAAGCTGATGTACCAAAAGGAGGGAAATAGGGACAAGTGAATGCAACTTCACACATAGGTTAGAAGCCCCCACTACCCCACAAAAATAAACTTTTTATCTTACATTCTTCAGCTAGAATTTTTCTCTTTAAAATTTATGTCATTTTACATTCACAAGAAATTAGAATTATAAGTTTGTTATAAACATTAGGAAAAAAATCCAATACAATAATAGCTTATCGTACAATAGGTACTTAATCCCTTTTTTCACGAATCGATCCAAGAAATCACATACCAACATCTCGGAATCGTCAATACATATCCAATTAATCATTTGTTCACCGAAAAAAAACAGTTTTGGATCGTTAATCGATCAATTTTTTACTTTTTTTCACGAAAACCGTTTTTGAGCGTTTTAGTTTTTGGCTGAGCGTTTTAGGTTTTTGGTTGAGCGTTTTAGTTTTTTGCCTTTGAGTGTCTCACGTACCTATCGTACGTTAAGGCGTTATTGTACAGTATCTCGACTCATAAACATTATAACCTTTAAATAACTTGGGATTTGATTACTATGGAAAATGAGTAACTTATGCTTATTGATTTCAAATTTTAGTTATTTATTGACTAACTTATGATTGTTGTTAACTATATTTTACTTGAACAATCAAAATTAACTAAAATATAAGTGTTAACATAGTTCTAAGGATTATATATATGTACTGAAAAGGACGTTGACAAATATTTACATAGATTGAAAATCATAGAACAAATACCGGTAATTGTTTGATAGTACCGATATCGATATTTATGTTGTTCAGTCGGAATGTCAATTCGGTTTGTCACATTATTTGTATCATATCGACACTTGCTATATGTAATTTTCAATTTTATATACACACAAGCATTTTTATATGTAACTTTCAGGTTTTATATATACAAATACACATTTTGGCCGAAAATTGGATGAAATCTCGCTGGAAACCATTGACTTTGACAGGAACCTCATCAGAAAACGCCGACTTAGTTTGATTAGTCCCGGTTTAAGCCTGATTTGACCATTGACTGATTAAGTGACCGACTAATAACCCAAAATTAATTAGTGAGGTGAGAACTAACGATTAATCGGGGATTAATCGACCCCTAGTCATGATATTTACAACACTTCAGTTACTATATTTAAAAAAAATTCAATGTCACAGCAATATTCGAAATAAAATCATTCCATTCATATCTTAATATATAACGAAAACCTAAAATATAGTAAACTTTATTACTATTATTTTCATTATTCATCATTTTGGTAATTGTTAAATATAGTAATGATAATGTTTGAATTTTATATGCAAGTGATAAATTTCATAAAATTGTTATATAAGCTAAAAAGATTACAAAAACAAGTAATAGAATAGTATTATAGAAATGTTTTTCACATTTATCTTCTTTTAACTTGTACTCTATTTTCACATTTGTTTTTCTCGTACACTATAGAAGTTATTATCAAGTCATCATGTATAGTCATGTCATCGCTTTTACCAAGCATTTGGTTTCTGAAGAAACACTAACCGGACCCCGGGCAGGTTACTGGTAACCTGGGGGTTGGAGAGATGTTTCCCACGAGGGGTTAGACCCTTGGAAGATGGTTCTTCTGATAACCTGCAAAACAGACACCGTGAGCTCGTCACTGAGAAGGGGGGGGGGTTCCTCCTTGTGACCACCCTCCGGCGTGAGAATCAGACTAGATTGCTCTTTAAATATAAAAGTATATTAAGAGATTGCTAGAGCAGATATCAGGTATATTATGATGATAATGTAATAAGATATGATAAGATGAGATGATCATACCATTTGTGGTATTTATAGCCGAAGGTAGGTTTCCAAGGGGTTTAGCCGGCCCAACACGCTACCAACTGTAACCTATGCACGTGCCCTGCCTGTGAGTGGTGGATAGGTAGCGGCTGACACAGAGCAGGCGTGTCGTGCACTCTTCCTCTTCTGCCAACTGCAGGCTAGGCACGTGGTATGGCAGGAGTTGGTGGGTAGGCGGCGGCTATTGGTCACAGTGCTGTGGCGTGCTGTCTGCCATGCTGCTGTCAGTGAGCTGTCACATCTCTGATCAGATCTTTTGCCCATACCTCGTCAGGTACAGTAAAAGATCCTTCAGTATACGGACTGGCTTATTTGGGCGGGAGTATTCCCCCTCCCGCCTCTGTGCGGGATTGCTCCCGGCTTGGCTCATTCCTTCAGGTGACACTGAACGATTGAGAGCTAAGTGCCTTGTGCGTGTAGCCATGCTGCGCGGGTGGCCTTCCCTAATGGCTTGTATCCGAGGCTGCGGGGACAGGCGGAGTCCTTCACCATTGGGAGGCATTTCCTGCGGGACCAGCTTGCGTACTGCGCGTAAGGACGTCACGTCTCTGAGCATGGTTGGTCCTGCGGATCCAGTTGGTCTCTGCGCAGACGTCCCTGTTTAAGGTGAGTCTTGCGGGTCCAACTGGGCTCTGCTGGGACCTACCTCTTCAAGTCCCCCCAGTCCAATGTTCTTCTCATGAGTGTTTAATGAAGTGAGGTGAACTTTTGGACTTGAGCAAAGGGTTTTGAAAAGGGTTTTGTAAGGTTTTCCATGGGGATTCTTTCCGCGGAAGTCCTTGTCACTTGCAGAAATGCCCGAGTTTCCTGCTTGGTCTTTGGGTATGATGCGGGTAGGTCTGTAACCTCCTCGCAAGTCAGGAGCATTGAGTCCCAGTTGTATGTATTTTCCATGAGGTTTTGGTAGTTTTGAACATAGTGATCAATTATGTTAAGACCACCAATTCCATCCTGGAGCTTCAAACAACGTAGTTCTCGATGTTCCCGCTATGCGGGGATGCTATTTCCGTTTCCGCAAGCATTGCCCAGAAGATCCTTCTTGGTTTCAATTCCCAGCGGAGCGCTAGGTATGTGAAGGGTTTTGCCTTAACACTGTACCTGCGCTCGTCTTACGGTTACTTTACTCTCAAGGTATTCCTGGCGTCAATTCCCTGCGGGTGCTAGGTATGTGAAGGGTTTTGCCTTAACACTGTACCCGCATCCGTCTTACGGTTACTTGTCCACCAAGGTTCTTGGCTTCAATTCCCTGCAGGTGCTAGGTATGTGAAGGGTTTTGCCTTAACACTGTACCCGCAGCCGGCTTACGGTTACTTGTTTGCCAAGGTTTATTTGGCTTCAATTCCCTGCGGGTGCTAGGTATGTGAAGGGTTTTGCCTTTACACTGTACCCGCATCCGTCTTACGGTTACTTGCTTGCCAAGGGGTAAGGGGTATTTTCCCGCTTACTTTTTTAATACTTTCGAATTTTGAATTTTGAAATTCGAAGAGTTGGTGAAAAGATAAACCTCTGAAACGTCGTGCGACGGTTTCTTCTGACTGTGTCAGGACGTGCAGGAAGTTATGGTGACGTGACAGAACATGGTCATTCCAGTCGCTTTTTCAGGCGCGTGGGAGCGATTTTTCGGGCGCGTGGCCGCGAAATTACTGGCACACGTCCTTTCAACAGCTGTTGCCAGCTTGCTTTTTGCCACGTGTCATAGTTTCATTGCACATTTGATTTCTCTCTCCTCCGCATTAAATTCACCGCATTAATTGCGATTACTATATAAAGGGGGAGAGGGTTATTTGCAATTCACACTTTCCACTTTCATCTCTTCTTCTCAAGTAATTTCCGGCGAATTTTTCTGTTCAGTAAAGCATTACCCTGAAATCTCTTTTCGTCTTTCTTCCACCATGTCTTCTCATGATGCTGATGACCAGAAGACTGCTGGCGAATGCCAGTGCTCTCTTCCTGTCGATCTGTACCAGTATATCATCAGGAAGTTCATGCTCGAGTCTCTCGAGCCTGAGTTTCCTGAACCCCACCATACTGTGTACGATGCCCCTAGTGGCAAGATCGGGGTTTATGCTGCATTCTTTGTCTACGGGAACCTTAGGTTTCCGTTGACAAAGTTTGTGTACCGTGTCCTAGAGAGGCACGGTGTGCACCTGACAGAGGTGCACCCCATGGCCATTGCCAAGGTCCGGCACTTTGAGTGGGTGTGCCGGATACTGGGCCTTGAGCCCCTCGTTGACCGCCTGATGACCTTCTATACATGGAGGTGCATCCAAGGGTGGTACACTCTTACAACCCGTATCAAGGGTTTAAAGATTTGTACCACCGAGCGGAGTCTGCGCTCATGGAGAAGAGAGTTCTTCTTCATATCCGCTCGCGCCATCCCCATCGCCATGAAGTTCAAGAATGGCCAGGCGCTTCCTAACCTTCCCGCCCTCAACTACGAGGAGGCGGAATGGTTCTCGAAGATTTCCCGGGTCCAGTCCCCGGTTTTCCGTTTTCCGGAGTCGGCGATGGTGATGTTGGGGATGAGCCGGGTGTGGAAGGCGGCGAATGCGGATAAGGTTCCGATCGTCCTTGAATATGGTTCGAACTCTGTCCCTTATGGTACGTCTTGTTTCATTTTGCTGACTTCGATTTTTACTAACTTTCTTGTTGATTTCAGAGGGGAACGATCTTCAGTCGCTCCTGAACCCGCGGGAGGAAGATGGTCCCGCGCGGATGGGTACTCGTGCTCTGGACGAGAACGAGTTGCCCATCTTAGAGCAGACCGCGGGTCGGTTCGTGGAGGTTTACCCGCCAGGCCAAGAGATCCTGAGCCACCGACGGCCAGGTAAGCCTATCTTCTACCCTGAACCTCTCAATGCTGTGCCTGCTGCTGGAGTTCATGACATTTCTTCTTCTGAGGAATCCGCAGAAGGTCCTCCACTGGTGCGGAAGAAAAAGGCTGCCGTCGGGAAGGGCAAGGAGAAGGTGGCCTCTACGGCCGACCCGGTAGTCCTATCTGACTCGGAGTCAGATAATGCAGAGGTGGCGGGGAAGCCCGGTGGTGAGGAGACCACCGCTCCGGAGGCTGCAGGTGTTACCTCCGGGGAGGCAGCGACGACGACGGTTACCGGTGTCAAGAGGCCGGCTCCATCGGGTGCGCCCCCGCTCGTCCGTGCGTTCAAGCTCAAGAAACCCCGTGAGTACCCCCATAATTCTTGTCTAGATTTGTTGTTTCAAATAAATTTTTCTAACACTTTTGCTTGTGCAGGTGTGGATGTTGACGCATTCCAGGGTGGAGTTGGAGCAAGTATTCCCCCGCCAATGACGGTAGGCTCGGTCAGCCTTCCCGAGGCGTCGACCCAGGCGTCTACGCCTGCTTCCGCTGGTTCCAGCCTTCCTGAGGCTGTTCCAGCTGAGAAGGTATCTCCGCCGGCCGTGAGTGCAATTTTTACAGCATCTTTCACGGAGCCGGCGGTTACTGTTGCTGAGGAGGTGGCGCCAAACATGGCTACCACAGCGGCTGCCACTATACCTGCGCCACCGGCACCGACGGCCGGACCATCAGGTATGCGCCAGGCTTCCCGCCGATCTATGCCACCTTCCCGTCTGCCTGACCTGTTGGATGGATTTCCTTTAGGCTCAGGTGATGGGTTTGGCGGCTATCGGCCTGTTATTGACCCTACAGGTACGTAGGGTTCTTTTTCCCTTATATATTTTTATCATCTTTTCCTAACTGCCTTTGTTTCTTTTGCAGTGTCGGATTCCAATGAAGTGTATGTTCCAAGATGGAACATACGCCGAGGAACAACCCTTCGCACCCCTGTGGAGTGCGTGGACTGGGCTCGCCACGCTGCTCCTCATGGTGCGTTGGGGGAAGCCATGGCTAGCTACCAAGAGGGTAGGCTAACCAATGAGCTTCGGGTTCTCCAGGCCCGGACGCAGCCCCGCGTCGAGCTGCTTTGTCGTGAAAACGACAAGTTAAAAGCAGCTCGCGCCAAAGATGTATCTGAAGCGCGGGCTCTTCGGGAGGAGAACCGGCAGTTGGCCGCTGCCGCAGCCGAGAAGGAGAAGGCATTCAAGGCCCTCGAGGTTGAAGTCCAGGCGCGACTCGAGGCCCGCTCCAAGGCTGCCCAAGCTGTGAATGAACAGCTTCGGCTGGCCAAGGAGACTGCGCGAAACTCAACTGAGAGGGCTGCCAAGGCTGAAGCTGTTGTTGAGCCGCTTCGCGAAGAGAATGAGCAGCTTAAATGCAAATTAAAGGCTCTTCAGCATGCTCATGACGCCTTGGCAATGGAAGATGCCAAGAAGCTGCAGGAGATCCTTGACCAGAGGGGGGTGCTTGACCGCACTGAAAGGAAACTCAAAAGCGTCGAAGAGGCTGCCGCCAAGGAAGTTCAACTTGCCAACCTTGATAAAAACGGAGCCGAACGTGCTTTCAAAGAAAGTCAAGCTACCCTCCAATGGCTGCTTCGAGAAGCGTTGCCTCAGGTATCTTTATCTTTTTCTTTACGCTTTCCGCTCGTAATTAGAAAATGTTCTAACTTGTATTCTTTTGTAGGTTGCGCGTCGGGTCCTTTCAGAGACCTCTTATGACGATGCGATGAGCGCAGCCCTCAACGCTTCTCATGAGGATGGGGAGAAGACTGGCTTCCTGCTTGGTCTAGGGTTTGCTGAGAGAGGCTTTCCGCCCTCCAACTTCCCTTTATTCAATGTTAATACTGAAGCTGCTTATGACCAAGCTGTGAACCAGTACGCTGCCTTCCCGCATCCAGTGGTGGAGAAGGTGAATGAGGCTGCTGCTGCTGATGATGGGCTAAACATCCTTAAGGCTTTCCTTGGGCAGCCACGCTCAGACGGTGCTGGTCCAAGCGGAGGTGGCCCTGAAGCCTGATCCTGAAGATCTCTTCCCACCGCTAGGATAGACTTAGCTTTGTATAGATTTCTTTTAGGCGGGTAGTTACCCGGCCACTGTTGTAATACATCATTGAAATATTAATCTTTTTGCGTATAAGACTGTTATTTCCTTCTTTGGGTTCCTTGCTTTATAAACTTATGACTTGCATGTTTAAATTAGCAATTTTCCAAGTGTTCAGAATAAGAACCTTTGAACGTGGTTGATAGTGGGTTAAAGTTTCGCTTCCTCCTTCGTGATTGTGCGGGTAGAACCGTCACTTGCACTTGGTAGGATGGCTAAACTTTAACTTTTATCTAACCTGCGTGCTGGTTTTTCTTACTTTTTTAGGATAAGTTAACCTTTGAACGTGGTTGATAATAGGTGTGAAGTTTTGCTTCCTCTTTCGTGATTGTGCGGGTAGAACCGTCACTTGCACTTAGTAGGATGGCAGAACTTTACCCTTATCTGACCTGCGTGTAGGTTTCTCATCTTTTGAGGATAAGTTAACCTTTGAACGTGGTTGATAATAGGTGTGAAGTTTTGCTTCCTCTTTCGTGATTGTGCGGGTAGAACCGTCACTTGCACTTAGTAGGATGGCAGAACTTTACCCTTATCTGACCTGCGTGTAGGTTTTTCTCATCTTTTTAAGAATTTTGTTTTGAACCGTTCGACGCGCGGTTGTCGATAGGTTAGTGTTCATTTTCCTTTCATGATTCATGCGGATAGACCGGCACTTTCATTTAATGGGATGAACTCTTTCAACTGACCTGCGTGAAGGTTTGCCACGTTATTGGGTTCGTGCGGGTAAGACCGCCTTCCCACGCAACGACTTCACGTAATGTGAATGTCGTCACCATTGTTGGATAGTTTTAACCGTTCGACGCGCGGTTGTTGACAGGTTATTATTCAGTTTCCTTACTGATTCATGCGGATAGACCGGCACTTTCATTTTTGGGTGCTGAACTTTTTCCCCTTCAACTGACCTGCGTGAAGGTTTGTCACGTTATTGGGTTCGTGCGGGTAGGACCGCCTTCCCATGCAATGACTTCACGTAATTATGTGGTGATAACCGGCATATTAGTGTCCAGAAAAGTATAAATGTAAAATCATCAGCTTCGATATTCTTAAAGAGAATCATTTCCATTAGAAGTGGCTCTTGGCCTTCTCTTTACAAATTGGAATTGATTACATGCAAACTGTGTAATTGAACTCCCTTCCATGTTGGGATGGGAGTGCCATCGAGCCGATACGCACCTGGTTCGGGATCTCGTTCTTTACGCAGCATGTAGTCTCGTTTTTGAAGCTGGAATTGGTTCGTGTTTACCCCAGCTGGGGTTCTATACGCACTCGCCTGCCTAGCTTTTATTTCGCCACGAGGTGCGCGAGCGTCCCATCTCTGACGAATGTTTCGACCATGTCTTTTACGTCTATGCATTCTTCAGTGTTGTGGCCTTTTGTTCTGTGATAGTCACAGTACTTGCTCCGATCAGCATCGTGACGATGCCGGATTACTGGAGGCTTTGGCCATGGGAGCTCCTCAGTAGCAAATATGTCAGTGACGCTTTTGGTAAGTGGCGTCCATCTGGAGTTCCGGTGCGGCTTTACATTATCCCTTTCACCCAATCGGTGCTGTAAGCCGGATGAGGTGTCAAAGTTTACCCTTGACTGCCAAATGCCTTGCTTCCGTTTTTTGTTCAATCGGGCGGTGAGGACGTTGTCTTCTCTCGTCCTCTGGGTGTAAAGGTTTGTGTTCTGCGGAAGGTCTCTACCCAGTTGCTTCTCCGTTTCCGCATAGCGTTTGGCTGCTGTCATGATGCCATCCCATGTGGATGGCATTCCATCTTTACCCGTTAGGGTGCGGATAAGCTCTGGGTCTTGCGCGCCCTGGATGAAGGCTGCGCGAACAAGATCCTCGCTGATATTGCCCAAACTTAACTTCTTTGAGTTGAAGCGAGTGATGAAGTTTGGCAGAGATTCATCTTCTTCCCGTGTGCATTTGAGGATTGTCCATTGCTCCTCGGTATACTTTCGCTGCTGGCTGAAGTGTTGGCTAAACTTCTGCTGGAAGTCTGCCCAGTCGTAAATGTGGTTAACCGGTAAACGATCAAACCAAGCCCTAGCGGCCCCCACCAGCGTCATTTGGAACATGTAACACCACGTGGGTTCCGTCCAATTGCTAACGGTTGCCCCCGCTATGAACCTGTTCAAATGGTCGTCTGGATCAGATAGGCCGTCATATGTGCCTATGTTAGGCATTTGTTTAGCACTCTTCGGGGCAATTGCTTCAGCAATGTCCCGTGCAAATTTGGACGTTCCTGCATTTGTAACGTTTGGTCTGAACGTTTTAGAGAAGTCTCGTGGACTTCCATCTATGCTTTTTGGTTTGAAGGCTTGTCCAAAATGCCTTTTCGGTTGGGTTTCCGTTTCTTTACGCTTCCCTTTTGCCTTATGACGAGGGTTCGCGTCGGAGTCGGATTCTTCCGAGTCATCCTCCCAGTATTCGAATTCGTCGGCCTGTTGCACGAAACGCAAGCGTTCATTTAACTCAGCCTGGAATTCCTTTTGTCGTGCCTCCGCCCATGCCTTGACTTCGTCGAGAGTCTGGCGGGGGAGTCTTCGTTTTTCAAACTGGGTATCGGTGGATCCCAGTAGGCGGTCATTTACTGCACTTGCCCCTGCTTTAGTAAGTGGGGTAGTGTTCGTAAAATTTACTTCACTTGCTCCGGCTTCGGTAGCCGGAGTAGTGTTTGTAAAAACTGTGTTGCCGGTATTCCCCCCAATAGCTGGGGTTGTGGTTACCGGAATTTCTCTAACCATCTTTTGTATAAAGTTTTGAAAAAACTGGAGAAAATTGTAGTTCTAGCTTTATGCACGGATGGCGCCAATGAAGAAACACTAACCGGACCCCGGGCAGGTTACTGGTAACCTGGGGGTTGGAGAGATGTTTCCCACGAGGGGTTAGACCCTTGGAAGATGGTTCTTCTGATAACCTGCAAAACAGACACCGTGAGCTCGTCACTGAGAAGGGGGGGGGGTTCCTCCTTGTGACCACCCTCCGGCGTGAGAATCAGACTAGATTGCTCTTTAAATATAAAAGTATATTAAGAGATTGCTAGAGCAGATATCAGGTATATTATGATGATAATGTAATAAGATATGATAAGATGAGATGATCATACCATTTGTGGTATTTATAGCCGAAGGTAGGTTTCCAAGGGGTTTAGCCGGCCCAACACGCTACCAACTGTAACCTATGCACGTGCCCTGCCTGTGAGTGGTGGATAGGTAGCGGCTGACACAGAGCAGGCGTGTCGTGCACTCTTCCTCTTCTGCCAACTGCAGGCTAGGCACGTGGTATGGCAGGAGTTGGTGGGTAGGCGGCGGCTATTGGTCACAGTGCTGTGGCGTGCTGTCTGCCATGCTGCTGTCAGTGAGCTGTCACATCTCTGATCAGATCTTTTGCCCATACCTCGTCAGGTACAGTAAAAGATCCTTCAGTATACGGACTGGCTTATTTGGGCGGGAGTATTCCCCCTCCCGCCTCTGTGCGGGATTGCTCCCGGCTTGGCTCATTCCTTCAGGTGACACTGAACGATTGAGAGCTAAGTGCCTTGTGCGTGTAGCCATGCTGCGCGGGTGGCCTTCCCTAATGGCTTGTATCCGAGGCTGCGGGGACAGGCGGAGTCCTTCACCATTGGGAGGCATTTCCTGCGGGACCAGCTTGCGTACTGCGCGTAAGGACGTCACGTCTCTGAGCATGGTTGGTCCTGCGGATCCAGTTGGTCTCTGCGCAGACGTCCCTGTTTAAGGTGAGTCTTGCGGGTCCAACTGGGCTCTGCTGGGACCTACCTCTTCAGTTTCTATTCACAATTGTGTAAAAACGGGTTAATCAAAATGAAACCAACATAGTTGCATAACCGACAAAATTAAATCGAAATACATGATAAAAAATAAAATAGTCATGTCATCGCTTTTACCAAGCATTTGGTTTCTATTCACAATTGTGTGAAAACGGGTTAATCAAAATGAAACCAACATAATTGCATAACCGACAACATTAAATCGAAATACATGATAAAAAATAAAAACTGATCCATAACATAGAACACACATGTAAAATCGAGATTTAGTATTGTCTCGATCTAAACCCAAAACCGTCCCAAACAAGTAATTACCCTTTATCTATTCACACACAAGCTGACTATTCAAACACCCAGTCCCAATCATACGAGTCTTATGGACTCACACAAGTCATATAAGTGTCAACTTTTTTGTCAGTGACCATTGGCCATTCTTTGCAGCCATAGTCCATATAACATCCACTTATTCGATTAGTATGAGTATATACATCATATTTTATACGACTCGTATGTAGCTATAGGATATAAAACATAAATTCAAATAGTACAACTTTCTTTCATGTCAAATAATTTGTGAAATCTTATATCGTTTCAGATAATTGTCGGAATATTATATTATGTCAAATAATTATCAGAATATTATATCGTGTCAAATAATTTCCGTCACGCATACCGATAAAAATCTCGGTGCAACCCTAACAATTTAACTAACATATGAGTCATATGACTCTATGCGACTTGTATAGATGTATATGCCAATATGCCATATAAAGTCATTTGACTCATATAGAATGTTCGGTAATCGATAAATCTAACTTGTTCTGTACTGAAAACTCATACAAATATGTCCCCATACGATTGGTATACATAGTGTTCGAAAAATTGAAAGGACAGTCCAAAACTCCGAATAGCAACACCCTAACCAACTCATAAACTAGTTGCTATTAATTAAAGTAATATTCTTTTCCATAACGCGTAGAATTTCTTTCTACAAGTTACCAAGTTTTAAAAAATTGCGCTTAATCGATTATTTTTCCTTTTATGCTATATTTTATGATTAGTTGGTCGTTCCAAAAAAACAAAGAATAATACAACAATGATCATACTAAAATAAATATACTTGTAGATTTAAATCTACATACGCCCATGGGTTCAATATATACCAAGTTGTTTATCACATTATGCTGTAAAACTTGTCGTTTTCTTCACAGTTTAAAAATCTTATCTCAATACCAAAGTGAATTAATTCATCATTTCCTTTTTCATGCCAATAATTTAGCAAGTATTTGTGTTTTATGCAACATGAGTAGTACATTACCATGTGTGTACTCATTCAAGTCAAGAAAGACTTTATATCTATGCGGAATCGACTGACCAAAAACAATGTACGGTATATAAGATAGTCACCCACCAAATTTAGTAGAAAAAGACGTGCAAGGACCACTAAACATATATACAAGCCCACATACAGATATGTGTACATTTAATAAAAGATTACAATAAATACTAGTGAGTTAGTATGTAACTTGTAACACCCGACCCGATTATGGCTAACGTTCCACTATTACAAAAGTTTGAAATCAAACGTCATTGGGTTAATCACTACATATATTATACAACATGTGTTGTTTTTTAAACTTTCGAGCCCTCTTCCATGTTTCCAATATAGTTTTGTAACCTAGCTAAGGTAAACAAAAGAAATATATTGAAACATGACACGATATTGGCCGAGAAAGAGAGCGGAACTCTGTTCCGACGTCAGTCAAGGATGGCTTGATATTTATGCTAAGGCAAAGAGCGTTGACATATATTTTTGAGTCCTATAACTAATAGCCCGAGGGAGAACCCGGGTGAAAATGGATAATTTTCATGCAGGATAAAAAGAAAAACCGATATTTTATTAATTGTTTTTATTATAATGATTTTTAACATAAAATACAAATAAATGAATAATATATGATCTTAAATTGTTAGATATTTCATGATTTATATTTATGTGAATTTAATTTTACGTTCAAAGGTAGTAATGTAATTAAACACCTATTTATGTTTCAAATACAGGATAATATATTTTATATTTATAAATTATTATTGTAGTTACTGTACTATTATCAGGGTGTTACATAACTAGTTTAAATAAAAAAAATGTGACTCATAATCACTTACACGCAACATTTTGTATATATATTGTCGATTAGTTTTTCATGTCGGTAATAGAAAACACGAATATTATGATACACCTATGACTAAAACATATCTGTTACAGCAGAGAGAGTAGCCACGACAGATGAGAATGATCCAGACGACATGATTGTCAGCTTCGTCGAGTTCCCTTTAGGATGTATATTAATGATAGGGATTAAGGTTCTTGAGAAAACCGAATATATGGGGAGAGAGAGAGAGAGAGGCACACGATTTTTCTTATGTGTGTGTTTATGGTTATGTTATGATGTTAATTAATCTCTCAATATATATACACACACACACACACTTAAGGGAAACCGTTGATTAGCAAGAAAAGATAATATGGTCTATCAACAATTACCTAGCTAATATAATAAGGTTTATTGAATGCTATTGATCGATAATAATAATCCCTATTCATTTTATCGCCACCAGTTGTCCCAAATTCAAAAAGTTGGGCCCCATAGTCCCCATTAAAAAGGATTTAACGTCGTTATACTTTTTTCTGAATTTCAAGCTAATGTTTTTGGGTTTTTGATCGGAAGGAGAATTCGAGTCGAATAATGTAAAACTTGGTTCGAAACAACGCTCCAAAACGACGAAACAACGTTTGAATTCGGGTCTTTGAACTTACAAATAACAAAAATCAAGCCGTTTAGATCAGTGTTTCGAGCTAAGTCTTACACCAATCGACTCGTATCCTCCTTCCGATAAAAAACCCTAAAACATTAGTTTGAAATTTGGAAAATAGTATAACGCCGTTAAGCCCTTTTTAACGGAGGACAATTGGAGGCCAACTTTTTTAAATTTGGGACCGTCAGTGGCTAAAAAATGATTAGGGATTATTTTCGGCAATACCATTCAATAGGGAATATTAAAACCCAATAAACCATATAATAATAAGGTATAATTTAATTATTTTGATATATTATTATATAAATGATAACGATGGCCATATATATAATATATATATATATATATATATATATATATTATGGTGAGGATCCCAAGAGAACATTTTGAAATTGAAAACTTTAAGAACCATTTTAAGTCACAAAAATACCTCTTAAAAATATATTAAAAAAATGATAAAATGAAAAAAAACACAAATTTTTATAAAGTAAAAAAACCAAAATTTTTTATTTTCCATCCTACTTTCATAAAAAAATAGTAGAAATTTAAAAAAAAACTTAATTATACACATATGTATATTTGTATTTAATCTCGATTTACATAATGTATACATATGTACATCATCATTTATCTTTATTATACATATGTGTATAAAGAATAACATGTATAAAATTTAAAAAAATAAGTATTATACATATATGTATAATTTTGTTAAACCGATATTTTTCTTAATTTTTTTACGAAACCGAGATGAAAAATAAATTTTTTTGGTTTTTTTTTACTTTTTTTTATTTTCGCAAGTTTTTTTGTTTTATTTTTTTTAAAATGAGTGTTTGTTGTTGTTCAAAATGGTTCTCAAAGTTCTCAATTTTTAAATAGTTCTCACATGATCCTAATCCTATATATATATATATATATATATATATATATTCTTACATTCTCTCACTTGACTGAAAAGTCATTTATTATGAGCATTAGATTAGTCTGAAAATTTTAACACTTATTTTAGATTTAAACTCAAACTGGAGCAGAGAAATAAAATCATTGAATTTGAACATTAACTCAAAACTCCCCATTAATCATACTTCACCCATTAACCTGAGTTGTTATGATCAAAATTTATAAGTAAACCCTTCAAATATTTGATTTCTATACTAATGTGTCTATATGTCATTACGTATGCAGAACATATTAAGAGACATACAAAATAAAACCGTTGAGGAAAATTAATAATTTGTCATTAATTTTAGTCATTCGTATAACGACATACAATTATACATGGTCATTAACAATCTCGTCTTTATTAAAAGCGTTTTCATAAGACTCAAGGATGACATACCTTTGGTTATAGGATCCTTAAGTATATCACGAATGTATTCGATATGAGAATTTAGTTTCCTCAATTCGTTCATAAACAAATAATTTATTTCATATCGAAATTAATGCAACACCTTTCGAATTGTTACTGTTGAGAAGACATTGTAGCTGACTTTATCACAATAAGTCTTCAATATATAACTTATATGAAGTTAATAAATTTATGAGTACAATGATAAATTTTCAAAAACATTTATTCGATTGTGATTTAATCAACATATTACGTTATTAAAATTTAGATTGTTGTTATCAGCTAATTATGACTCATTCATAAGATATATTTATCTACAGACATAAGAATATATTCTGAAAATTACATTATGTTATCTTTGAATATAACAAAGTTTAGAGTACTTAATCGGTCTGAATCCCCACTTCTTCATTTTAAATTATAGTCTCTCGTTTCCATTTAAAGATATTTTAATACTCTTTTAGATGTTTCACGTTAATCTAAACATATCTAACGTGTTGCAATTTTGAGTAATATTTGAACGAGTATAGACTTGAACCTCTATAAGGCTTCTACTTAATGAAGCACAAGGAAATAATCTTGGTGATCCTATTATCCTTTAAAGAAGAGTAGTATTGTTTGTTACATGTCCTTTTAGGTTAATACCTATAGAACAAAACTAATGTCCATTTAGATCTATCTCGGTATGTTATGATATCTATCATGTAATGGATATCTCTTGAGACCTATCATATTAAACAAAACTTAGACTTACGTAACATATGTTTGTCAAAAGAATGTCAATAATATAAGGACAAGTTTATTTTTAGTTGTTCCCACTAATACTGAGGTAGGTACATTGATCCACTTAGTTCTTGATGAAAATTATTGTATAAAGATTTCATCACAGTTTGATGTTTGCATTAACACATACATGGATTATATTGACTTACAGACTAAGTATTCTTTGACATTCAATTTAGAATTTGCAGGGTGTTTTATAAACATATAAATATATAAGTCACTTGTTAGGAAAAATTGTTTAAATGTTCATGTAATGTATCTCTTAAATATTATAAGCTACTTGAACAATGATGATCATCAAAGAAATCTTTTGTAATATAGGTAATAAGATTCATTGATGATTTGTTCCCTCGTGAATTTAACCTTTATCAATCAATTGTGCTTCTTAGTGTCTTAACGTTTGTATAAGGATTTAGTTTAGTTATGAACACTCTTAGGTGATTCAACCAAATATTAAAAGGTAATTCTCACTTATGGAGCCAATTATGATTTATGCTAATAGTTTAATTATAATGGGTAAGATCAGTAAACTTTCTAACATCTATTTCAACTTTAGTTAAGGAGGCTACATAATCATTAATGTGAGTAGGTTTTAAAACCTAGATAGTGCTCTTAAGTTGATTACTGGGTAATTATTATTAGAAGTCTCAATTTACAGATTAGCTCTTGGTTAGGTTGCTATCATTTTCAGGATTCTAAGTGCGTAAGAGTTGGTGCAGTATGGTGTACAAGAGGTGTAATCAGAGTTAAATTGGAGTAAATTTAATGACCCCCTCTTGTACTTCTAATAAGTCATTATAAGGACTTTTACTGCTCACACTGACCTTAGAAACCTTTAGCAAATTGGCATGCTTATGGTCAATATTGTAAGACCAATAGATTCAAATAGAGAAACAACTTAATGATGTCTGTCATTGTAGTTTCTCTTGTTTTGAGGATTACTTTAGTTTTGGTAATAAATATGACTATGCCCACATTTAAGAAACAATAAAACTATTGTAAGAGTAGCATTAGATTATAAGGAGATAATTTTTGATGGAACAGTGTTGTGATGGAGCAGTATCTTGTACAAGAGGTGTAATTGAGTTAAGTTCAAATTTTCACTCCCCATATCTTGAAAATATTGCAAGTTATGATTAAAATACTTAAGGCTCCCATTAATCTATGAACTCTCCAGGAAAGCTACAAGAGAAGTTTTAATGATGTATGTGGGAATTTGTCATATATACATTAGACTTCATTTGATTTTCTTAACGTCCATATGTCATAAGAAACTTAGGGACATATTTAGAAGAAATCATATTAAGTATACATGAATGGATCTCTTTAAGGCCGTTGACCATAGAAATCAGATTAGATACAAGTAGATAGTCTTTAAATGATAAATTATTTTTAAACATTCCATTCAAAATAAGCTCCTCAAATGTCAGTGAAAGATAACTTCGGGTGGACCCATACTTATTCCTTAAGCCTAGTAATGTTTATGACATCTAACACATGTTTTTAAAATCTCCGAGAATGAGATTATATGAAAAATCATCATCATCAACCATGTCATGATTTCTCATGAAATTTCGGTTTTGATGGATGACATTTATAGGTCTCATTTGTCTTTTGTTAAAGTCTCATTTGCATGATTACAAAAGTTGTGAAAATGTATAGTATCACTAGTTTTATCTTATGAATGTTTCTATCCAATTATGAATAACTAATAATACGAGAGTGTATGGTAAGAGTGACTTCATGTTGTCTACGTAAACCTCAAAACTGTCATAATGTAGCTCAAGTATTGATACAAAATTCTAATTAATCTCCAAAGTCTTTTAAGGTATCATAAAGCGTAACCAGAAGATAATTTATTATGGTTCTAATAGTCTTATCATTTAAATTTGTCATAACACTCATGTTTGTTATTCATTGATTTTGGTAAGGAAAACGTATATAACTAGACTCAACCTCTCATGAGTTAATTGGAATATTAGGATTAGCATACTTAAGTATCATGAATACGTATGTAATACTTGTATTTTGTCTATAAACCTTAGAATTATTCTTCTTTAGGTTTTAATGGTAGCTAGTAATATCTTATTTTCCAGTACCAGACATTTCTTTTTCTTGTACATATGCTATTGATAAACACACCCATTTTCCTTTGGTACTTGTAAGTGTTATAATTGATTCTTAAGACATCAATTTGTACTATTGAAAAAGTTAGTATATAATTTACTAAAATATTGTACTTATTTTAGTGTGTGTGAACCCTTAATTTTATGGGTCATGATATTGTACATTATGATGTATTCAGTAATTCATTTAAACTTATAGTTAGAATTTTAAGGAGTGCGTGTATCTTATGAGTTATTTTGGTTATTTCACAGAAAATAAATTAGTCTTTGGAAAAACTGAACCTGGAATAACTCTTGTGATAACATTTATTAAAATGAATTATTAATTATCATAAGAGACATTATGTTTGACTCATTACATATGTTATGTTCTCGTTTTCAATAGAATAATTGTTATTTAGGAGGAGCAAAAGGATAGTTATATCATGTCTTGGGAGAGAATAAAAATTGAGAAGAGCTAAATGTTATTGAAACTTTTTATGAGGCAACAGTAATATGTGTTTTGAGATTAGAGTAGATGCTTTGGATGGGATATTAATTTATGGAAGGAAAATATAATGAGTAATATTATGGGATACTAAAGTAAGACAAACTAAATTTATTATATTAGATTAATGAAGAGTTATTAATGTGAGTATCATTATATTTTATTGAAGATGTGATATGTCTATTATTAAAATCAAACTATACACTATATTAATTAAAAGTTTTGTTTAAATAAAAAATAAATAACTTTTGAGCAGAATTAAAATTTATTTAAGTATATGTACAAAACAACTATAACACATTAACTTTGGGCATAAGTGGGACAACGATTTTAATTATGTACGAGTTAGTTTTGCTTGGATATAAATGTAACACATCACCGGTGGGCAGAAATGATTCATTTAAATCATGTTATGTTAAACTAACAAAGCTTGTATTTAGGCTTGAATGATATGTTAGATGTAACACATCACCTTTGGTCAGAAGTGTACATAAAAATTTCATTCAAGTTATGTTTTTCTATGTTCTGTAAAATTAATTATTGTTATAAGTTTTTAAGTGTTAACAAAACATTATTAATTTTTAGTGTAATGTTTATGAGATTTAAGAGCTTTCGAAAAGTATAAGTTCTCGGTAATTATGACGTTTCGGTCAAAATTTGACTTATGTGTTTTTTATAAGTTTTCGGCTTTTAATGAGATCTCGGTTCTAATGAGAATTCTGTTTAATTAGGAGCTCTCAGTTTAACCAAGATTTCGGTAAGCATTAAAATCCAATATTATTTAAGGTAATAATATTTTGGTTCAAATTCTTAGGGATTAATTTATCTCCAAGATTTGTTTAACTTTAAAATTTATATTCTTAATAAGTATTCATATTTTATAAAAATATTTTGGGACTTGTTTATCCAATTATTTTAGAAAAAACATAATCATAATCCAAATTTTAATCAAAATATGTACTATTTACAAAAATAAACCCATGATGAACACGAAAAAGATCACCCAAAAAATCATAAACTAAATTTAACAGGTTTTTAATGTGAAATCGGTTATAAGTTTTTTAAACAATTATATAAAACCAGATTTCAATAAGTTCAAAATATGATAATAAAAATAGAATTAGGGTTTATCGGGTTTTAGTTCATGTCTTTCGGTTTAGATCCAGAATTAGAGAAAACATGAAGAACTGATTAATCAGCATCGCTATGATACCATATGTTGATCATTTCTTCACGTCGCTAATGGAAAACATGAATATTATGATAAGCCTATAACTTATAACTAAAACATACGTGTTACAATAGAGAGGGTCGCCACGGCTGATGAGAATGATCCAGACGACATAATTGTCAGCTTGGTCGAGTTTCCCTTTATGATGCATGTTAATGATGGGGGTTAGGGTTTTTGAGAAAATCAAATGTCACACCCTCATCTTAGGCCTAGGAGTATGATCAATAGTTGGTACCACAAGTGTAAATAAATCAGAGTTATGTTAATTTAGCGGAAGTCTTATAAAACTTGTGGGTTTAATTTGTAAATATTTACATTAAACAAAAGTTGGGATTTTAAAAGATTGCCAAACTTAAGTACAAAAGATTACTTGTTTTTACATTACAAAAAAAACCACCATCATTATATATTAAGGTTTGAACAAAATATCCGAGCCATCGGATTTAAACATAGCACTTCGATGCTTCCAAGCGCTAATCTTGTTCACCTGCAAAATGTAATAAAATATGTCAGCAACGAATGCTGGTGAACACGCTGACGCAAAAATATTTATTTTACTGTATTACCCCTCGAGACTACGCCTGCCTCGGCCCAACGTGGCTTAGAAATAACAAAGTCAAATAACACATTATAAATACGAGCCTCTTCGCTAGGTCACCTCAGCAAACACCGCAGCGTTCGACTTAGTTAATTACCCGTAAATATACACATAAGGTCGTACTCCCTGCAGGAGAGCATCCTACGACCAAGGGTGGTGCGATCATGCCCATACATCGCATAGTACCACCTATGTAAGGATCCAGACATACGTATACCACAGCCTGAGGGCTAGGTTTATACCCTTATTCATAACGGTTTTAGGAACACATAGTTCCTTGTAAACAATTTCAAATAACAAGTTTGACTCATTTTAAATAAGTAAAAGTTTGGGGCGTATTCACCTTGTCTCTTTAGGATCGGCTTCACTCACCGTCCAAGGGTCTTTCCCTTTCTTTATCTCGCACCTATAGTACGAGTATAAATATTTGTTAGTCGGATACACGATCCGGTTTAAGACCTTTAGTCTTATATCTCAATCCTCGATTGAACCTTTAGTTCAATTCTTATTTACTTGAAAACCTTTAGTTTAAAAGTAAATTATAAACCTTTAGTTTATATAGAAACCCGACGTTTTTTCTTCTCCAAGAAACGTATTCTTTTTCTTTTATTATTTGAGAATACCCTTATTCATTAAATAATAATTTCATAACAAAGAATATATACATATATACTTACACACATATATATGTTATCTCAATATTCAATAATCTTTTATTCATTTCTTTGTTATGTTTTCTTTTCTTTTCTTTTATTTTATCGAGGTATCGAGTATATCCTCGACTTAAGGCTTAAGCCTTTAATATAATATTGAATTATATTGAATTCATCATTACGCCTAACCTTAGTGGCGTATAGAAACTCTAAAGAATTGGGCAGCACTCAGACGTCGCTTTACTCTTCTCGATCAACTTTGATATGCCAACTTCAACACTCGTCGTCACGTCTTTCGGGACTCTTTGCCATAACAACGCCTTTTTTGATGAATGAGGGTGGAGGGTGGCACAAACTTCGAGGAAACGATGGTACACAAAAGAGATTCGAGGCACGCTTAACGAGGAAATCGTTTATATGATTGTCGGGTTTTAGAGAGAGGCTAGAGAGAGAGTTGAGAGCTGTGTTTGGTTTGCAGAATGAAGTGCCCAAGGTCGCTATTTATAGACGAAAAATTGGCTCCCATCGCGCTACGCGATGGGTGCCTCAGCAGACCTATCGCGTATCGCGATATAGGTCTGCTGACTCACAGCGTAGGCCTGCCACGCGTCAACACGTGGCAGACGCCGCTCCACGTGGCAACACGTGGTAGTAGTGTTGCCACGTGGTGACACGTGGCGATAACTAGTGCCACTGTGTGCCTCGTGGTGACACGTGGCGATAACTAGTGCCACTGTGTGCCACGTGGCACACGTGTCAATATGTGTCAAGTACCCCATCGCGATACGCGATGGGGCTCTCCTCTGACTCATCGCGTAGCAATGGGTCAGGAAATCAGAATTTTCAATTTAAACCCTCAACTTTGAAATTTGGCAATTTTAGTCCCTAGACTTTGAAAAGTTGATACTTTGAACTCGAAATTTTCATGTTGTTACATAAAATATATGGAGAGAGAGATGATTTTTCTTACGTGTGTGTTTTAGGGTTATGTTATGATGTCAATTAATCTCTTCATATATTTATATACCTCCAAAGGGAAACCATTTATTAGCAAAAAAAATGATAATATTATCCATTAACAATTATTTAGCTAATATAATAAGAAGGTATAATTTAATTATCGTGAACTATTATTATATAAATAATAATGATGACCATATATAAATATATACTAGACGGATGCTCGCGCGATGCAACGGGTAACACTAAATTCTAATAATCACGTAACAATTATAGATGTTCGTGGTTAGTTTGAAACCTTGAAACCGTTTAAATTACTAATCATCGCTTTGGTTTCATGGTTGGTTTTCGCCTTTTGTGGTAATGGGGTTTCTAATTTTTTAAACCATAGCCAATAGTTAGTTTGCAGTTTACACCGAAAACCGACCATATAAAACCTGACCGGACGGTAAATTTATAATTAAAGCTCCATCTGTGAAACTATACTGTTAGTAACGATTCAGATTAATTTTTTAACTGTGTGTTTCGGTCTTCAACGACCACAAAATTTTACTGGTGGTTTAGCTCACGGTTTAACTTAAAAACCGTTAAAACCGAATTAAGTAAAACACATATAGGTTACATGTTAAATTTTTTAGTTGAAAAAAATTATAATAATACTATATTCAAATTAAAGACAATAGAATGTTCTTTTTTATGGTGTAATTTTAATTTTTTTATTAAAATACGAAAAAGTTATGACCGTTTAAAAATCGTTGGTGGGAAGTTGGTTTAAAATTGAAATTATAAGGAATATATGAGTAAAGATGATGGACCAAAGTTAACACAATTTTATAAATTTACAAAACTTGAGTTAAGTAAAGGGGGGAATATTGTAATTATTTTTAAACATATTTTGTAATAGACAACTTTGTCCTTATCTTAAATGCTTTAGAAGATGTATCATATGCATTACAAGTTGTAAATTAGTTAAAAACTTGGTGTCTTAATTTGCTATTGTCTGATGTATTATATATAGTAAAGATAAAGATAAAGATACTAGACGGGTGCCCGCGCGATGCAGCGGGTGTTTGAACCTGTTAATAACGTACAAATATAAGTGTTTATGGTTCGGTTAAAACCTTGAAATCGTTTAAATCAGTCATTGGTTTGACTTCTTTTTTCTTTTTCTTTTTTACTTTCGGTTTGTTGGTCGGTTTCAAAATTTTCAAAACGTAGTGAACGGTTGGTTCGCGGTTTATATCGGCAACCGGTCATATGAAACCGGAAAAGATTGTAATAAACCGTTCGCGGTTTATATCGGCAACCGGTCATATGAAACCGGAAAAGACTGTAAATAAACCTAATTGCAGTATGATTCCTTTTGTAATATTTATTGTTATTATTTCACGTCCTAGATCTTCCATTAATATTTACCATTTATGTGGCTAAAATTATCATTTTTTATTTATGATCATCTCAAGTATCATATTATGTTGGTTTTTAGTTAAAATTGATGGTACATTTGAATTATTAATTATTTTAAACTAAATTTATTATTAAAGTTAAAACTGTGAAACCAAACTGGAACCAGGTCGTTAGCAACGATTCGGTTTCAACTTTCAATGGTTTGAGTTTGGTTTTGGACGACAAAAAATCAGTATTAACAGTTGGACTCACAAGTTTAACTTAAAAAACTATAAACCAATACTGAACACCCCTACGTAACATATTAATTTATTTAAAATAAAAAAAATTACAACAATATCATATCCAAATTAAAGAGAATAATATGCTCGTTTTTATGGTGCAATTTGTTTATAAAAATATTAACGTATGAAAAGGATATAGTCGTTTAAAAATCATGGGTGGGAAGTTAGTTTACAAGTTAAATTAAAAACATAATATGGTTAAAGATGATGGACCAAACTTGTAAGTTGAATGGATTGTGTTTAAAAGACATATTTATTCTTACTAACACATGTATCTTATGCTTTAAGTGTTGTAAATTAGTTAAAAATGAGTGTCTTAATTTGCCTTTGTTTGGTGTATTATATATAGTATAAATATTCATATATTTATTTTTGCATATATATTTCTGATAGTTAGAAATATAGTATGACAAGTGGTTACGTAGCCATTCTATGTATCACTAGCAAAACAAAATACACCAATGTTTATATCTTTTATCCTAATTCTTAACTTAAAATTACTTTTGTATTTTACGCAAAGTCTAATAAATAAATATCTTAAAAATTAAAACACAAACATAATTATGCTAGCAGCCAAGTAGTTAAAATGCAAAAAAATGGATGTGAGGATGTCTCAATATATAAGCAGAAAACATGTAAGACCAGCCATAATGAATGTGTTAGAATATCAATCTAATAACAGCTAGCATTCTTTTATCAGAAAAAATAAATTTAAAAAATAAAGAAAAATCCAACAGTAGATTATGATACACCCGGATGGTGATGGGAGTAAAGAGACGATGTAGACCCATGGTCATTAGCTCACCATAAATTCATTTTTTTAACTTAAACCGGTCCCACCACTTTCCTCTACCACCTTTAATTCCTCTATAAATTGCAACTCACATTCACATATTCAACACGCACACACAAACACAAACACAAACACAAACAAACAATTATTTCACAAAGAAAACAATGGCTGCAACATTCCCAATTGTGAACTTGGAGAAGCTCAATGGTGAAGAAAGAGCTGCCACAATGAATCTCATCAATGATGCTTGTGAAAACTGGGGATTCTTTGAGGTATATATATGCTTGTAAAAACTTATTATTATTATTATTATTATTATTATTATTATTATTATTATTATATACTAATAAGTTGAGTTTTGAAGATTGTGAATCATGGGATATCAAATGAGCTTTTGGACACCGTTGAGAATATGACAAAAGGGCATTACAAGAAGTGCATGGAGGGAAGGTTCAAAGAGATGGTGGCTAGCAAAGGCTTAGATGCTGTTCAAAAAGAAATTAATGATCAAGATTGGGAGAGCACTTTCTTTCTCCGCCATCTACCCGAATCCAACATCTCCGAGATCCCTGATCTCGAGGATGAGTACAGGTATTTAAATACTGTAAATTCATTTTACATAATATGATATGATATGATATGTTGATTGCAGAGAGGTGATGAGGAAATTTGCTAAAGAGCTAGAGAAACTAGCCGAGAATATCTTGGACATATTTTGTGAGAATTTGGGATTAGAGAAGGGTTACTTGAAAAAAGCTTTTTATGGTGCGAAGGGTCCCACTTTCGGGACAAAGGTGAGCAACTATCCCCCATGCCCGAAGCCCGACCTCATCAAGGGTCTTCGGGCCCACACCGATGCCGGTGGGGTCATCTTGCTCTTCCAGGACGATAAGGTTAGCGGACTCCAGCTGCTTAAGGACGATAAGTGGATCGACGTTCCACCTATGCATCATTCCATTGTTATTAATTTGGGTGATCAACTTGAGGTACGTTACTATTAGATATTGTACATTAATGGGTTAAAGGTGTCGTGTAATAAATGTTAGGTACACAATATGTTTTAATTAAAGTACAAGTGGTACATGTTTTTTTAGGTGATCACCAATGGAAGGTACAAGAGCGTGATGCATAGAGTGATTGCTCAGACGGACGGGACTCGTATGTCGATAGCATCGTTTTACAACCCTGGAAGCGATGCGGTGATCTATCCCGCACCACAACTAGTGAACAAGGAAGAAGAGAAGAACAATGTGTACCCGAAGTTCGTGTTTGAGGACTACATGAAGCTCTATACTACAGTCAAGTTTCAGGCAAAGGAGCCGCGGTTTGAAGCTATGAAGGCCATGGAAGACAACAGGGTGAACTCGGACCCGATTGCGACTGCTTAAGGTCAAGGAAACAACAGTAATGGTGTGTTACGTGTGTTTGGATGTTATGTTTATGTGTTTAGTTAAATTAAATAAAGTTATGAGGCGTTATACAAGTTAAAAAATGATATGTATTGGGAGTATGTTGGTAGAAGAACACCATGTCTTGATATGAAGTAATGAAATATAATATAAGTTGTGTTTTATTTATGTTCTAAACCTATATATGATCTCTATGAGACTAATGTTAAAAAAAATTTAAGCAAATCCATAAATAAACACACCATCATCATCATCGTACTCAGTATATCCCACCAATAGCAAAGCTATGGTAGGGTCTGAGGAGGGTAAGATGTAGACAGCCTTACCTCTACCCCATGGGGATAGAGAGGTTGCTTCCGGTGAGACCCCCGGCTCGATAGTAGTTTTGCATCAAGCCTTGGACATATTATATAAGGCACATAGCACTCAATCATCGGGACGCCGGCTGATTGGTGCATGTACCCTTGTCTTTCGGCTATCAACGTCACCACATGATGCCTGATTAACCTTCCATCACTTTTAACGTTATTTTCACAAAATTAGTAAAATAACATCAAAATTAGTGCAATTTTACTTTTGCCCACCCGAGGGTTCACACATATATACATTATATGCGCGCACCGCAAGCAGGGCACAAATAAACACACCATAAGGATGAAAATCTTACAATAATAAGCAAAGCCAATGCAATTTTTCATCTTACTACTGTTAATCATCTTATTACTGTTACAAGTTACTACACCTATATTTATAATTTAACTAGTATTAACACCCGTCGCGCTGCGTCGAGGTGTAAATCGTGTATTTACATATCCACTCCACTCGAAAGCATGAAGTTACCACCGCCTTCGTTCGCTATCATTTCTCCCGCAGTTAGTAATAGAAACTGAACAAAAGGTAGAAGTAAAAACGTTCAACCACACACGCTCGTTGCATCGTGTTAACAAACAAAAAATAGACTGAAACGTAAATTACAAAAAAAAAAAAACAAGTTAACATCTACGCGTTGCGACGCGCCGTTAAACGGGGAAAATACATAAACACGTTGAACCACACACATGCGTTACAGCGGGTTAACACGCTAAATTTTGACGTAAACATTAAACAAAAAAACTTGTAAAAGATGAGAAGTATAGGAGACCAAAGTTGAAAGTGGAAAAATGTTGGCAGCTAAAACTAAAAAATATTTTGTAATATATTTGTAAACTATGAAAAGTATAGGGGTCAAAAGTAAAAAAGAAAAGCTTGCAAAATGGTACAACAACTAAAGCATGGTGCACAACTTTGAAAGCCATCATCTCCCACTTTTGTAAATATATAAATAAGTTATAATAGTTGATTGTGGATATGAATATATAATTAATATTTATTGATTATTGTATGAGCATTAGCTAAGAGCATTGCCAATGAGGGATGAAACTGTCTTAATGTGGACGCATAAAGAGACGCATAATAGCATAATAGTTGCTGGTTCGAACTATTAAAAAACCTGATAAATAACTTTATAACTATTTTATTTTCTTTTAAATACGAACAAGTACAAAAATGCAAGCTACTTTTGTCTAGAGCCGATTGAGGTTGCGAATCAGTCGGTTTAACAGTCGGTTCGGTCCCATTTTCAAAATCATGATTATGATTATGATTATGATTACGATTATTGAATAAGCAAGCATCATGTCACAACTTTCAATTTGTTACTTTTGTATCTTCTTTTGTGTCCAAATAACAACTATGAATTTCTAAGAATGGTCAAACATATACAAATCCGGACAAACATATTTTGTGCCAAACAGCCCGGCCCGAACACAAATCTGTCTTAAATTGGGTCAAGACTGTGATAGTGTGATGGACTGGGGACCTTAGTGGCCCACAACATGTGAAGTCTATACTAACGGAGTAACGGCTAACCCACGTTACAACAATTTTTAAAAGTATTAACAAGAGAGTGGAGTCTCGGATATTTGTTTTTGTTTTAAACTCAACTATTGAGAGTCTCTGTTAACTATCATTAAAAAGTGTGTGATAGCATATCCTAATTATGAATCAGTTTTAGCAACTAAGTAGAATAGTTCTTTTATTAAAAAAAAACTCTAATCTACTCAAAATCAAGGATGCAAAAGTGTTAGGCAAATCCCAAACGGCTAACTGAGGAGTAGGATGTATACGGAGAGAGTACTCGGGCATGGTAAATATAAATAAAATTATTTTTTGGATATTATAAAGGGTTTTGATCAAATACAAATTAAATTAACGTATTAACTGTGAGAATCAAATAGTGTAGCTATGTATACAACATTTAATTATAGTGTAATGTAATTACACTACTTGATTACCAGAGTTAGCACGTTAATTTAATTTATACTTTAATTTCCCATATTATATATATATATATATAGGGAGAGGATCATGAGAGAACTCCATTTTATGAAGAGAACTAATAATGATGTATTTTTAATTTAATTAAAAAAAATTCTTTCATCCTTCTTATATGTTGTTATTCTTCACCATGAAAAAAAATAAAAATAAAAAAAATTAACGAGTAATGCATATATGCAATACACCGACTTTTTTTATAATGCATATGTGCAATAGTGTGCATTTTGATATTTGAAATAGTGTTGAATAGCATATATATAGTTGTTTGTATTGTTTATTTGCAATAGTGTTATATTATATACAAAAATTAAAAAAAATCGATATAGTGCATATGTGCATTAGTGTTGTATTACATATATACGATAATGTGTTTTGCATACAATTATTAGTGTCGTATTTGCATATATTCAATAGTGTGTATTGAATAATGCAATTGTGGTGTATTATATGCAATTAAACACTATTGTATATATGCAATAGGCATTAGTGCACATATGCACTACAGTACTACGCCGACAAGTTTTTTTTTTAATATTAATATCATCTTATTAGAATGAGTAAAGAAAAAAAATCATAAATTTTTTTTTAAATAGTTAAAAATAATTCTTTACTAGTTCTTTAGTTCTCTTTTTAAGAGAAGTTCTCTCTATATCTCACCCCTATATATGTAGATTATTAGCTTACTAATATTTATAACAAAATATTTGAATATCATTATAAACATGAAAATCTATTTTTAATTAATAAATTATTATATGAATTGCTAATCATTAATTAAAAATAATGATAGTTTTTTAATATTATAAAATACAAATTATGTTTTATTTTTTAAGTCAAAATCGTCTCAAGTTCACTATTTAGATGTAATTCTTGTTGAGGTTGACCACGTTTGATCGATTCTTAGTAACTAGGCGGAGTTAAAGAAACTTCGCTTAGTGACATACCTTGTAGCAAGTACTCAAGGAGTATTCAGCCATGTATTATATACCTACTTTTACAACATTGCTTTAAGAGTTAAGTGCCATTTTAGAACCTGTGGTTCGGCCAACTACGCAACTTTAGTGCTTATTCTTTATTTTGTGCAAATGGCTACCTCAGTTTCAAAACTTGCATTTTTAGTACTTTTTTCTAACCCCATCTATTTTTTCCGTTAAGTTATGGATAATTTGATAACTTCGTTATTTTCTTTGTTTTTTTCTTTTCTTTTAAACGCTTATATCTTGTAAACCTAAATCCCCAAATCATAACATCAAAATCCAAATTCTGAACCCCCAAATATTGTAAATATTCAAACCCTATGATGATATGGAGAAAGGGTTTGGGGATTTAGGATTTAGGATTTGGATTTTGATGTTATGATTTGGGGATTAGGGTTTACAAGATATAAGCGTTTAAAAGAAAAGAAAATAACGAAGTTACCAAATTATTCCTGATTTAACGGAAAAAATTGACAGTGTTAGAAAAAAAGTACTAAAAATACAAGTTTTTTGAAATTGAGGTAACCATTTGCACAAAATAAAGAATGGGTACTAAGGTTGCATAGTTGGGCAAATCACAGGTACTAAAATAACACTTAACTCTTGCTTTAAATCCGTCTAACCCACCACCTACTGCGAGATTTGAACCTTTGACGCCACCTACAAAGAGGGAAAGCACCCATTACACCACCTTATACCATCGGGCCAAATGCGCATCGTGTTATTTAATACTAATATATTGTATGATGAGTTTGATTAAACATTTATTCAAATCATGCTTCTTTTTGTGTGCTCAAAGAGAGAGATGATAGATCCATGTCTCAATTTCAAACATTTATTCCGTTGCGGTCGGGAATATATTATCCTTTCATATATTATTATGCTATTTTAGTAAGATTTAATATGCGTTAATGTATCTATGTACTTTAATTAGATGGTGTTCTATATGTAACCAGTCAAATTAGATGGCACTAATCTTATGTTGAGCTTAACTTGCTAAAATATTACAATTTCTTATCTTAAACCAATACAACGCAAATATTGTGTCTAAAACAAGCCTCATGAAAGTACAACAGATTACACATATCCTATGACGTTTAAACTATGATTGTGCTAGATCGATGAAACAACGCAAAAAACTAGATTAACAACTTACATTTGTTTTAAGTTTTAACAAATTATCTTGATTCCTAAAGATCAATCGCCAAGTGGCAATGCTCGTGTCCAAACTGAACTAATTTACGAGAAACCGATAGTTTTGTTGAGTAACCAAAGCGTGAGAGACATTTCAAGTGCAAAAATTGTGTGCAGATATGTCCTGTCCAGCATGAAACCGTACACCGTGATCCCAGCCTTGTTGTTCTCCAAGTATGTCACTACAAGTAACATGAATCATATTTAGGAAATTACCGGATTCTAAACAAGGTTATTCGTTCTAGATTAATTAATGTTTTAGTTATGAAACTCACCTAAGGCTTGTCTCTTTTGGTATGAGATTGTATGCCTATAAATAGGAACTAACTTTGTATTCTCCAATTTGTCACCGTCTCCCGCTTCTTCTTCATCTGAATCTGTATGGAGGTTCGTCTCAGAAGTAATGATCACCGGTGCAGTCTCTTCAGTAGGACCCATGTCATCAAATAAGTCGACGGTGGCACAAGTATGCCATTTGGCCGCCAAGCTTGTCACGGACTGAGCCTTGTGTGTGATCTTTGCTGCATTGCGTAGGCATATGAACAACCCGCTCACAAGTGTCGTGGAGCATAGCTACACCCAAATGACATGTCAATGCTGTTAGACAGGGTTTACTATCTGTTATAGTTATTATTATATGTTTTATCATTTATCTTTAAGTTACCTTGTTAATAGTTAGTTATATGAATATCACAAAAATATGTATTTTGGCTGAGAATATTAATCCCTCCGTCCCATTATAAGTGTTCTAGTTTGATTTTTCATCAAGTATTTTACATTGATATAATTTTCATCAAGTACTGTATGACACGGACAAAAATATTTACGGTCAATGTTGCAAAAGAAAGACTTGAAAAGTCAAACTATGACACTTATAATGGGACGGAGGGAGTAACAAAATAGCATTGACTTTTGGAAATTACATATCAATCTGAGTGCAACAAGTATTTTTGGCGCACCAGATTGGATCCTTTGGCGTAGCTAATTCAAAATGGCGCAGAAGATCCATATTGTTGCACTAGAGGCCCCGCGAATTTATAAAAAAAATGATTTTCTAAAATTCCCAACGTATCACGAGAGATTTTAATTGAGGGTCTACTTTTGTATTGTGGTGACAATTGTCATCTTATGATTGGTGGAAATTATTTATTTGAAATTAAAATTAAATATGTCTTTGACTATTTTTGTATTTTTAAAAAGTCTAAGACTATTTCGTTATTATTTAGTCAAATTAGATAGTTTTGTGATTTTCCCCTTAATTACTCTATATAATAATATTTTGATAGTTATTGAGCTTTATCATCATTATTACATTACTAGTTGGTTAGCTTTGTCATTATCAAATCCAGTTGTTTAACATACATAAAATATTATTCGCTAAGCTAATATGATTACCGCGAGCTCTCCAGCAGTGGAAATATTGACACGTGAGCCGGTCCGCGTTGTGACAAGCAACGAAGCAAACTGGCTAGCCGTAACTAGGACAAGAGTCGATAACACAAATCCACGAAACCTATGACTTATAATACGAAGAGTTCTTCTGATTGCAAGGTGCTCCATCAATATCAAACCTACATCCCCTTGATTCTCAAACACCTTAGCAAAATCTTCAAGCCTAAATATTTGCATAGAACATGTGAGTTTGAAGAGCATGCAAACGAGGAAGAAGAGCGAGGTGCGGTATAGCCATGACCCCAATAGCAGTGTGCAGGCTAAGGTGTGACTCAAGTAGATATTCGAAATGTAAGGTATTTGATGCGCTCCGGAAACAAACCACCATATCTTGTAAGTAGCATTTACAATAAAACAAGGAATCACAAATGCACAAAAGAACTTCATTGCTCTCTGCATAAATCAACAATAGTCATGTTAATTTAAAGAACCAAAATGAATTATACACTACTAGAAACAAAGGCCTTTAATGACACGCATTGCATGTCATTAAAGGGTACTTATGTCACGCAAATACTTGTCACACCACCAATATATGACAAGCATTTATGCTGTCATCGTATAATTGTTTTTACATAATTACTAATATTTAATTAAGCTAGCAAATTATACTACTTATTCATGCATATATATTTTACTACTAGAAATTATGCAATGTGTGACTGCAGTAACTGTAGAATAATAATAATTACTATAGTGTTAGTAATTGCAAGAGATGAAGGAAGCATACGTGAAGTTGATCAGAATATCCACGACGAACTTCATCGCTAACAGAAGACATCTTATCAAGGAACAGAAATCGTCGTAGACCATACTTCCGGGAGAAAGACAAGAGGCTAAGGAAGGAGATAGTTGACAAAAGCGAGAGAGACGCTTGTACGAGCAAATCATAAGGGCGACGGTGGTGGTAATCACACGTGGAACATTGGAACGCCAAGTGTGAGAGAACTGGTACGCAAATGGTTAGAAAGAAGAAGATTGACCATGACAGGCCGGCTTTCCATGGATTTGACTGGTCGAGAAAGATCCACGAAAAGCCTCGGGATTCGAGGGTGTCGATGATCTGGTAATTTGATTTGGTGTTGTTTTTGGTTGTATGGTTTGTATCAGCCATTGAATTCATATGAGATTGTTGTCATTTGTGTTTTTGTGGTGATAATCTATATATGTATAGACACTTGAAGGCTTTAAGAAACTTTTAATAAATATTGATATGCTAAAGCTATGTCCACGTGTCCAAGAAGGTTAACTATTGGTGAAAGAGATGGAAACCGGTACGATGAGTTGTACGAGGCTCGTGACAAAAAAGGTTTTTTGGTAGGTTGTACGTGTGACCTGCCAGCCGTTTAATCATTTATGTTCTCCTTTTATATTTATATAAACTATATTGTGTCCTTTTTTGGACAGAAATTAACTAGTCAATCACATAATATAAAATAAAAGAAAATAAATATAAGAACAGAGTTTAATTTTTAATACACATTACATGCTTCAAGGTTAGAAAGAAAACTTTTGGCATTTGTAAAGCAACACATTTTTTAATTAGTATAGATAGGATGTTAATATAAAAAGGCTTAATACTTGTGCTTAGGTTCGAAAATGGTCCGACGCATTGGGCCTAACCTGGCTCACATGGCTAGGGTTGTTCAACCGCTCGTTCGGAAAATGCTTCGATTGTAAACGAGCTGCTCTGCTCGATTCGGTTTGTAAACGAGCCAAGCAACGAACAAAGGTATGCTCGGTTTGGTTCGACTCGAATATTTTTAATTTATTTTATATATGATTATATATAAACAAATGTATAAATATATAGACAACACACGTAAAATATAAGTATTCAACTTTTTAAACCCATTTTAAACTTTTTCTATTCCATCAATTTTATAGTTTCATTTGTTCGATTCAAGTTCTCATAATACTGGAAGTTCTCATAAAAAATTTACAATCTATTACACGTTTATCTAAAACCTATTAATTTGTTTACAAAATATATTATTTACAGTCTTCAAACTTGTCTCTTATTTAAATTTTTAGAGTGGAATTTCAGCCGACTCGTTTCGATTTTTGCTCGGTTCGAATTTCAGTCGTTTGGTTCGGTTCGGTTGTAAACGAGCCAAACAACGAGCGAGCCTTCGCTCAGTTCTACTCGGCTTGTGAATAGCCCTACACACGGCACACACCTCCCCTATAAAAGGTAGCCTAACCCAGTCTTGGAAACTCAATATAGGCTCAACCTAGACCTCGGTCCCAAACCCCCGTCTTCTGAATACAAATAAGACTGTCATTAGACCAAACTATCTTATATAGGCTGCATAACGTTATATTAAACAACGACGTGGTAAAACAGATGTTATTATTGGCGTTGATTCATAAACGTCACGATTAAAAGAGGTTAAAGAGACCAAGTACACGGGTGAGTTCCTACGATAACCCGAAAGAACGCGTTGAACGACCAATGAAGATGCTTGAAGAACATTGTGCTTGTCACAATATCCAAAATTAATACTTACTTCTACCATTACAGCCTAGAAGTCATTCCTCCTGCAACCACAACCGTCTCACCGGTTATATATGAAGCTTCATCAGACGCCAAGAAAGCGGTGGCTGCAGCCATGTCTTCCACCGTCCCGAGCCTCTTCAGCATTGTCATTTCTAAAATAGACTTTCTCTAACAACACAAATCAATGCAATTAGTAATTTCATCATATACAAAATCTAAACTATGATCATTAGGATGACACTTACTATATTATCATTATCCACAAGGAAACGTGCAAAGCGTGTGGGTACGGTCCCTGGTGCAACACAGTTCACACGAGTATGTGGGGCCATCTCATTTGCAAGCGCCTACGTACACAAAGTGATCGATATGATAAAAACAAACAAGTTAATATATGTTAAGCATCAATGACATCATAATAATATTAAACACCTTGGTAAGACCAAGAAGAGTGGTCTTGGTGGCACCATACATGGCCATGCCGGGCGGAGGTTGGTAAGCACTTATAGATGATACGAAAACAATAGCCGAGCCTTTGGTTAAGTGCGGAGATGCATCCTGCCAAATCATTTCAAAGATTAAAAACAAAAGTTTACAGAAAGAAGCTGAGATCAGTTTACCTTAAGAAGCAATATAGAACTTTTGACATTGATTTCCCAAATCTTGTCAAGGGCCGATTCCTGGATGTCGAGAATGGCGTTAACTGACGGGTTTGCAGCTGCATTGGACACTACTACATCTATTTTTCCATATTTCTGTGTCCACAAAGGTAAACATTATTACACATAGCCGGCTTATAATTATCTACTTATTAATGGTCAAAATCATTTTCACCTGAACTGTCTGTTCAATGAGATTCTTTCTTTGTTGAGCACTAGAAACATGGAAAACCATCCCCAACACTTCTACTCCTTGTGCTTTGAGCTTTTTCACCGCCTCGTCGACGTTTTTCTGACAATTGATTATATGTTTGAAGTCAAATTTATCACTAGGATTTTCGCATAAGAGTTCCATGAAACATTCTACATGTTGCTTTTCAAGTTATAATTACTAATTTACTAGGTTGACTAAATTGATTGCAGTAAGTCAAGTCCCGATCGATAATAAAACACGAAGCAAACGACTAACTCTCGTTTATATTAATCAGAAAATATAACTCGAAAAACTGATTACAACTCTCAAACCATAACTCTGTTTGACTCTTGATGAATCCTAACATGCTTGCATCTAGATGAACGGAGTTCTCCATCCCATCCAATCCCATTCATTTATTTTGTTTCAAACTTTGTTCATCAAAAGATCAATTTCTTCTGCCTAATAACATATAAAAGTATAACATATGTTTCTCTTATTCATCCTACATTAATACATTGTTGATTGTTATGTTTACAATGGTTAAAATGTGTTTGTTTTGGACTAGATTTTGATCATCATCATCATCATTAATGAAATGGGAAAGCACGTGCGGTCGCATTCATCTAAAGTTTCCTTACAAAATAATGGTAATTCCGGATGCGTGAATAAAATACTCGATGCACTTAATCGTCGCCACCGATGGCAGAATGTAAAACTGCTGCCTAATAAGAGGCATGGTTCCGGAAAGCATGCCATTGACGGTTCCGGAAAGCATGCTATAGGTATCCATTGTTTCATTTCAACTTATTTTTTTGAAAACTCGTTTCCTGGAAAAAGTTTTACGTTTCAAGAATTTTGCAGAAGGCGGGACCAGCGAACCCACCGCCAGCACGAGTCAACCACCTCAACCGCCCGAAGTAGTTCACCGTGATTCTAAAAAAAACAAACCCCCCAAGGTAAGTAACATGCATTTTCTAGCTAGGGCTGTTCAAAAAGCTCGAGGCTCGAAGCTCGGGCTCGTGGCTCGCTCGATAAAAGCTCGAATAAAACTAGCTAAAGAAACTTGATTTGAAACACCCTGAGGTGAGTTGGCTCATTTTTGTAACCGAGCCAAAATCGATCTAGGCTCGGCTCGATCGCAATCTCGTTTAACTTCAAAATCGAGCTACAGCCCTAGTTCTAGCTAACCTTGTTTGATTGATTGACTGGTTCTATACACATATTTGCAGATCAATGAGCAAGAAAGTGCAGAAACGCGTTCGAAGAAATTTAGAATCAGATCTCTTATCTCGAGTGAAATGGCGAAACGAAGGGGGAAGCACCAATGGCGGCGGTCACCCACAAGTTCACCAAAAAAGAAAAACAACCCCTCCACCTGTCAAAGTCCAGCAACCATCAAAAGGAAGAGAAAATGCGACATGTGTACAGCCATGTTAACCGTCAGTTACTTGAAACAACAAGCGGCTGTACGTATTCAGGACAAAAAGCCAGCTCGGACGGAGTCCAAAAACACTGGACTAACAAAATCCTTGTCCTTCCCGTTACTCGCTACCAAAACAAAAACCCGAGACTCCGAGTTACAAGAACTTAAACATAAGTTGAAAGAGCTTAAAGACATCCAGACGACAAAGGACAAGTTCATTCTACCTATGAACCAAGGAGTCGGATGTCCAAAACCAATGTTAACAAGACCGGAATCTTTTAGAACTACCGCACCCGCAACTTCCCAAAAGGATAGCAAAAAGCAAACCGCAAATCAATCGAAAACTCTTAAACAAAAGATCGGTTTGGTCATCAAAGTCGATGCTAGAAAGGAGAAGCGTAGGATTCTTATGGATGCGGTTTTTCACAAGGTCCCGTATGGTGGTCGGAAATCTTCCAAAGATCCAAAAAAAGTGGGCCCTGACAAGCTTAAAACGAGTAAACACGCGTCTTCTGATAAATCTAAATCACACCTTAACAAAACATCTTCCAGCAGTGAATCCATGAGCAAGTACCGTAAGTTACTAAGCCAAACATCAACCCGAGATGGAAATTTCATGCAGCATCATAATAATGATCATAAACCAAAGCTGTTTGTGGCTGGTGGTCGCAAAACACATAGACGAATGCGTTCGTTACCTAATATTAGTCCCTATGACTTTGAGCATAACCAAGAGTTTCCGGTTAAACCCACTATGGACACACCTTTAAACATATCTAATGATCAGAGATCAACGGATCGTTTATTATATCCGGAAAGAAGAAACGTGTTAGGCAAGCAGGAAACCAAATTAATTGAGAAAGATGATGAGGGTTTAAACGAAAATCCAGGATCGGATACAGATGCATCAAGTTATCATGAAAAAATCAACCATCATAATGATCAGTCTGAAACTAGTTCGGTTGAGAACAATGGGGACAGTCAAGAACATATTTTTAGTCATGATACTCAAGAGCAAAACGATCACCAAAATCATGTGGTTGAAGAAGAGGAGCCTCGTGTCGTTATTCAAGCTGAGAACGATAAGCCTTTTAATGAAATTCTTGGAATGTTCAAAAAGGTTTCTGATGAGAAACTAAGCAATGAAAACGAAAAGCAGGTAGCCAAGAACTCTGCAGTTGACCAAAATACTTTGGATCATCAAGAAGAAGATAACTCGGGTTCTGAGCATACGAGTGATCCCCAAAACCTAGAAGTTAACCAAGATACATTGGAGTACAACGAAGAAGATATGTTAACGTCAACTTCTGGTTATGAGCTTGATGAAAACCTGGAAGTTGAAAAAGAAACCCCTCGTTCTGAGATTGACTGGTCAACGCAAGATTCAGTATTCGACTCGTCTTCTTTGAGCATACCCAACTCACCAATGGAAGGTACTCTCCCTTAACTCTAAAAATATCAAGTTTCAGTTTTATATATATATATATATATATCTAACCATCTACATTGATGGCTGCAGTTGAAAACAAACCGTACACATTCTCTATAAATGATCTTGATGACAAACGACCGAACACGCACATGATTAAAAACAGATGTTTACACTTGGATCTAGAGTCAGTTAAAGATAACCCTGAATTCCAATTCGTAAAACAAGTGTTGGATAAATCTGGCTTTCTAAAGAACGCGCTCCTTGGAGAATGGTATTCTAGTTACCAACCAATCGACCCGTTGTTATTTGAGGAAGTAGAAACCAGTCTCCTTCAAAACAAACTTCTAGAAGACTTGGATTCCATGAAGGACGAGGAAGTTGTTCAAAAGATTATCAACGACCATCATCTTCTTCTCTTCGATCTAATCAACGAGGCGTTACTGGAGATTCATGGTAAGACGTACACTTATTGCCCACATGCATTGACTTACCGGTCGAAGGTCAGCCCTATGCCTGTAGGGTGTCGTGTTCTAGAACAAGTATGGGATGTTGTTAACATGTACTTAAGTTGGAAACCCGAGTTCCAACCGTCATTAGATGATATAGTGAGCCGTGATTTGGCCAAAGGGAGCGGTTGGATGAACCTTCAAGCTGATGCAGAGTTTGTAGGTATTGAACTTGAAGAGCTGCTTATGGATGATCTGTTAGATGAGCTTGTTTTTGATGATCTGTTATTGATGTAAAGGACCAATCTATATATATATTAAATACTAATATCAATTATCAAACACTTGACAAAAAGAATTTTACATTGATCCGAAAGAAATTACACTTGAAACCTTCTAAACTCGAACCAAATCTCATAATGATTAAAAAGTAAACTATCATGTGTATGTTTTCCCATATATTCAAGTCCTAAACTTTTAAGCCGCTTACTGCACTCATCCCCACCCAATCTTGAACAAAACTTCACGTTATGCGACACGAATATTCTTCCATCTAAAGGTTTCAATTTACTAACCAATCTTTCTAACCCAACCCAGACAGGTTTATCAGGCATATGAAGAAACACAGCACAAGCATATATTAAATCATACGTAACCCCCGACCCAAATCTTTTAAAATCCATATCTTCACCTTTAACAATCAAAGGCCGTTTGTGAAGCAACCCGTTGGCAGGGAGTTCATACCTAAATGCAGCCATGAGAGAAAGCTCGTCTCTTTCAAGGCAATGGAAGTGTTCTGGCATTAAGTAGTGAATGAAATGTAACCCCACCCGAAGGGTCCCGCAACCAATCTCCAGAACTCGTGAGTCAGGGGTAATTTGGGAAGATTGTGCAAGAAATTCAAAAACGTCTCGACCGCCAGCCCATGGCTCACCATAGTTGCTGTGGTGCTCTTCTACTAGGAGTTCACCTGGGCATGGTAATGACGTGTGATTCTTTGCTGTGTGATATTCCTTTGTACCTGTTGATAATCACTTTTTAGAGTTAGCATTGTACATTTGATATTCAAATACCATTCTGCTCAATTAGGGCCATGATAAATACTGTCAGATAGGGGTGTTCAACGAATCGAATTTCGTATTCTCTTCTAGTTTTGAAATTGGGAAGCTGGATTCAAATGCTATTACTGAACCCGAACTGAATCAAATTTCAAGTTTTTCGAGTCCCATTCGAACACTATGTACCCCTAGTTGACAAACTGCTCTAGAAATCAAATTCAAATAACAAACTAAATAAACTAAAAATCAATACTGAAACTTAAAGCCTAATATTCATATTGTATAGAATAGGAAAAGTTGATTTAAACCCTTATTCATGATCTAGGGCAAGTACAATACATGATCATATCACTAGTCTCGACAAAACAAGTTGTGATTCATAAAACTGAAACAAAATTACAAACAAAACATGAAGAGATGGAATTCACTTGATGAGATCCTAAGCACGAGTGTAAAAATGAATGCCCATTATACGCCCTGTTTGCGGTGTGCGCATACAGTGTATATATGTGTGGGCCCTCGGGAGGGCAAAAGTGAAATTGCACTAATTTTGGCGTTATTTTATTAATTTCATGAAAATAACGTTAAAAGTGGCGGAAGGTAAATCAGGCATCATGTAGCCTGATAGCCGAAATACAAGAGTACATGCACCAATCGGCTGATGATTGAGTGCTATGTGCCTTATGTCCAAGGTTTAATGCAAAACTACTATCGAGCCGGGGGTCTCATTGGAAGCAGCCCCTCTATTCCTACGGGGTAGATGTAAGTCTGTCTACATCTTACTCTACCATAGCCTTGCTATTTGTGAGATATACTTGAGTACGATGATGATAATGAAGTTCATTGAGTACAATACATGATTAGATTACTAATCTCGACAGACGGAGTTTTGTTGGCCAGTTTTCGGTTGTATGGAATTCGTTTCAGGAGAGAGGATTACAAATCGGTCCCGAACCTACCGATTCCTGTTATACCGATTCTGTTAATTAGTTTCGGTCTAAACTAAACTATCCTAACCTTTTATTTAGCCCTAATTGCATAATATTGTACCCTAAGATTCTCACTGGTAAGTTATGGGGAAAGTTAGCGTACAAATGAAATTAACGTGCTAACTGTGAGAATCAGGTAGAGTAATTATATATACAAGTAGTTTAATTATGTAAATACATCGTAGTGTAATTACACTATACTATAATTACACTATGTTGTATATATAATTAGACTACCTGATTCTCACAGTTAGAACGTTAATTTCATTTGTGTTGGATCCAATTCCGGTAAGTTATAATTGAAAAGTAAATATGTAACATACTGGATGAGATCCTGGAGCTGTTGAGCACGGGACAAGAGCATGATGAAGGATTAGGAGGAGAGTGATGAAAGTATGAAGATAAGAAACACGGCGACGGTGAGGATTAACGTCTGAACGGGGATCACTACCACTCTTGATGATGGAGCCATGGCTGTAGTAGAGTTTTGATAGATAGATAGATCACATCACAATGAGCATTCACCTGACTTAACTCTCTCTCATGCTAATTATAGAAATTGTTTACATTTATCTTTAAAAGTAATATAAATTGTTCTTTACGTCTCCAAATGTTACATCGGTTGTCCCTTGGCCCTAACACAGTTAGTATTACTCATTAAGTCAGGTCACATGTCTTGCACATGAGGGCAAAATTGTCAATCAACCTATTTACTTAACAAAATTAAATAAACTAAAATATAATATATAAATATATATCATATAAAGATATCTCTCTCTCTCTCTCTTTCTCTCTTCGTCTCTATCTTTCTGCCACAAACCCAAGTTGACCTCCATAACCGTCGGACCTCCGGCAACCTCCATAACCGCATATAAACACCACCATCACCACGCCTATCACCTCACACCACCTCTGCCACCACCAACCTCGGGCGCCACATTGCAGCAAGTCGCAAGCCCACAGCTCCGGCACGTTAGGGCTCGGAGACTCGGTTTAGTAATCTCTAAACAAATCCCCAAATTCTAGGGTTTGTGGCGACAGATCTGGCGGTGGATCTGGTCACATAAGGGAAGCAGATGGCGTGGCAGGTGGTACCAAATACCGTCTCTAATTCGCTTAATATGTTGGCTCTGGTCACATAGGGGAACAATCTTCACAACAACATCAACACCTTATTGAATAGACAGTTCGTTTTCGATTCAATTAGAGCTTCGATTACCCGACCCCAATTTCAACAACCTAAAGCTTCCAACTTCCGATTTCCATAAAGAAAACTAAAAGAGATCGATGGTTCCGTTTGATTTTGCTGTGAAGTCACGGTTTTGTTGGTGGTTGATGATTTGCAGGTAGGGATAAAGAGGGAGAGAGAGAGAGAGAGAGAGAGAGAGAGAGAGTTTCAAAGAAAGAGAAAGTGGCATGTTTAATGTTTTTAGAAAGAGAGAGAGAAAAAACGGTGGGTTGGTTGGTGGTTGTGGTGGCTCGCCGGAGAAGATGGTGGTGGTGGTTCACCGGAGAAGATGGTGGTGGTGGTGGTGGTGATGGGTTGGTGGTGGTGTATGAAAGGAAGAGAGAGAGAGATGCATTCTTTTATTTAGAAAAATGTTATTTTAATAAGCGGGTAAAATGACCAATTTACCCTCATGTGCAAGGCACATGACCAGATTTAACGATAAAAACTAACTGGGTTAGGGCTAAAGGACAAACGATGTAACATTTGGAAACGTAAAGGACAATTTATGTTACTTTTAAAGATAAAGGACAACCACTGAAATTTGGTGTAAACATAAAGGACAATTTCTGTAATTCTGTCTTTTTTATTCTGTTCTAGGTTTTTATTAATTTGGTTTTTTTTATAAGTGATTTCCGTTTTAACGGGGTGGTAAAATGGTTAGGAGTTCAATATCTGTAAATCAAACCAGTTTTCTTGTCTTAAATCAGTTTAAAACTGACCTAAATTGGTCCGGATTAGTTTGGCTACTTATATATTTAAATCGGTTTCTAAACCGAACTGATTTGACTGAAACCAGTTTTGAATATGCAAAAACCAAGCCAGTTCGATTTGCAAAAAAAAAAAATACGATTTTGTACACCTCTAGCGTCTCCACATCAACAAGGGGCTTACCCACAAACACCCTTATGTGGACAGCCTACTGGTTTTATTCTAGTGTTGATCTTTAATGAGTTTGACTGGTATGGTATCTGTAATCCTTAACTTTTATATTATCATAGGTTGGGGTGAGTTAACGTACAACAATCGTTTAGCGTACATTATGTACGCAAAAACGTTCAAGGATAAAACATGTTAGTGTAATCTTGCGTAAGTGTGGGGACCTAGTTGTCGTACTTACAAACCTAGGGGTTTTTGAGTTAGTTTTTCTCCTATTCTTGTCTAACAAGTAATTGTATGGTTATAAATAGGGGTTATTTGTAATCAAGTAATCAGAACAACTTATCAATCAATACAATAAAGGTTTAGACTTGAAATCTTATTGTCTTCAAAACCTAAAACATTCAAGTTTAAACCCTAATACTTTAAATGTTAAAAACCATTTATGCTCAAGTCAAAATTGATTCGATTGAAGATCCAGATTGATGATTTCGATATCATGTGATATGATTTCATGTATCAATTTCAAAAAAGTTAACCTAGGGATGATTGAGGCACGAATCACTCATCGCTGAAACATGAATTGATATGGAAAGAGATCGATCACTTGGAGAATTAGTTCAAAGCTTGAACGGCGATGATAAATTTCAACCCTAAGTAAGGAGACGAAGAAGTTTTCTCGCGTGTTTTTTAAAATCGAAGGGTGTAGAAAGTCACATATCTAATGTATGATAAGGGATTATTGTATTAGATTATTTATCGGTTAGTATTTTAATAATGTGATTTGTGTGTTGTACTTTTCAAAGGAAGACATGACATAGTAAGTTTTTTTTCTATATGATTAGGGTAGGGGTGAACAAATAGCCGAGTTAACCGAATCAAACAATTAGTTGATGGCTTGGTTAAGCCATAAGCCATAAGCAGTTAACAAAAAATTATGGTTCGGATTTCATTTTGATGTGGCATTATCAATTAACCAAAAAGCAACAACTGAGTAATCATCCATTACTTGTAGAAAACTCTTTGGAGGTTCAGTAAATATGAGTTTAAGTATGTGTTACATTCTCATATACCATCATTTTACATCTATCAACTGTCCCACTATTAATATATACTTGAGAAATTCTTTTCTAAATTTCCCATCAAGACCAAGTGTTATGTTTTAGTGCCCCATGCCACATCAGATTTGCAAGGGCATTAAACACCATCTCATGGTGAGCACCAAGACCTTGAGCCACTTTGGGCGTGAGTGTGTTAACGGGCTCAAACGCAAGATGCTTGAAAATGTGTGTATTTAATTCCTAAACCAATAACAAAAATACAAGTATAATGAGGCGTCAACCCACTACACATAATTTAATATAAGTCCAAATCATAGAAGAGAGTGCGAACTTCACACCCCATTTTTACCGAGGCATGGCGTGAGTCTGTGGCCCGTTGGTGTCTAACTTAAAGCAACGGAAAGTACAAAAAGTGTTGTGAAACTTTGAGGTCTATAAACATATTTGCAAAATTACCAATTTACTAAACAACCCCTTAAACATTTAATATACGTCGAATTGTAAGTTCAATGAACCTGGTCATCCTCCTCATTCTTAACGGCCTCGATTTCCTGCATTTCTGTTGGTAGTTTGTAAGTTGGTTGAAGAGGTAGGTCCCAGCAGGGCTCAGTTGGTCCCGCATGACTCACCTTGAACAGGGATGTCTGCGCAAAGACCATCTACTCCCGCAGGACCCACCATGCTCAGAGAAGCCTACGCGCAGTATGCAAGCTGCATACGCAGGGAAAAGCCTCCCAATGGTAAAGTAACCCGCCTGTTCCCGCAGTTGCGGATACAAGCCATCAGGGAAGGCTACCCGCACAGCATAGCTACACGCATAAGGCTTAACACTTACAAATATTCAGTGTCACCTGAAAGAATGAGCAAAGGCGGGAGGGGGAAAACTCCCGCCAAAATGGGCCAGTCCGTATGATGGAGGATCTTTTGCGTGATACCTGACGAGGTAAAGACAAAAGATCTGACCAAGAATGCGACAGCTCACTGACAGCAGCGTGGCAGACAGCACGCCACAGCACTGTGACCAATAGCCGCCGCCTGCCCACCAACTCCTGCCAGACCACGTGCCTAGCCTGCAGTTGGTAGAAGACGAAGAGTGCACGGCACGCCTGCTCTGTGTCAGCCGCTACCTATCCACCACTCACAGGTAGGGCACGTGCATAGGTTACAGTTGGTAGCGTGTTGGGCCGGCTAAACCCCTTGGAAACCCACCTTCGGCTATAAAAGACAGCAAATGGTATTATCATTTCATCATCTACTATCTCGTATAACTTACTTGATAACTGCTCTAATAGTATTCATATACTTTTATATTCAAAGAGCAATATAGACTGATTCTCACGCCGGAGGGTGGTCACAAGGAGGAACCCCCCCCCTTCTCAGTGACGAGCTTACGGTGTCTGTTTTGCAGGTTCCCTGAAGTACAACTTACTCTGCTGGACCTAACCTTCGTGGGAAACATTACTTAGCCCCCAGATTACCTATAATCTGCCCGGGGTCACTTAGTGTTTCTTCATTGGCGCCATCCGTGCATAAAGCTAGAACTACATCTTTCTCCAGTTTTTCAAAACTTCCAAGATGACTAGAGAAATTCCGGTAACCACAACCCCAGCCACTGGGGTAAACACCGGCAACACAATGTTTACAAACACTACCCCAGCCACCCAAGCTGGGGCAAGTGAAGTACATTTTACGAACACTACCCCAGTCACTCATGTAGGGGCAAGTGGAGTAAATATTCCACTGGGATTCACTGATGCCCAGCTGGAAAAACGAACTCGAACCCCTCGCCAAACACTTGATCAAGTGAAGGCATGGGCCGAGGCACGTCAAAGAGAATTTCAGGCTGAATTGGACGAACGCTTGCGTTCAGTCCAACAAGCTGAGGAATTCGGTAGTACTCGCCAGCACCTCAACATGAGTAGTGAGTACGAGTACTCGGACGCCGAGAGGGAAGATTCCGACACCGACGCGAACCCTCGCCATAGGGCGAAAGGGAAGCGTAAGGAAACGGATCCCCAGCCAAAAAGGAATTTTGGGGAAGCATTCCAACCAGTCACGGAAAAAAGCTCGCGTGACTTCTCCAAGGCCTTTAGACCTACTGCCACAAACGCAGGAAGGTCAAAATTTGCAAGGGACATTGCAGAAGCAATCGCCCCGAGGAGTGCCAAACAAATGTCCAATATTGGCACATACGATGGTATATCTGACCCAGATGACCATCTGAACAGGTTCATTGCGGGGGCAACCGTCAGTAACTGGACGGAACCCACGTGGTGCTACATGTTCCAGATGACTCTGGTAGGAGCAGCCAGAGCATGGTTCGACCGTTTACCGGTCCACCACATTTATGACTGGGCAGACTTCCAGAACAAGTTCAGTCAACAGTTTAGTCAACAGAGGAAGCACACTGAGGAGCAGTGGACGATCCTCAACTGTGTGAGAGAAGAGGATGAATCCTTACTGGACTTCATCACCCGCTTCAACTCCAAGAAGCTGAGTCTGGGCAACATCAGTGAAGACCTCGTTCGCGCCGCTTTCATTCAGGGCGCTGAATACCCAGAACTCATCCGCACTCTGACGGGTAAAGATGGCATGCCATCCACGTGGGATGCCATAATGACGGCAGCCAAACGCTTTGCCGAAACGGAGAAACAGCTGGGAAGAGATCTCCCCCAGAATACAAACCTCTACACGCAGAGGACAAGGGAGAACAATGTGAGAACCGCCCGGCTAAACAAAAAGAGGCGGCAAGGTATTTGGCAGTCAAGGATAAACTTTGACACCCCCTCAAGCTCTCGCCCTCTGGTTGGCGGAAGGGACAACACGCACCCTTCGAACCGGAAAAACCGTTGGACGCCACTCACCAAGAGCGTCACGGAGATATTTGCCACGGAAAAACTGCCATGGCCAAAAGCCCCAGCGATCCGACAGAAACCCAATGCGGATCAAAGCAAGTCTTGTGACTTCCATGGGACAAAGGGCCATAGCACTGAGGAGTGCACATCCTTGAGGGACATCGTCGAGACATTTGTCAAGGATGGGAGGCTCGCACACCTCGTGGCATCTATCAAGAAGGGAGGAAGGAACGACAACAGGTACAGGGGTAACGGACGAAAGCCCGTCGACATTAGCATCAACATGGTCCATGGTAAGGTCAGAGGAAGAAAGAGACCGATGACCGAACCATGCGCATGGAAGGAAGCAGAAGTGCGCTTCCCGCGAGTGCCGGGAGGCCCAAACAAAGAAGGCCCCATTATCATTAAAAGCCAGCTGGGGCACTACATCACCTCCCGCACCCTCGTTGACAATGGCGCATCGTCGACAGTGATGTACAGGCAGTTCTTCGACAAGCTCGATGATGAGGACAAGGAACGCCTGGAGACGGTCTACGCTTCAATGGAAGGGTTTGACGGCAGCATGAACACTCCCTTGGGCATCCTATCTTTCCCCGTCACTCTCACCGATGGGAATTATTCACGCACGGAGAATGTGGATTTTGTTGTGATGAAAAAACCACATCATACGTATGACATCCTATTCGGGAGAGACGGGATGGCAAGATTCAACGCCGTGGTATCCTCAGTCCACGGCATGATGGGATGGCCAACAACTGAAGGCGTAGCGATGATCACGGGCATTCCCCAGGTATGCATCGCATCTGTCTCCTCTAAACCCAAACCGAAGATGGCCAAACAAACCATCACTGAACCTGAACAGTGGGCATTCAATGGGAAATATCCCGATCAGGCCGTTACCATTGGCCCGACAATTGTTGATCCAACACGCACCTTACTCAAGCGCTTACTGCAGCGAAACGCAGACATCTTCGCGTGGACACCAGCCGACATGACTGGTGTACCCCGGGGAAAGGCAGAGCATAAGCTCAAATGCGATCCGGCCGTTACGCCGATCGTACAAAAGCGCAGAGTAATGGGGCCCGAGCAAACCAACGCGTGCAGAACCCAAGTCAAGGAACTCCTTGATGCGGGCATCGTGCGCGTCAGCAAATATCAAACATGGGTTGCAAATCCCGTAATGGTACCGAAGAATAACAAACAATGGCGCATGTGCATAGATTTCAAAGATTTGAATAAAGCATGCCCCAAAGATTGTTATCCGTTGCCAGAAATTGATCTCAAGGTGGATTCGGTGGCACCATTTCGCCTTAAATGCTTCTTGGATGCGTATAAGGGGTACCATCAAATCCACATGGCTGTAGATGACCAGGACAAAACCGCCTTTCGGACGCCCGATGGCACATTTTGTTATAAAATGATGCCGTTCGGACTTAAGAACGCGGGGTCCACGTACCAACGACTAATGGACAAAGAGTTTCACGCCCAAATTGGGAGAAACTTGGAAGTCTATATGGATGATTTGGTCATCAAAAGCCCCGAGCCAGAGGCGATGTTGAAAGACATTGAGGAAACTTTCAACACGCTCAGAAAGATAAACATGAAGCTCAACCCGAGCAAGTGTTCATTTGGGGTGGAAGAAGGGAAGTTCTTAGGAGTCATTATTACTAAAGATGGCTTCAGAGCGAACCCTGAAAAGGTCGAAGCCATTGTCAAAATGGAATCACCTACCACCATAAAACAGGCTCAAACACTTAATGGACGACTAGTCGCGCTTAACCGCTTTTTGGCAAACCATGCGGATAGGTCGTTCCCTTTTGTGTCAACGCTAAGAAATTGTTTAAAGAAAACGCACTTCCGCTGGACACCAGAAGCGGAAGCAGCTTTTCAGGAGATTCGATCACGCCTGATCGAACTCCCGACACTCACGGCACCACAAGCGGGGGAGGAGTTAATCCTATACCTCTCCGCAACAGATAGAGCAACCGGGGCAGTCCTGCTTGTAGAACGAAAAGGCATCCAGATGCCAATCTATTATGTTAGCCGCGTGCTGGCAGACGCGGAAACCCGGTACTCTACCCTGGAAAAACTGGTCTTGGCACTTATACACGCTTCACGCAGGTTGAGACGATATTTCCAGGGTCACCCAATCACTATTCTCACCAACTTCAAACTCTCAAATGTTCTAGGCAAACCCGAGTTATCGGGACGTCTAGCCAAATGGGCAATTGAATTGGGAGAATATGCGATTCAATACAAGCCGAGACCAGCCATTAAAGGTCAGGTCCTGGCTGATTTTATTGCAGAAGCCCCCGCTTCACGGGAGAAAGAGTGCCAGGAGGAGGTTCAACCCTCCCCAGCACACGAAATCGATGAAGTCTGGCGACTCTACACTGATGGAGCAGCTAGTAACGAGGGTTCAGGCGCAGGGTTAAAATTAACAAATCCAGCAGGCCAGGAATATACTTATGCTATTCGGCTGGATTTTCCAAGTACGAATAACGAAGCTGAATATGAAGCATTCCTGGCCGGATTGAGGATTGCGCGAAAGATGGGTGTAAAAAATTTGGAAGCCCACGTAGATTCCATGCTAGTGGCAAACCAAATAAACGGGACGTACACGGCTGTGAACGACACAATGGCCCTGTACCTTGCCCAAGCCAAAGCCATCATGCGCGATTTTAATGATTGTAAAGTGATACACGTCAAGCGCAGCGAAAACAAATCTGCGGATGCGTTAAGCAAGCTTGCATCACTGGCCTTCACCCACTTGGGAAAGGACATCCGCGTGGAACTCCTCGAAACACCATCAGTCCCGCACAAGGAAATTTGTGTCATCCAAACCGGTACAGAAACATGGATGACCCCAATAATAAAATACCTTGAAGCAGGAACGTTACCAGAGTCGAAGTCACAGGCAAGAAAACTACGCTGTAAAGCACTGAATTATCAGCTGGTCAATGACACCCTTTACAGACGTAACTTTCTTGGCCCATTGTTAAGATGCGTGGACAACCAAGATGCTGACTACCTCCTAAGGGAGGTTCACGAAGGCATCTGTGGAGTACACGCAGGCCCCCGCGCTGTGGTAGCCAAGCTAAACAACGCGGGATACTTCTGGCCGGGGATGCATATGGACGCGTTGGCATACATCAGAAAATGCAGATCTTGCCAGCTTTACGCACCCAACACGCATCGCCCGAAAAATGAACTTGTTCCTGTCACTTCCTCGTGGCCATTTCAGAAGTGGGCCATTGACGTGACAGGCCCATTTCCAACAGCAGCTGGGAATGTTCAGTTCCTAGTGGTAGCCATTGACTACTTCACCAAATGGATAGAAGCGAAACCTTTAGCCCAAACAACCGCAAAGCATATCAAAAAATTTATTTGGGAATTTATTATTTGTCGTTTTGGACTTCCACAGAATTTGGTAAGCGACAATGGCACCAACTTTGCTGACAAGAAGCTACAGCAGTGGCTGAAAGAACTTCAAATCACCCACACCTTTACCTCAGTGGCACACCCGCAAGGTAACGGTGAGGTGGAAAGAGCAAATAAGAGCATCGTCGAAGGCATAAAGAGAAGACTCTTGGAACATAGATCCGGTTGGGTGGACGAGCTTCCACACGTCCTTTGGGCAAACAGAACGCTGAAGAAGACCAGTACGGGAGAAACCCCGTTCAGTCTCACTTATGGCACTGAAGCCATGATCCCAGTCGAAATCGGTTTACCCTCACCAAGGGTCTTAATCCAACCAGAAGACAATGATGCGGAAAGACGGTTAGACCTTATGCTAACCGAAGAGCGCAGAGACTTAGCCGCCGTGCGTGAAGAAAACTACAAACGACAAATGCAAAAATACTACAACACGCGGGTAAAACTCTGCAACTTCAAGGAAGGAGACTACATACTGCGTAACAACGAGGCTTCGAACCAACAACGCCCAGGAAAGTTGGCCCCGATTTGGGAAGGGCCATACATTATCAAAGAAGTTCTGGGAAAGGGCGCGTACCGGCTCGAAAGGCTCGATGGCACTCCCATCCCTAGAACATGGAATGGAGCTCAATTACGCAAATGTTATATGTAGATCAATTCCAACTTGTAAAGAAAAGGCCTAGAGCCACTTCTAATGGAAATGATTCTCCTTTCATGATGTATTAATAGCTTGTAACCTATGAACTTCCCTTACGGGAAGAAGTAGTTGCGTGTGGAAGGCGGCAATACCCGCATAAACACAACGCCAAAATGTTAAAAAGTTCTAAGGAAAACCTACACGCAGGTCAGATGTAGGTAAAGTTTAGCCATCCTTGTAAGTGCAAGTGACGGTCTTACCCGCACAATCACGAACAAGGAAGCCAAACTTAACTTACCGTCTACCACGTTAAAAGGTTAACTTATGAACACTTAAAAGGATAAGAAAAACCTACACGCAGGTCAGATATAGGTCTAAAGTTAAAGCCATCCTACTAAGTGCAAGTGACGGTTACACCCGCACAATCACGAAAGAGGAAGCGAAAACTTTAGTCCATTATCAACCACGTTCAAAGGTTTAACTTAATGCCTTAGAAATTTCGAAAAGGAAAACCTACACGCAGGTCAGATAGAGGGTAAAGATTAGCCATCCTACCAAGTGCAAGTGACGGTTTTACCCGCACAATCACGAAGGAGGAGGCGAAACTTTAACCCATCATCAACCACGTTCAAAGGTTCTTATTCTAAACACTTGGGAAATTGCTAATTTAAACTAAGTATGCAAGTCATAAGTTTATAAAGCAAAGAACCCAAGGAAATAACAATCTTATACGCAAAGAGATTAATATTTCACAATCAATTACAAGAATGGCTGGGTAACTACCCGCCTAAAAGAAATCTATACAAGGCTGTCTATCCTAGCAGGGGGAAGGGATCTTCAAGATCAGGCTTCAGGGCCACCTCCGCTTGGACCAGCACCGTCAGAGCGCGGCTGCCCAAGGAAAGCCTTAAGGATGCTTAGCCCATCATCAGCAGTAGCAGCTTCATTCACCTTCTCCACCACTGGATGCGGGAAGGCAGCGTACTGATTCACAGCTTGGTCATAAGCAGCTTCAGTATTAACATTGAATAAAGGGAAGTTGGAGGGCGGAAAGCCTCTCTCAGCAAACCCTAGACCAAGCAGGAAGCCAGTCTTCTGCCCATCCTCATGAGAAGCGTTGAGGGCTGCGCTCATTGCATCGTCGTAAGAGGTCTCTGAAAGGACCCGACGCACAACCTACAAAAGAATATTACAAGTTAGAACATTTTCTAATTACGAGCGGAAAGCGTAAAGAAAAAGATAAAGATACCTCAGGCAACGCTTCTCGAAGCAGCCATTGGAGGGTAGCTTGACTTTCTTTGTAAGCACGTTCGGCTCCGCTTTTATCAAGGTTGGCAAGTTGAACTTCCTTGGCGGCAGCTTCTTCGACGCTTTTGAGTTTCCTTTCAGTACGGTCAAGCATCCCCCTCTGGTCAAGGATCTCCTGCAGCTTCTTGGCATCTTCCATTGCCAAGGCGTCATGAGCATGCTGAAGAGCCTTTAATTTGCATTTAAGCTGCTCATTCTCTTCGCGCAGTGGCTCAGCAACAGCTTCAGCCTTGGCAGCCCTCTCAGTTGAGTTTCGCGCAGTCTCCTTGGCCAGCCGAAGCTGTTCATTCACAGCTTGGGCAGCCTTGGAGCGGGCCTCGAGTCGCGCCTGGACTTCAACCTCGAGGGCCTTGAATGCCTTCTCCTTCTCGGCTGCGGCAGCGGCCAACTGCCGGTTCTCCTCCCGAAGAGCCCGCGCTTCAGATACATCTTTGGCGCGAGCTGCTTTTAACTTGTCGTTTTCACGACAAAGCAGCTCGACGCGGGGCTGCGTTCGGGCCTGGAGAACCCGAAGCTCATTGGTTAGCCTACCCTCTTGGTAGCTAGCCATGGCTTCCCCCAACGCACCATGAGGAGCAGCGTGGCGAGCCCAGTCCACGCACTCCACAGGGGTGCGAAGGGTTGTTCCTCGGCGTATGTTCCATCTTGGAACATACACTTCATTGGAATCCGACACTGCAAAAGAAACAAAGGCAGTTAGGAAAAGATGACAAAAATATACAAAGAAAAAAGAACCCTACGTACCTGTAGGGTCAATAACAGGCCGATAGCCGCCAAACCCATCACCTGAACCTAAAGGAAATCCATCCAACAGGTCAGGCAGACGGGAAGGTGGCGTAGATCGGCGGGAAGCCCGGCGCGTACCTGATGGTCCGGCCGTCGGTGCCGGTGGCGCAGGTATAGTGGCAGCCGCCGTGGTAGCCATTGTTGGCGCCGTCTCCTCAGCAACAGTAACCGCCGGCTCCGTGAAAGATGCTGTAAAAATTGCACTCACGGCCGGCGGAGACACCTTCTCAGCTGGAACAGCCTCAGGAAGGCTGGAACCAGCGGAAGCAAGCGTAGACGCCTGGGTCGACGCCTCGGGAAGGCTGACCGAGCCTACCGTCATTGGCGGGGGAATACTTACTCCAACTCCACCCTGGAATGCGTCAACATCCACACCTGCACAAGCAAAAGTGTTAGAAAAATTTATTTGAAACAACAAATCTAGACAAGAATTATGGGGGTACTTACGGGGTTTCTTGAGCTTGAACGCACGGACGAGCGGGGGCGAACCCGATGGAGCCGGCCTCTTGACACCGGTAACCGTCGTCGTCGCTGCTTCCCCGGAGGTAACACCTGCAGCCTCCGGAGCGGTGGTCTCCTCACCACCGGGCTTCCCCGCCACCTCTGCATTATCTGACTCCGAGTCAGATAGGACTACCGGGTCGGCCGTAGAGGCCACCTTCTCCTTGCCTCTCCCGACGGCAGCCTTTTTCTTCCGCACCAGTGGAGGACCTTCTGCGGATTCCTCAGAAGAAGAAATGTCATGAACTCCAGCAGCAGGCACAGCATTGAGAGGTTCAGGGTAGAAGATAGGCTTACCTGGCCGTCGGTGGCTCAGGATCTCTTGGCCTGGCGGGTAAACCTCCACGAACCGACCCGCAGTCTGCTCTAAGATGGGCAACTCGTTCTCGTCCAGAGCACGAGTACCCATCCGCGCAGGACCATCTTCCTCCCGCGGATTCAGGAGCGACTGAAGATCGTTACCCTCTGAAATCAACAAGAAAGTTAGAAAAAATCGTAGTCAGCAAAAAAGAAACAAGACATACCATAAGGGGTAGAGTTCGAACCATATTCAAGGACGATCGGAACCTTATCCGCATTCGCCGCCTTCCACACCCGGCTCATCCCCAGCATCACCATCGCCGACTCCGGAAAACGGAAAACCGGGGACTGGACCCGGGATATCTTCGCGAACCATTCCGCCTCCTCGTAGTTGATGGCGGGAAGGTTCGGAAGCGGCTGGCCATTCTTGAACTTCATGGCAATGGGGATGGCTCGAGCGGATATAAAGAAGAACTCTCTTCTCCATGAGCGAAGACTCCGCTCGGTGGTACAAATCTTTAAACCCTTGATACGGGTTGTAAGAGTGTACCACCCTTGGATGCACCTCCAAGTATAGAAGGTCATCAGGCGGTCAACAAGGGGCTCAAGGCCCAGTATCCGGCACACCCACTCAAAGTGCCGGACCTTGGCAATGGCCATGGGGTGCACCTCTGTCAGGTGCACACCGTGCCTCTCTAGGACACGGTACACAAACTTTGTCAACGGAAACCTAAGGTTCCCGTAGACAAAGAATGCAGCATAAACCCCGATTTTGCCACTAGGGGCATCGTACACAGTATGGTGGGGCTCAGGAAACTCAGGCTCGAGAGACTCGAGCATGAACTTCCTGACGATATACTGGTACAGCTCGACAGGAAGATAACACTGGCATTCGCCAGCAGTCTTCTGATCATCAGCATCGTGAGAAGACATGGTGGAAGAAAGAAGAGATTTCAGAGCAATGCTTTACTGAAAAAGAGAAATTCGCCGGAAATTACTGGAGAAGAAGAGATGAAAGTGGAAAGTGTGAATTGCAAATAACCTTCTCCCCCTTTATATAGCAATCGCAATTAATGCGATGAATTTAATACGGAAGAGAGAGAAATCAAAGGTGCAATGAAACTATGACGCGTGGCAAAAGCAAACTGGCAACAGCTGTCAAAAAGGACGTGTGCCAGAGATTTCGCGGCTACGCGCCCGAAATCCTGTGCCCACGCGCCTGAAAAAGCAACTGGAATGACCACATAATGTCATGTCGCCATAACTTCTGGCACGTCCTGACACAGTCAGAAGAAACCGTCGCACGACGTTTGAGGTATTGGGTTGTTATCCATCCAACTCTTCAAATTTCAAAATTTAAAAATTTGAAGACCAAGGTTCAAAAAAGTAAGCGGGAAAATATCCCTTACCTTGGCAAACAAGTAACCATAAGCCGGGTGTGGGTACAGTGTAAAGGCAAAACCCTTCACATACCTAACACCCGCAGGGAATTGAAGCCAAAATATTTGGCAACCAAGTAACCATAAGACGGGTGCGGGTACAGTGTAAAGGCAAAACCCTTCACATACCTAGCACCCGCAGGGAATGGACGCCAGGAATACCTTGGAAGTAAAGTAACCGTAAGACGGACGCAGGTACAGTGTAAAGGCAAAACCCTTCACATACCTAGCACCCGCTGAGAATTGAACCAGGAAGGATCTTCTGGGCAATGCTTGTGAAAACGGAAGTAATATCCCCGCATTGCGGGAACATCGAGTACTACGTTGTTTGAGGCTCCAAGATGGAATTGGTGGTTTAAACATAATTGATCACTATGTTCAAAAACTACCAGAACCACAGGGAGAATCCGCACAACTAAGACTCAATGCTCCTGACTTGCGAGGAGGTTACAGACCTACCCGCATCATACCCAAAGACCAAGCAGGAAACTCGGGAATTTCTGCAAGTGACAAGGACTTCCGCGGGAAGAACCCCCATGGAAAACCTTACAAAAACCCTTTTCAAAACCCTTTGCTCAAGTCCAAAAATTCACCTCACTTTATTAGACATTCGTGAGAAGAACATTGGACTGGGGGGACTTGAAGAGGTAGGTCCCAGCAGGGCTCAGTTGGTCCCGCATGACTCACCTTGAACAGGGATGTCTGCGCAAAGACCATCTACTCCCGCAGGACCCACCATGCTCAGAGAAGCCTACGCGCAGTATGCAAGCTGCATACGCAGGGAAAAGCCTCCCAATGGTAAAGTAACCCGCCTGTTCCCGCAGTTGCGGATACAAGCCATCAGGGAAGGCTACCCGCACAGCATAGCTACACGCATAAGGCTTAACACTTACAAATATTCAGTGTCACCTGAAAGAATGAGCAAAGGCGGGAGGGGGAAAACTCCCGCCAAAATGGGCCAGTCCGTATGATGGAGGATCTTTTGCGTGATACCTGACGAGGTAAAGACAAAAGATCTGACCAAGAATGCGACAGCTCACTGACAGCAGCGTGGCAGACAGCACGCCACAGCACTGTGACCAATAGCCGCCGCCTGCCCACCAACTCCTGCCAGACCACGTGCCTAGCCTGCAGTTGGTAGAAGACGAAGAGTGCACGGCACGCCTGCTCTGTGTCAGCCGCTACCTATCCACCACTCACAGGTAGGGCACGTGCATAGGTTACAGTTGGTAGCGTGTTGGGCCGGCTAAACCCCTTGGAAACCCACCTTCGGCTATAAAAGACAGCAAATGGTATTATCATTTCATCATCTACTATCTCGTATAACTTACTTGATAACTGCTCTAATAGTATTCATATACTTTTATATTCAAAGAGCAATATAGACTGATTCTCACGCCGGAGGGTGGTCACAAGGAGGAACCCCCCCCTTCTCAGTGACGAGCTTACGGTGTCTGTTTTGCAGGTTCCCTGAAGTACAACTTACTCTGCTGGACCTAACCTTCGTGGGAAACATTACTTAGCCCCCAGATTACCTATAATCTGCCCGGGGTCACTTAGTGTTTCTTCATTGGTATTTTTATATATTTTCTATAAATTCTTAAGGGTGCCTTTAGAATTTTTTTTATTTAAAAATAAAATAGTTATGAGAATTTTATTGTGAAGATAAGTCTTATTTAATGAGTGAAAAAGGCCGTTCAAAAATAAGAACAAAAAAGTTGAAAAGGTAATCTTTGTATATATTGATGATAAGAATCACGTGACCATCTCACCGGTCAACGAATTTCCTATAAACCTCCATTTCCCATAAATCATTAATCAAATATCAATAAAGCACAATATATATATCACACTTACACATATCCTAAAGACTTGAATTTCCTATAAACCCCCATTTCACATTAATCATAAATTAAATATTGATAAAACACAATATATCCCACTAACACATAACCTAACTGACTTTTCAGAAGCTTACAAAGACCACTAGTGGTAAGGTTTCATTAAAGACGACAAACGTGATGTAACGTGGTAATAAAGCTTTAACACCGTGCCAAGGCTAAGGGTTCGGACGGGGGTTTAAACCACAATGCGATGTTAAAGGGACATATAAGAGTCTCATTGTTTACGTGACACTTTAACTTAACGTTTAAAACTGAGAAAATAAGTACTTTTATTTGAAACTAATGATGGCTGCATAAATATTAATTTATATATCTTTCATGGATAATGTTTAAAAAAAAATAATTTTCAAATACCACTTAACAACCCCGAATCACATGGCGAGAAATTAATACGTATACATGCTACAACCCTGTCTACATTCATTATCCATAAATACATCCACTTTTTTTGAACTAATTTCATGTCAACATATTTCCCACATATTCACGTCATTAGATTCATATATAAAGCCAAATCTCATCTATATATTTCTTCATATAATTATTAACTTTGAATGATGGATTTGTTTGATTTGGTTAATTCATACATCGAAAAAGGCTATGGAGTTGTTGATGAAGAACAAAATGGAAATAATTCTGATTGTGAAGATTCGGATATGAGGAGATGAAGGATTCATTGAAGAGATTGTTTGCATTCGATGAACAAAAGCGAAAGGTAGCTTTCGAAATTCAGAAAGCTCGACGACGCGTGAGTTCATCGCCATCTTTGTCGGGTTTTAAATTACAACTCATGACTCGGCTGCGTCACCAAGGGTTAGACGCGGGTAAACTTTTCTTTTTTAAATTTATAAGTATATAGTTTTAGACGACTTAGTTAGTTTTACTATTTAAAAAGTACTATTTCAATATAAAATTTATTTTGAGGAATATTATTATTTATTTTAGGACTTTGCAAATCAAAATGGGAAAAGAAACCATCGGGGTGTTATGAATACATCGACGCTAGCATTAACGGGCGTCGTTACATTATTGACGTATCTTTAGCAGGAGAATTCGAGATAGCTAGACCAACACAAGATTTTGCTTTGTTGCTAGACGTTTCCCCCCAAATCACGATTTGCACAGTCAACGAGCTCCAACAAATCGTGAGAATAATGTGTGACGCTATTAAGAAGTCAATGAAGCAACAACGGATGCACGTGCCACCATGGAGAAGGCACGAGTATGTTGAAGCTAAATGGTTCGGATCTTACACAAGAATTACTAACGAGTAATCCGTTTTTTTTTTGTCATTTTGATAGAATTTTCAATTTTGTTTGAAATCGAGTATGTAAATGATTTTTAGAGGTAAACAATTAAATTACAGAGTGTAAAGTATCAGTCTCTCTTTATAAAAACTCAAATTTTATATGTTTTGGTGTGCCAAGGGGCAAGGGTTATATATTACCCACAAAGCCATGTGTTTTACAAGCTTTATAATATCCAAATAAATTTGATATTTAAAGGAGTTGGAATGAATAGCTAAGATCATGAGTGTGTCATGATAAACAACCACGCAGACATGCAAATGTACTGAAGAGACCAAAGCATAATTGATGTGTTAAGTTAGAAAGACCTATCGTTACCAATCAAACAATGGGCTAATAAACGAGTTAACTCTCTTTTAGTATTTACAAAAACTACTTGCATGTTCTGCCTTATTAATATTCACTAGATTCTTTATAAAAACTTCAAAAATAATGATTTAAACTTTCAACTACATGTATATATTCTAAACTAGTTTTCATCACCCGTATTACGATTATTTTATGTTATTCGTTTATAATATTTATATATTTTTTTGGATTTTAATTTTATTTATTGTAAGGAATCTTGTTCGTTTCAAAACATTCATGGGAATTCAAATAAATTGGAATTTAAATCCCATGACAAAGCGTGTTTTTTTCGTTGAAATTGGAATCTTAATTTCATTTTGGTGTGTTCGGTTGTCAAATAATTGAAATTAGAATTTAGAACCTCCAAATTCCTCTAAATAAAGGAATTCCAAATCTTTCCAAAATGTGGATTAATTCAAGTAAATTCATTGAAATCTTTGATTGGTTGACGTTTCGGGTGTGTTCGTGTTCAGATCGATGCTTCGGGTCGTAGGGCTTTAGGCCGACGCTCCGGGTCGGTTCACGTCCGGTTCGACGCCCAAGGTTAGTTCCAGGGCCGGCTCCGAGAAGGCGGAAATTTTTTAGGCCAAAGGCGAAATTCTTTTTGGGCCTTAAGTGAAATGAACATTTTATTGGGTTTAAACAATTTAAATTTAAATGAGCTTACTTGGTTATGATTTGAGTTGCTTAAAAACTTTTGTATAAAAATAAACTTAAAAATGTCTCAGATAATACTATAACCCACGACCTCTTTGTTAGATGTCATACATCTTTGCCACTAGACCAAGCTTGTGGTCATGTAATTGTGTTAAGACATTGATTATACATATTTTTTTCATAAAAATATATTTTTTTTAAAATAAAAAAAATTCCAGGCCTATGGCTGTCGACTACCCTGTCTCCCCTCATGGCCGGATCTGGTCAGTTCGTGTACGGTTCGACGCTTTCGCTTTGGTTCAACACTCCGGGCTAATTCAATTTAACGCTCCGCGTCAAAGTGCGTTCGGTTCGATGATCCGGGTCAGCTCGGTTCGATGTTCTCCACTTTGGTTTGACACTCTAGGTCAGTTCACTTCGGTTTGACACTCCGTGTCAGTTCAGTTCGACTCTCTGGGTACGCGGTGAGATAACGGTAATTTTAATATCATGTAAAATTCATATATATACAAATTCAACACTAATAATTCAGTATAGTCTCTCACCATTAACAAATTAACCTTTTGCAAATTGCAAAACACTAACAATCATAGCAAGTTATAATTGATTAAGACTTAATACACTAGCATTGAACACTAAAAGTTGATAATTAAGACTTAAAACAGCGATATTGGGGATATCATTTATATATCGGTCAAATATCAGTTCAGTATCTGTCAAATATCGGTCAATATCGTTGATATTATTGGTACTGATATTTTGACTGATACTTCGCCAAGGAGCCGATATATCACTAATATATCGATGATATATTGGGGATATCGATTGCATAGCTCTCTAGGTTAGTTTGCATTCAGTTCGACGCTTCGGGTCATTTTGTCAAATCGGTTCGACAGTTGACCCGAACGCGACATGAACGCGTTACTGACTGTTTACTCGAACGTGATCCTCATCGCCGAGCCAAACGCGACCTAGAACGTCGGCCTGAACGCGACACGAAACGCAGACTCGACCCGTCGACCTCGACCCGAATGCGAAACAAAACGTAGACCCAAATCGTATACTAGGTTAGTCAACTCGAACACGACTGGAATGTAGTCCCGAACGCAACCCAGGTATTTGACCTGAAGGTGGTGAGGTTGCCTGGAGTTGCGATGATATTTGTGTTGATAGATTACAATTCATTTGTCAAACTAACACATTAAGAATGAAATCAGATTTCAATTCTTTCCAAACCCAAATAAAATTCTTTCCAATTCCAAACCTAATGCAAATTCCAATTCCAACCCTATTCCATTATGTGAAACAAAAGCCCCGTTAAGGTTTTGATAATGAAAGAGTTTTCACAAAATAAATGAGAAGTTATAACCCGGTTTAAAACTACATAAGTTTGGTGAATCTCATGCTTTGCTTATTTTTTATTATAGAATTCATTCTTAATAATATCTTTTTTAAAAAGAGAAAATTATGATTTGCCTCCTAGTGTAATATCGTCAAGGGCACCATTAACCCCTGAAAAATAAATTTCAGGTATTGAACCCATGTGTTTTGTATTATGCTAATATGAGCCACTGGTTGAGCGTATCCGTATTTAAGTTGATAGTTGAGCGTTGGTTGACCGTTTAGTTCAAGGGCACTTTAATAATTTGAAAAATAATAATAATATCTAATAATAATAATAATAACAATAACAATCATATTAGATAATAGATGATGATAATAATAATAATAATAACAATAACAACAACAACAACAGAGATCATCATCATCATCTCACAACCTCCTCCTTCGTTGACATCGCCGCCGCGGTCTACCGGAAAACCTCCCACCACCAAACCCAAACAAGAACCACATTCAATTCAAACCAAACATCATCCTCATCCAGATTTAAACCCCTAACCACATGGGTTTTATACAAGATTTTTTTTTTAAAAAAAAACATAGATCTAAGGTGTGTGAATGATTAGAAGCTACGGTGACGGCTACACGACGACGGGGACGATGACGGGGAGGTGGAGTGGAGCTACGGGGACGTGTGACAACGGACGAGAGCGGTGGTGTGGCGACGGGAGGTGGAGTGGAGCTACGGAGACGTGTGGCAACGGACGGGAGCGGGGTGCAATGACGGTGACGGGGCGCGGGTGAAGTGGAGAAGAAGATGGGTGTTATAAATTTAAGGTTCCGGCGAGCTCTAGGGTTGAATCACAAGCAAAACCCATTTGGTGAATTTATAAGGTTCCGACGAGTTCTAGGGTTCCAAGTCGGTGCTCGAAGTCAGCAACGGGGAAGATGACAGTGGTGTGTGATGGAGGGTTTGAGTGGTGGAGATAGTGTTCTTGATAAAGATATGAAGATGATGATGATTGTGTTGTTATTATTATGTGTTTATGTGTTTTGTATAAGATTTATGTGTTTTTTGGGTTTGCGTTTGTGTTATTAGCCAAAGATTTTCTGGGTTTGTGTTTGTGTTTGTGTTTGTGTTTGTGTTAGGGTTCATAGATGAAAATGAAGGGGATGTTGAAAATGAAGACGCAGGGTATATTGTCCATTTAACAAATAATTACACTGCAGGGAGCATAGTGTGCTTACCAGAAAATCACATGAGTACAATACCCGAAATTTAGTTTTAAGAGGTAATAGTGTCCTTACCGATATTACACAAAGAGGCACATCATAGTTTTCTCTTTTTAAAAAATTAGATATTAATTTTTACTATATCCCTTATATTATAGAATGTTATATCAAATATTTGGTGAAGTTAATTTTTAATATAATAAGATGTTATAACTCATTTAAGGATTATCTAGGTTTATTGAAACTTATACCCATGAATTCGGGTCAAATGAATGAGAAATCTTTGGTAGTATGATGACTTTTTCATGGTATGGAACTCACTTCATACCTGCAACAGAGGAAAAGCTGCGGTAATGCTTACTCTCCTGGTCAATAGGGCTATTCAAACCAATCCCCCCTAAGCTGTTACTGCAAGAGCTGCAGATCTTATCCTAGAATAGAAGCTCAACCAGTTGCTGTACTCTTTCATCAGCTGTGGGATGCTTAGACGGTACTAGTGCTTGAGTAAGCGGTGCTCCCTTGAGAGAATGTGGAGAACAATCAAAAAAAAATTTAAATGTTTCGTTTATATAAATTTAAGATTAAGATTAACACTAAGACGATAAATTTAACCGAAACAGCCTACACCCTCCCCACACCTAACCCATCCCAATCTTAAAAAATTAACACACGATTCAAAACCAAATCGAAAACCATCAAACAAACACCCCATCGATCCATCCGTCCGTCCATCTTAACAAACCAATGGAAGTCGTTGGTGCTCGACTGGGCCGATCCTCAAGTCGGTACGGAGCAGCCACCGTGTTCACAGGTCCCGTCAGAAAGTGGAAGAAGAAGTGGATCCACGTCACTCCCAACACACCTTCATCCGATAATAATAATAATAATAACAAACACCATCATTCTAACGGAAACACTAACACTAATAATAATAATAATAATAATGAGGCATCTCATATTTTGCTTTACAAGTGGACACCGATTCGTAAAACTCATAACGACGATCATTCCAATGGTGATGACGATACCGCCGCCGATGAACCGCCTCGCCGGAAGATGAAGTATATTCCGGTATGGATTTGTTTTTTAATATTTTTTTCGTTGACTTTGACCAGATCTGGTTTTGTTTTATTTCGCACCATGTTTTAAAAACCAGTATTTTACTCGTACCTAATTTTGTTTTAAATTTTAAAAATTGTATAACCGGTTGAACCGGATTAAATAGTTTACCATGTAATTCCATATAATACAACTCAAAAGATAACAACATGATATGTGAACCAGACATTACACATGAACAATGATCGAGTCAAATACTGGTTTAAACAATATTTTAAAAACTGTCTAAAAATACCGGGCTCTAAATACCGGTTGAACCGGATAGAATAGTTTACCTGTAATTTCATATAAATACAACTCAAAAATTAACCTAAGGTACATGCATGAACCAAATATCACACATGAACAATAATTGAGTCAAATACCGGTAAAAACCAGTATTTTAAAAACCGCCTAAAATTATCGGGCTCTAAATACCAGGTGCTTACCGAAATCAGGTAGCCGGTACGCACATGTTTTTAAAACATTGCTTTTATATGTAATCGTTGTGTTTATTTATGGAATTGTTTTAAGAATGGGCCATATTTAAGTTGAAAAAAAGTAGAAATTTGTACCTGGTATTAAATCTAAATGTACTACTATAGTTGTAGCTTATATGCATATATTGAAATTTGAATTGAAGCTAAAAAGCAAGGGATTTTTTTAAGTAAGACACAGGTAGACCATTGTTAGGGGTTTTAGACATGATTTACTGCTAGTTTAGGCCGGTTCACGACAATTTTGGGATGTTTCAGACGAATTGTTTAACATCTACAAAGTACCAAATCGAAAAAGGTTTGTGTTTTGAAAAGGATGAATGAGTGTTTGTGGATTTAATGGCGGCCGGGCGCCGTTCATGGTCCTGCTCAAACAGGCGCCAAGGGCAATTCCCTTTTAATCATCACCAGAGTAGTGGCAGAAAAGGTGCCATCTTCTTTTCCACAACACGTAGTCTAATGTTGTGGTGAGGTTGTTGATGCTTAGAGTGTAAATCATTTATTTCAATTTTCCATTGTGTTTTCTAAAACTTGGATTAAATACATTCGAAGATAGCTCTAATGCTAGTACTACAAAACACAGGAAGACCGTTAGGCGTTAGTGTTTGCTTAGTATTTGAAGCTGGAATTTTTTCGTGCCTTTTATTTGTTTATTCTCATTTCTACTCGAATCATCCGATTACGTGTAAAGTTTGGAATTGTTGTGTAATATAGTAAGGGATCGTTTTATGTTGGGTGATGGTTTGTTGTGGATGGATGATCAGATAGCTCTACTGGAGGAGCAGAACAATGAGGCGCAGACTGATGAAGCTAAACCCGTTGAGGATGACCCAATTGCTCCAGAAGCTGACCCATCTTCCAAACCTGACATGAATGATGTGCCGATGGAAGAGAATCAGGTAATGCGCTTGTACGTGTGCAGAATAGCGTTTGTCATGAACAGTGAGTTGTCTGCAACATACCAAGCGTCTTAAAATATGGATATATTTGTTGTTTCAGGTTTCTGAGAGTACCGAAAAGCAAGACCATAACAAAGGCACTGTGGGTTTGAGTTTGAATTTAAATGCCTGTGATGATGATGGTGACGAAGAGTCGGAAGACCAGGCTAATGACGGTTGATTGGATGCATAGCCGCATGATGAGTTGGTAACTATTTTCTAACGAATACCAGATAGACAGACAGAAATGATTGTGAGCTAAATTCTGGACTATTAAAGTGTGTGATTGTGCACATTTTTTTTACAAAGAAAGCTGTGAAATTGAACAACTGTTGACTGATTTGAATTGTTTCAGAACTTAAAAGAATTGTCAAAGATAGTTTTTCTTATATGGTTTCAAATTTTTTTTAGTCTGCATTATATATATTTCCAAAGCCCTCAGTTTTATAAGTTAACAGTACAAGTAAATTGCACTCATATATGATGGTAGAGATGGGCAAAAAACTGGTTTGGGCCCGGTAATCTGGTTTCTGAGCTGGCACAATATCACGCTAAAAACGGTTTGACCCAAACAGATTCCCAGCCTGGTCCTACCTAATGATTTGTAGATCAGTTTGTATTCTCGCGTTTGGAAACTGCTTTTGGACCCAACCCGTTTCTATAGGTTCAATTATTTCCTCCCAAAACCAGCTTCCAATCCGAACTGGTTTTGATGAAACGATTGTGTACACCTCTATATGGTAGGGTATGAAAGGATAGGATGGGAACAAACGTTTTTGACCCGGAAGCGGTTCCTACCCGACCCGGTTTTGACTTTTGTTGACCATTTCTGCCCGGTTCCGCTTCTTGAAAATACCCGGTTTATGCACCTCTAGGATGGGAACAAACATCCTGAAAGTGATCTGCACTTGATAACTTTATCCTGATTGTCAACTATAGTATGAATATAAAATACCTCATATACAATATATGGATATTGGAAGCCAAGGGAACAAAAGGAATAATCACAGTGATGTGGCTAGGGGACCACTCTACATTAAATTTTCTAATAAAATGACTAGAAGTCTTGTGTCTAATAAAAGGTGCTAAAAATGAAGTAAACTATGATAACTTAAAACTGGTAAGAACACTAGAGTACTAATATATAAATGAACAGATAGACATGAATAGTGCAACTGAAAAAAGTCAAAAAACTTTATGTAATTCTCTAATAGTCAAATAAATATAAATGCCTGAATGTTGGACCTTGGAACTTAGCCCAACCCAAAAACAAGAAAACGAAAATAATGTACCTCACTTCTCGGCCCAATACCCATATAGGCCCAGTTTTGCAGAATAAAAAAAACACACGAAAGAGAGTGTTGTTATTATCAGTCACGGGTCACGGCGGTTTGAAAAACAATCAGGTATTTTCTTAATGTGTTTTTACTTATTTCTTATTAGTGATTCACATTTACGGCTTTGAATTTTGGGATGATTATTGTTTAAGTTAGGGTTTAATGAAAGTTGAAGTTTGTGGGGGAAATTGAGAATGTTAAGTTAGCAAGCTAGGGTTAATAATATTAACAAAGTTTTATTTCATTCAATTTTAAGGTATGTTTTTTAATTCATTCAAGACTTTGCTTTTTGTATAAAATATGATATTGTTTGTAGCTATCGCCTCATTTGTTTTCGGTTGCTCCATAAACCATTAAGATGCGTCTTTTTAGTGAACCAAACACACTCTACATCTGAAAGATTCACATGTAGCCTCTTAATGGAATAATTAAAAGACGACCAAACGACCCCTAAGAAAACTCTGGTAGCAACATTATCAAGATTTTAGTTCATTTTTATTCGTCATGAGTTCTTTATATCATCATGCTCCATGTATTCCGAATAGAATGGATTCACAAAAACAAAATGCATCCTTGCAACGTCTCCAGGCGGTTGAGAAGGTCAGCTACATGTACCAATATAATGATTATATATGATGTGTTCTAAGTCAATAATGTTAGTTATTCTCCGAGGATTGTTAAAGTATTGGAACTCGTTGGTGGGTTGATGGAAGTACTCTCCAACCCTAGAAAGGAATCGGTCAACAATCATTGTAGCGAATTCATGCAGTTAATCAAGGTGGTTTTAACTTTTAACCTCTTGACAATTAATATTAACTATGATGTTTGTATGTTAAAAGTTGTATGATTGTGCGTCAGGATATACAAGTGACACTGAGGGAAGAAATTAAAAGCGCATGCGAGTACCGTCCATCTGAGAAATGTGATTACATAGCACGGATATCAAACGAAATCTATTGCAACAAACTTGAATATATTGTAGACAAATTGAACGCGACGAAAGAAACAATTGACAAATATCATATAGCAACTTGATACATTGTAAGTTACATGAAACCTAACTAATCTTTTTCATGTTGAGACATTATTGCTCTTGCATTATTATATGTTTCACTATTGTTATGTTTCATGAACAATTCATTTCAACAAGAAATGTCCAAGTAATGTTATTAAAGATAGTAAAAGAATTGTACTATGACATAACCACTAGTACTGAAGTTGGACCACCAGAGCCTAATGCATGAATAAATTGCTGCATGAGATGAAATATGATAAAACAGTACCTGCGTGTCACAGGGTGGCCCATGTATCCCCACACTATTGGCCTTTGGATACTATTTAACAATCTCATCATTCAAACCATCACTTAAAAAGTTAAAAGTTAAAACCAAATAACTAATCAGAACAATGTATTATTTGTGGAATGGTAAATCATACTACTATGTTAAAATTACAAAACCTATGCATTATTGAGATTGATATTTAAGTATGAGATTAGTTTTAGTAAAATATCACTGGTTTAGGACGGGTATGTATTAGGTGGTATCCATCCGATTACTTGAACCCGTTTAAGAAATAGACATACTGTAAATTTATTTTTTGTAACGGCGGTGTTATATTAAAATTAGCAAGGGAGTAAACAATTATGAAAAGTTCAAGAAGACAACTAAATACAAGTGAAATAAAAAATTTCACCAATTGTTCCTTGGGATGAGTGGGTACTGGTACTGGTACTGGTTCTGAAATGTTTGATTCAGTACTGGTTTAGTACCGGTATTTAAGGCAAAATTTGGGAATACCGATATCGTACCGGTATCAAAAATTCAAAACTTGGTACCAAGTCGGTACATGTACAGTACTTGTTTTGCTCATCCCTAGTTGTTTCACTCCAACTTCAGAATAATTACAATTATAGTTTATGTAGATGCGCTCCAGAGTTGTAGTTTTGGTACTGCCTTGTCGTCTTGGATTGGTAAGGATATGACATGCTCAATTCAAGGAGACTCAATATGAGTCTATATTATGATTTTAGTCTCTAGTTTTTGGAAATTACACATTTTATGCATCTTATATTACATGTATTACTTGCATATAAAATAGTTGATGACTACGAGGAACTATTAATATATGCTGACGGTAGTTGATTCAACTAATAAATCCTGTTAATCAAATGTTTGACCGAGTGTAGTGGAGGCGTCAAAGGGGGTGCCGTCATTCACTTCAACATTTTAATCATTTGCTAAACCACAACACAATGCTGACGCCAAACCAGATGCCCTCCTCTTGCCATTCTCATAACTCCCAAGATCGCTCAAAAAGGTGGGGCCCGGCCACCCCGTTTTAGCCAATCATTTTTTAGATATCAAGTTAAACCACTATGTGTTCGTTAAATAATGGGTTGATTAAAGTTCACTTTCTACGTGTTAGTGACGTGACGCTTTAACCACCCAAACCACATCAAATAGTTTAAAAGAAAAGTACAATAAATAAGAACTGGAACCAATATATCGCTAAAACTAGTGTTGATTTTTTTACTGAAAGTGAATGGTTTAAACAATTAATATATACATACCAACTATATCCATTTTGTGTTACAATTTTCTCATCACTTATTTTCTGTTTTTATTTAAACTGTAATTTCTTTTCTATTATACTCCATATATATATTCAATACTTCTTGTGGTGTATGGCTTAGTTTTTGGTAAAAGTTTTGAATATTGAATATCACTTAGTAGTTAGTAGGATGAAATTTATACTGCATGTTTATAAAAATATAAACGCATTGCAATGGTGAACTCGCAGTATAAAACATTATAAATATCAATAAATGTCTAGTTTAAATTAATTGAATAAACAAGTATTAAAATAGTTACAACAATCGGGTGTGCTTAATAATTTAAAGGGAAAATTTTCAAAATAGTCTTTTAATATAAAGATATTCCAAATTTATCATTTGCTAAATTTGTATTTCCAGTTTTGTCCCTCTTTTATCGCATCGCTAACGATGTGTTAGGTTTTACCACCGATGCGTTAATAAACCAATCATAGCAAGACGCGTGGCCGGAAACACCTCGTTCCCTACGTGCTATGGCTAAGCGTTGACGATGATATACTGAATGACCATAACACATCGTGGACGAGGAGATAAGGTGTTTAACACATTGGGGCGATTGTTTTTGGCCACACGTGTTGTTGTGATTGGTTTATTAACTCATCGGCGGGACAACCTAACACATTGCCGGCGATGCGATAGTAAAGAGAGAAAGCTAAAATTTTTGAATTTGAGGGGATAATCTCTCAATCTCTCTCTCCATACCAAATGATCCTATGGCAAAAGGCTACCACCAGTTGGCCAAACTCAGACGTACGAAGCCTTTATAGGCGTCTCCAATTAATTTCCAGTTCTAGGGGAAACCCGCATGCCTGAAGGCCCGTTTGTGGTAAAAACCCAGACGGATGCCCTCAGGATTGAACCAGAGATCACAAAAATCCCGATATTTCTTCATTGAGCCGTTCATGCCTCCCAAAAATGTTTATAAGTAGTGATCGAACCTGGTTCTCCATTATTTATTTTTTATTTTACTTTTTTACTTTAACCCCATTATAAAAACTTAAAAACAACCATCAAGAATTGGTTCCTATGACCTATATAATCCCAAAACCACCAAACTTAACCCTAGCCACCCCCATCACTCACTCACTCACTCACTCCCACCACCACCACCATGAAAAAACTTTACAAGAAAAACAACACAGTCCACCCATCATCACCATCATCAACCACCACCCACCTCCACCTTGTTCTACCAGCAGCCATCTTCACCCTCACTCTCACTCTCACCCCACAAGACAAAGAAATCTTATCTTACCTCATCTCCACCACCACCACCACCTTTACAACCACCACTCACCACTCTTCACCTGCACCTGCTTCCACTGCTACACCACCTACTGGGCCCGCTGGGACACCTCACCCAACCGCCACCTCATCCACCAAATCATTAATGCTTTTGAAGACTCTCTCATTACAAAAAACAAAACCAAGAAACATAGTACTAGGAATATTAATATTAATAAAACCAAGAACCACCTTCTTTCACTTCCACTTCCAAATATTAATATTAATGAAAGTCATGAAGATTTACATACTAGTGTTATTGTAGCTGAGTCCACTACTGAGTTAACTCGGTCGATTGAGCTGAGTCAGGTAAACGAGTTTGAAGATGGGCCGGTACTGAAGAAGCTGATGAGTTTCATTGGTGAAAGGATTTGGAGTGTTTGGACATGAGGTTTAATTAACATTTATCATTTATCCATATCCAAACAAGGTTGCTTTATTAATTAAGTTTCACTTTGTAAAATATATATATGCTGTTTTTTTGTTACCATGTAAAATTTATTAATTTTAATGTAATGCTGCTCCAATATGATATTTTTAGTTAATTTTTTAATTTTTATATGTGCTCTTTGTTAATTAATTACTGCTAGTCGTAGACATGTCAGTTGTTGTCAGTTTAAATCCCGAGTTTATCCAATCTTCGACAAAGATGTAGAGGGGGGGCGAAAATACACATTAAAAAATCCGTAAACAAAGGGGGCCGATATCAAATTAATAGTTGGAAACGGATAAATTTACTCTATATATAAAAAAAATGTCTTACGAAAACGGATAAATTTACGCTGTCGTGCAAAAAGACGGAGGGGGTCGGGGCCACCCCTGGCCCCAACTATCCTTCGCGATTGCCGTGTGTCACGCCTGATAGTTCTGCTCTTTTGGTGGCACAACGACTCTCAAGTGGCAGCCGGCGCCCGACAGTAAGGTTTCCCGAGGGACTCTCAAGCTAAACTTTAAAATCAGCATGAATCCGGCTAAGACAATATAGTTTGGCCAGAGTGAAGCAATGAAGCTCTCCAAACCTTAACACACAAAAGTTGTCGTTCTAAAAAAAATTTGGATACATGTCAATTTGTGATCAAAGTTTTAGTGTCCAAATGTTAAAAATCATATTCAATGTATTGACATGCTAAAAAAAATTTTGGGAATGAAATGATGAAATGATTTTAGTACGGATTGTAATATCTATAATAGTAACATGTTATAAAAAAAAGATAAGGAAAAGAAGCGTCCAAAAGATAAAACAACCCAAATAGTAAATATTTTTTATTTGTAGGGCAGTTCAATTATGCTTCACAGGTAGAAATGGCTACAGAGGTCTGCTTCTTGCACTGCCACGAAACCAATCTTCCTCCCAGAAACTGACATCCACCGGTCGTCGACTTCCTGTTCTGATTGCAACCTCCATAGTCAGAATCTGTATAAGCGACCAAATCTAAGTCTCCTCCTTTCGTGTACCACAATCCCAGCTTAGGCTTGCCTTTGAGATACCGCAGTATTCTCTTCACTCCCTTCATGTGAGATTCCTTTGGGCTTGCCTGAAATCGAGCACAGAGACAAACAGCAAACATAATATCAGGTCTAGATGCAGTTAAATACATTAAAGAACCTATGATTGCTCGATATTGGGTGGGGTCCACATCTGCATCACTGTATGAATCAGCACCCAGTTTGTGGTTGACGCAGACTGGAGTATCAAATGGAGTGCTGTCCTCCATCTTGAAGCGTTTGAGAACATCTTGGACATATTTAGTTTGATGGATGAACATCCCATCTTTCTTCTGATCTATCTGCAACCCTAGAAAGAAAGTTAATTCACCCATTGCGCTCATTTCAAACCTCTTTTTCATGACTTCCTCAAATTCCTGACACATGGCAACTTTTGAAGCAGCAAAAATGATGTCGTCCACGTAGACTTGAACTAGGAGAAAGTCTCCCCCCTTTCTCTTGACAAACAGCGTGCTTTCGATCTTTCCTCTTTCGAACCCATTCTCAAGTAAGTAATCAGACAAGGTTGCGTACCAGGCACGTGGGGCCTGATGTAGTCCATATAGCGCTTTACTTAACTTGTACACGTGATCAGGAAAGTTTGGGTCAGGAAAACCTGGAGGCTGCTCAACGTACACAACCTCATCGACTTTACCATTAAGAAACGCACTTTTCACATCTAACTGTAACACCTTCAACTCATTGTGTGCAGCAAATGCCAAAAACAAACGAATCGCTTCCAATCTCGCCACAGGAGCAAACACTTCATTGTAGTCGATTCCTTCCTGCTGATTAAACCCTTTAACGACCAGCCTCGCCTTGTTCCTGATAATTATCCCTTTCTCATCTCTCTTGCATTTGAAAACCCATTTGGTGCCAATCGCATGCACATTATTTGGTTTTGCAACCAATTTTCATACCTCCATCTTTTCGAACTGGGCTAACTCTTCTTGCATGGCTTCGACCCACGAGCTGTCTTTTAGAGCCATTTGATAGTTCTTTGGTTCAATCTGGCTGATGAAGCAGGTGTACAAGCACTCGTTAATGATACCTATTTCTTTAATGCTTGCGTAAACACAGGTGTGCTCATTCAAGCTTCGTCTTATTTGTACACCGTCAGATAGATCACCTATTACATTCTCCAAAGGGTGATTTTTGTGAATTCCAGTAGTCGGAACCGAACTGACTTGCAGATTGTCTTCCAGGTTCGAAGAGAGATCATCAATGGGTGATTGATGTTGAGAGTGAAAAGGGTTGTAAAATTCTTCTTCAGTAGAGGCGGCAGGTGCATTAACGGCACTTGACGTGGAAGGTTGACTTTCGTCGTATCGTGGACGTTGCACAATATTTTCCTCCTCGTCATACATGATCTGTGAAGCAATTTTCTCATCAACTTCTGCACAATCCAAGTAAGGCACATTAAAAGATTTAAACAGTCTATCATAGTCAAAAGCTTCAGCGGGTCCCGTGCTGGGCATTGGTGGTTTGTAACTCGTGATGTCGGTGTTACATACCACTTCAACCTTGCTGTTCGATAAATTAAAGACTCTTCTGTTGGGTGTCCCAACAACATATCCAACTAAAATAACTTCGTCGGCTTTCTCACCAAATTTGGAGTTTGTCTTTAATATCGTACATGGGGACCCGAATGGTTCGAGACCATTCAAGTTTGACTTTCGACCATGCATAAGTTCATAACAAGTTTTATTTAGCCTTTTAACAGTTAAAACACGATTAAGGATATAACAGGCTGTGGCAACTGCTTCAGCCCAGAACACCACGGGAAGTTTAGCATCAGCCAGCATGGTTCTGGCTCCTACAATTAGCGTCCTGTTCTTCCTCTCAGCCACCCCATTTTGTTGCGGAGTATACGGGGCGCTGTACTGGTGTTCTATCCCTTTTTGTAAGCAGAACAGCTCCATCTGGTAGTTTTTGAACTCTGTCCCATTATCACTCCTGATGTACTTAACCTTTCTCCCCATAATATTTTCAACCTTGGTAATCAAGTTAATTACTAACTGAAACGTCTCATCCTTTGTCTTCAGAAAATACACCCACGAGTATCGCGAGTAATCATCAGTTACTACCAAGCAGTATGAAGTTCCACCAAGACTCTTTACATTCACGGGACCAAAGAGATCCATGTGAAGTAGGTCTAATGCACTGACAATTGAGTTAACCATCTTGGAGTGATGAGGTTTCTTGTGTTGTTTTCCCTTCTTGCACGATAAGCATTGATCTTCAAAGTGAAATTCTTTAAGGGAACACCAAGCACCAGCCCATTCTTGACAATGTAGTTCATTTTTCGAAGATGTATATGCCCCATTCTTCGATGCCATAACTCGGACTCGGATTCAGTTGCCTTTGACAGAAGACATGATTCTTCTGATGTCATCTCAGTTGACCTCATATCCATGACGTATGTGTTCTTTTCTCTTGGAGCCTTCATCACCACTCATGCCTCTGGTATCTTGAAACCAGGATACAGAACGATTGCTTCATTTTTGGTAAAGTGCACTGTGTACTCTTTGTCACAAATCTGAGATACGCTCAACAAATTATGCTTCAATTCCTCAACAAAATTCACCTTTTCCAATTTCATTTTTCCATTTGTTACGGTTCCAATACCAGTAATTCTACCTCCACTCTCTCCAGCGAAACTAACTCTTCTTCCTTGAACAGGTTTCCATTCATGTAACAAATTCTTGTTACCAGTCATGTGCCGGGAACAGCCACTATCTACAACCCACAGATTGTTTACAGTCCTGTTCAACTGTTCCTGCACGATTAAAGCAAAGGATTAAAATCTGGGGACCCAAGACCTATTGGTCTTGGGTCGATTAAATCTGTTAACTGGCATCCCGTACCTTGGTTGTCCAAAGTTAGTTTGAGAATGATTTCTGTAAGTTCTGTAAGGATACCTACTTGAGAATTGACTATGAGGCCATCCAAACCTTAGTGGATTAACTGAATTAAATCTGTTTGTTTGGTTGTTAACTGGGTAAAACTGAGATCGATTTCTTTGAGATCTTGGATTAGTCCAATGTCTGAACTTTGTGAGTTCGCATTCCTACCAGTATAGTAATTACCATTCATTTTATTTTCAGTTTTCGGAGGCCTCATTCCTCTGAATTCTCTTTGATTTAGCGGGCAATTTGCAATTAGGTGTCCGATTTGATTGCATCTGAAACAACTCCTGTGTTCAACCTTCGTCTCAACAGTTGTTTCAGATATTGAGGTTGCATTACTATTCGTTTGTCTAACATATGGTGGGACAAACGGGTTTAGAGGAGAGTTCTTTTCAGTTGGCTTATATTCCTCCCCACGTTTTAGTAACACTACCTCTTCTTTTATCTCACTAGATTCGGATGTCTTGTCTGAATTTGATGAAACAGAACTAGGGACAGAAATCTTAGCATTCGAAACAGGCGTACTTGTTTCGCTTTGACTAACTTCAGGTTCTTTAATCGAAACTTTGACAGGAACTGTCTGACTAATCTCATCATCAACAGATTTCTGATTACTAGGATTATACGTATAGTTATGATTATATGGTGGTGGAACTTCAGAATATCCAATTCGCCCTTTTTTAACTGGGGAACGTTGAACACTTACGATGTGATCAAGCATTGTAGAGGAATTTCTAAACTGTTCAATTTTTCTGTTCAGTTCCACCACTTTTACCTGGTAATCAGCTATCTGTTTATCCCTCTCAGCAATTAGTTTGGTTTTTTCTTCTACGACTTCATAACTAAGATCAATTACTTGTTTTTTCTCAGCTAGACTGGCTTTAAGACTCCTGATATCTTTTTCACTAGCTTTTATTTTTACCTTGTAACTGTTTTCTCTAGTTTAGTGTAATGATGATCTTCTTTTAATGTTTTAAATTGAGCGTCCAAACTAATAAACTGATCAGTTACGGTTTTCAATTGTTTAGACAAATTTTCACATTGCATACATGGGAGTTCAGGACTTACCTCAGAAAGCTGATCGTTCACTTCTGCCATGTAAGCTTGAATTTCTCCTGTCTCTTTCTCACTTTCTGCAGTTTCGATGTTCACCAAATTTGCCTGTTCGAAGACTTCCTCAACCTGTAGATTCCAGTTATACCCACTATTGTGTCTAGATACCATAGCCTTATTCTCACTATCTCCCCCATTCTGTTGTGCAGGCCTGGTCTGGCTGCGTTCGACTCTCTCATTTGTACATTCCTTGGCAAAGTGACCATTTTGTTGACAGTTATAGCATCGAACCTTTGACTTGTCAAACCCTGGTCTTTCACCAACGAACCGTTTTCTTCATGAACCTTTTAACTCTTCTTACTATCATCGCCATCTGCCACTGCAGATCCATCTCTTCCAGATCATCAGCATTAATCTGATCATAGTCTTCATCCAAAGTTGCGGGATCGACTATTTTACCTTTGATGTAATTTTCATAAGATGCAATGAAAGATGCATAGAGGGCAAACTGCTGTTCAGCTGATTTAACACTCATGGGCATCTGTGAGTATTTGTTGGTTTGAGCATTTGATGAAAAGTTACCAGTTGTGGCTTGAGGTTTTGAAGAATTACTTCCTCCAGCTACAAAACATACATCACCATCCATGTTGAGAGTCACATGACCATCATGAGTTGAGTTTGAGCTTGAGTCTCCCTTTGAGTAGTAAGCAGATGATTCTGATCTTGAACTTGAACTTGAACTAACTTTTGCACCGTACATTCCCGGATCCTGAACCTGATCAGTTGGTGTCTCTTTCCGAACCATGTTTAGTTCAAAAGTTCGTAATTTATTGACTGCTGTTTCCAAATCAATATCGGCAAACTCTTTATCTTCTCTCATCAAAACCGTGTACATTTCCCATTTCGGTGGAAGAGCATCAAGAAGTTTCTCGACTATCTCTTCTTCTTTGTACACAATGGAGTTATTGCTGAGTTCGGTTATCAGGTGATAATATCTTGTGATGATATCATCAAGTGATTCATTTTTCAAATATTTAAACATCGAGAATTCGGTTTTTAGTAGCTTAATCTTGGATGCACGTATCCCCACATTACCTTCATATCGGTTTTCTAGAGCTTCCCAAAGCTCTCTAGCAGTTTTGTATTTCTTGAAGGTGTGTAGAATTTCTTGTGGAAGAGCCATGGTGATTGCTGCACGAGCCTTACTCTCTGCCTCATACATCTTCTTTTCTTCCTCTTCCATCTTATTGTACTTATTAATCTGATCACGACCCTCAAACAAGGTCGTTGGTGGAATGTATCCATCTTGAATGCACACCCACATCTTAGCATCTTGATATTTAACATACTGCTCAAACCAATCTTTCCAAGCCACGAAATCGGTACCCTTTAGCATTTTCAGAGCCTTAGTAGCTGAACCTGCTTCCACCTCCATCTTCACCAGTTCCGTAATGTTTATAGAAGTCATCTTTGAAAGAAATACAACTCGAAAACACAAAGAAACTCAAAAATAATATTTTATTATTCTGAACAGTACCCAGTTCACCAGTTCCGTAATGTTTATAGAAGTCATCTTCGCTTAAGATTAACTTCGCTTGAATACTTAACTTCGCTGAAACTCTTAACTTCGTTGAAACTCTTAACTTCGCTTTCTTCTTAAGTTCGCCTGATGTTAACTTCGCTTGATGACAACTTCGCTTATTTAAGCGAACTTGTGAGGCAGGCGAAGTTAATAATAACTTCGCTTAAACTTATATCTTCGCCTAAACCCTACAAACAGTGGCGGCAACTTCGCCTGATGAACAAACGGTTTTTGCAGGTTTTAATTTGACGTATTGCGAAGTATGCGAAGGTGTAATGGGTTATATTTGATAGTGGGAGATGAGTAGGACACAAAAACTCGGTATTTCAACGTAAACTCGTTCCGCGAATAGTCGAACGGAACGATTTCTACACTCGTGTGATAATCCCGAACCACACAATCACGAGCAAAAGCTCTGATACCAATTGTAGGTTCCCAGCCGGATCTACACGGAAATATCTCGTATTACGTAGGTGCGGAATCCCTACGTAAGACGATACGAGTGTTAGACGCGATATACGTTAAACCCAAGTACAAAGACACGTTACAATACTCAATAGACACGTTGTATTGCAAATCCTTTAACACGTGATAGTCAAATCACAATTACACGTACTGAACAACTTGTTACAAAATAAGCCGTAGCTATACATATATATCATTCGACAACTTCGCCTAACATGCTAAGCGAAGTTGTCAATAACTTCGCTTGTTCCAGAAATTCGCTTATAACAGGCGAACTTGTGAAACAACTTAACTAAAACATAACAAAACCAACTAACACGATTACAGACACTAGATACTGAACTACTGGCATCATGTACCAACAATTTCTACCAAAATGTTTCCAAACAACAACCAAAATATTCTCGGTTTCGGCCAATATGCCCGTCAAGGCAACCAAAATCCACAACCGAACCAATCTACCGCCCCGACGCCAACCGTACTCGTTCCGCAAATGTATGACCCGCAAATGGCCGCGTACTTTGCACTTCTACAAAACTCTGTGCCAAATGCGGTGCCCGGTTTCCAAAACCCAATGACAAACATTTTTGCGGGTTTGGGTTCCAACCTGCCCCGGAGACCCAACCCGAGGTCGAGTTCGTGCCGGAGACACAACCCGTCCCGGAGACCGTAGGCGGTTCGAGTCAACGCGAACGTTCGAGAAAACACGCAAAGAAGGCCACCGGCGAACCTCGGGTTAAAAAGACGGTGATAGCGTGGAGTAGCGACGAGTGCGTACTATGTGCTCATGCTTGGCGCCAGATATCGGAAGATGCCAAATGCGGTAGGTTTTTAAAATACATATATATTTTTTTAAATTTCTTATAACAAACATTAAACCTGTAATTTTTTTATTTTTTTAGCGAACTATCAAAAAGCGGGGTATTTTGGCACAAAATTATAGAGAGGTTTCACAACCTTGGCGGGGACTCGCGTCGAGAAAAAAATTCGTTACTGTCGAAATGGGGCGACATAAACACCAAATGCATGGCTTTCCATACGGTTTTCTCTCGGATGAATCGAACTAGGAGTAGCGGTGTCTCGGACGCGGAAGTCATGGAAAACGCGTTGGTTGAGTTTTAACATAAGGTCGGCGGGACCTTCAACTACTTTGGCATTTGGAAAGACCTATGAGGCATCACCCAAAATGGGGCTTGGTGTTGGATGCCGAAGCCGAAGCCAACGGTGGCCCGAGTAAAAAAAAGTCTAAAACATCGTCTTCGGTTGATCCAGACACGCCCCGTTCCGACGCTCGAAACTTCAACTTAAGCGATAATGACCCCGTGAATACTACCGAGATGCCTCGGCCGGGGGTAGAGGAACCAAAGGCAAAGGAAAGGGGAAAGGGGTTGCTTCGTCGTCGGCAATGGGTTCGAATCCCGAATTGGAAAGCCAATTCAAATTAATGAACTCTCGACTCCAAGATTTACACGAACTTGGAACCCAACGACTTCAAGTAAATTTGGACGCCGTCGAACTACTTAGAAGGAATGAAATGGACAAAGACATCGAGGTTTTATCAAACGAGCTATCCGAAGACGACCCGATAGTCCAATCTCTAAAAGCCGCTCGACGAACGAAAATTTTAGAAAAATATAAATGAGTTTTAGTTTTATTAGTATTATTTATGTTTTTTTAATTTGATGTATTCTTTTTTTAATTTAGTTTAATGTATTTTTTATTTCGAAGTTTAATGTAATTTTTAATTTTATGTTAATTTATTTAAATGATTTAGTATTTAAAAAAACAAATAAAATTAATAATGACTGGTTGTCACGTGGCGCATAATGCCTGGGGGTGGAGAGTTATGACTACAGCCTGTTTTTGTAAAAAACCATAACTCTGACTGGGCGCCACATGACGCATAATGCCTGGTAGTGGAGCTTTATAACTACACATGGTCTAAGAGGAAGACTCGGATTCTTTTAAAAGTAACCTCGAAATAGGACTTCCTCTATCTAGTAACCTTGCATTAAGAGGTACCATGGTTCCATACTTCCATTTATAGTTTTGTATTGTTGTGCTTTCAGTTAAAACATATGATATCATGCTCTTTTTGTTTAACAAAATAAACCGGAGACGGTGGTCTTTTGTCGTTGGGTTAACCCGTACTGAGTATCTAGACATTTTATGTTTGTTGGTCGTTAAAAAAATAAAAAATTAGCTAAACCGAATATTTATGAAAAGTAAAACAAAGGAACGTTTAATTACTTTATCCAGAGTTCCCGACAAATTGCGTAAATCCCTAAACTTTTAACATGCGACCTTGAAACTAAAAAGTCTTTGTAAATTGGGCATATTTTGTTTTTTTTACTAATTTCCCCCTGAATTACTAGTGGAGTTCGCCGTTAACGAGGCCACCAAAAGCAGGAATAATGCAGGGTTCTCGAGAACTTTTATATATATAAATATAATAATAAATATAAATATAAAAATAAGAAATATAATATAATAAACTATTGGTATCCAACCCCCTAATATTTTCTTCCCAGCCCAATCTAAGCCCAACTGAAAAGAAGCCCACTTCAACATCTTTTTAGTTTTATAGGTTCACACAATGAGTACGTACAAGTAACATTTTAGGTGCTGTTTGTTTTTTAAGACAAAAATTATCTGTAATCTTATTTCATCTGATTTAATGTCTGCAACTGAAGATGTGGTCAGAAGATCCGCAATCTGAAAATATAATAATGTTTGTTTTATAAACTGGATTTTGTCTGCATAAGCTGAAAATTAGTTACCTATCATATATATTAAAGTAGATAAAAGTCATTTAACGTTGGTAAGACTGCTAAAATAATTGGTAGTGGTGTATGAACTATGGAAGTAAGTGGTGGTGGTAGACGATTGTGGAAGCCGGTGAACGGTGGGTGGTGGTGATGGACGGTTGTGGTGGTGGGTGGTGGACCGTGATGGTGGCCGACAATAGGTGGTGGTGGGTGTTGGATTATGGTGGTGGTGGTGGTGGTGGTGGCGGGGTGGTGGTGGTGGATGGTGGTGGCGGCATACGGTGGCGGGTGGTGGTGGATGGTGGTGGTAGTGGACGGATGTTGTGGCCTACGGGGGTGGTGGTGGTGATGGACGGTGGTGGTGGGTGGGTGGTTGACGGTGGTGGTGGTGGTGATGGACGGTGGTGGTGGCAGCGGCGGACGATAGATGGCGGTGGTGGTGGTGGCGGCAGACGGTGGGTGGTGGCGGCGGCGGACGGTGGTGGTGGTGGCGGCAGGCGATGGGTGGTGGTGGATGCGGACGGTGGTGGTGGCAGCAGACGGTGGATGGTGGTGGAGGCGGACGGTGGTGGTGGCAGCAGACGGTGGGTGGTGGTGGCGGCGGACGGTGGTGGTGGGTGGTGGTAGCGGCAGACGGTGGGTGGTGGTGGCGGCGGACGGTGGTGGGTGGTGGTGGCGGCGGACGGTGGATGGTGGTGGTGGTGGCGGACGGTGGGTAATGGTGGTGTTGGACATTGGGTGTTGGTACTTGGTATGATGTTAAGAAGTGTGAAGATGTGTGAATATGGTGAAAAAAACTTTTTTTTAAAACCACAAAAGCAATTTTCAAATCTTTTTTTTTAAACAAACAGTCTTCAAGAGCTTATGTCTGCGCGCCAGCAGACATAGGCTCCTTTTAAACCTTATAAGCAAAAACAAACACAACCTTAATGACTTAACCTTAAACTTTTTTTCAATAATTATACTTAAAATTTGATAAATACATGTGATAATCCCTTTAATTATAACTAGCGTTTTATTTACAAATATGATAAAACAAATGTGATTACTAAATATATTATTTTGTTGAAAACAGGATATTCAAATCTTATTATATATTTGATAATTTTAAGTTGTTGTCTATACGAAAGTTCAAAAGTCACGAGATTGGCACAGAACTAGTTGTAACTGGTGGGAGTAAGAGAGCATATAATTTTGCGCTTCACCGTTTGTTTGTGAAGGTATTGTTGTTTACCGGTTAACGGGTGAAGGTGAATACTAACACGGTAATTAGTGGTCAAATACCTAGTCTGGGTATTTTGTTTCTTCTATCTTTGCTCTCATCCACCAACTTCTCATAAACTTCCTATACAGCATAGTAGTATACTATGAGCATTCTCAACGTATCCTATAAAATTATAGTAAATTATATATAGAGTGGAGAGAGAACAAAATAATAACTTTTTTTAAAAATTTGAAAACTTTGTTTGTCTTTATTTTTTTATAAAAATTTGTTGAATTGGTTGTGAGTAGATGAGAAAAAAAACGGTATTAATAAAGGGATACAAATACTATTTAATTGAACATGAGGGTGAAATATAGTGTTTTTTTATGTAGTTATATAGATATGGATGGGGGACGGACTCGAAATGCTCTAAAGATGAACAACCCGGTTTAAGACTCAAAAACTGGTTTGGGTTGAAACCAGTTCGGTTTGTTTAACAAAAGTCAAAACCGATTTATGGTTGGTTTCTATTCGGGTTGAACCTTGTTTGTTAACGGGTTACGATCACTTTTGGTACGGGTTTTGATTGTTTCAATGCGGTTAAATGATTTCGGTGGATAAAATTACACATTGGTTCTGAACAAACGGTTTCGGTTCAATTTTCAGGTCGGGTTAATAAACCGGTTCTTTTGCCCACCTCTACAATATAACAATGTTTAAAAAATGAGTTTAGCCGGATGTCACTCAGGTGTCTAATACATTTTAACCCCATAAAATGGGTGGACGATAACAGTTTATTAGTTGAACTGTCGGTAAATGTGGTAATATTAGAAGTGAGCATAATTCGAGTAAGACTTGTAAGATCTAAAACGATAAGAACCGGTTATACTAATAGGTTCGTTTCCCATATCCCGGAAAATACCATTAATCGGGTCTAGGTTTAGGCCGGGTATGGCGGGTAAGACATGTTTGCTCATATAGAAGTGATTACGAACCATGTAAGCAAGGGCAACTCTGAGAATCCCTTCAAATTTTGGGGTTCGAGATGAGTATAAAAAAAGACCTCTGAAATTAGGTTTTTAATTATATAATTAATAATTTGACAACTTTACCAACTGAGTTTATATAATAAATATAAAAATAAGAAATAATAAAATATACATATGGTATCCAACCCCCTAATGTTTTCTTACGAGTCCATTCTAAGCCTAACAAAAAATAGGCCCACCTCAACATCTTTGTAGTTTCTTTTGATGGGTTCACACAATGAGTACAAGTAAACATTTTAGTAACTTAACCTTAAACTTTTTTTCAATAATTATATTTAAAATTTGATAAATACACGTGATAATCACTTTAATTATAACTAGTGTTTGATTTACAAATATGATAAAGCAAATGTGATTATTAAATCTATTATTTTGTAGAAAACAAGATAATCAAATCTTATTATATGTTTGATATTTTTAAGTTGTTGTTGATACGAAAGTTCAAAAGTCATGAGATTGACACAGAACTAGGTGTATGTGGCGGGAGTACGAGAGCATCTAATTTTGCGCTTCACCGTTTGTTTGTGAAGGTATTGTTGTTACCGGTTAACGGGTGAAGGTGAATAGTAACGCGGTAATTAGTGGTCAAATACTTATTCCGGGTATTTCGTTTCTTCTATTTTTGCTCTCATCCACGAATTTCTCATAAACTTCCTATAAAACATAGTAGTATACTATGAACATTCTCAATGTATCCTTTAAAATTATAGTAATTATAGAGTGGAGAAAGAAAAAATAATGATTTTTTTATAAATTTAAAAACTTTGTTTGTTTTTATTTTTTTTAATCTGTTGAACTGGTTGTGAGTAGATGGGAAAAAAACGGTAATAATAAAGGTATAAAAAATATTATTTAATTGCACATGAGATAGAAATATAATGTTTTTAGTGTAATTATAGACATATGGATGGGGCACGGACTGGAAATGCTCTAAGGTGCACAACCCGGTTTAAGACTCAAAAACTGGTTTGGGTTGAAACCGGTTCGGTTTGGTTAACAAAAGTCAAAACAGGTTTATGGTTGGTTTCTATTTGGGTTGAACCCTGTTTCTTGACGGGTTACGATCACTTTTGGTACGGGTTTTGATTGTTTAAGTGCGGTTAAATGATTTCGGTGGATAAAATTACACACTGGTTCTTAACATACGGTTTAGGTTCAATTTTCGGGTCGGGTTGATTAACCGGTTCTTTTGCCCACCTCTACAATATAGCAGTGTTTAAAAAATGAGTTTAGCCGGATGTCACTCAAGTGTCCAATACATTTTAACCCCGTAAATTGGGTGGACAGTAACGGTTTATTGGTTGAACTGCCGGTAAATGTGGTAATATTAGAAGTGAGCATAATTCGAGTAAGACTTGTAAGATCTAAAACGATAAGAACCGGTTATACCAATAGGGTCGTTTCTCATGTCCTGGAAAATACCATTAATCGGGTCTAGGTTTATGCCGGGTATGACGGATTAGACTCGTTTGCTCATATAGAAGTGATTACGAACCTTGTAAGCCAGGGGCAAATCCGAGAATCCCTTCAAATTTTAAGGTTCGGGACGAGTATAATAAAAAGCCTCAGAAAACAGGTTTTTAATTATGTATTTAATAATTTGACAACTTTACCAATTGAGTTTATATAATAAATATAAAAATAAGAAATAATAAAATAAACAAGTGGTATCCAATCCCCTAATGTTTTCTTCCCATTCCAATCTAAGCCCGACTGAAAATAAGCCCACGTCAACATCTTTGTAGATTGTTTTGATAGCTTCTCAGAATGAGTACAAGTAAACATTTTAGTAACTTAACCTTAAACTATTTTTCAATAATTATATTTAAAATTTGATAAATACGCGTGATAATCCCTTTAATTATAACTAACGTTTTATATACAAATATGATAAAGCAAATGTGATTACTAAATATATTATTCTGTAGAGAACATGATATTTAAATCTTATTATATGTTTGTCGATACAAAAGTTCAAAAGTCATGAGATTGACACATAATTAGTTGTATGTGGCGGGAGTACGAGAGCATCTAATTTTGCGCTTCACCGTTTTTTTGTGAAGGTATTGTTGTTTATCTGTTAACGGGTGAAGGTGAATAGTAACGCGGTAATTAGTGGTCAAATACTTATTCCGGGTATTTTGTTTCTTCAATTTTTGCTCTCATCCACCAATTTCTCATAAACTTCCTATACAACATAGTAGTATACTATGAACATTCTGAACACATCCTTTAAAATTATAGTAAATTATAGAGTGGAGAGAGATAAAATATTGATTTTTTTTATAAATTTGAAAACTTTGTTTGTCTTTATTTTGTTTTTAAATTTGTTGATCAACCATTAGATGAGAAAAAAAAACGGTAATGATAAAGGTATAAAAAATATTATTTAATTGAACATGAGAGAGAAATATAGTGTTTTTTAGTGTAATTATAGAGATATGGTTTGGGCACGGATTGGAAATGCTCTAAGGTGCACAACCCGGTTTAAGACTCAAAAACTGGTTTGGGTTAAAACCGGTTCGGTTTGGTTAACAAAAGTCAAAACCGGTTTATGATTGGTTTCTATTCGGGTTGAACCCTGTTTCTTGACGGGTTACGATCACTTTTGGTACGGGTTTTGATTGTTCCAGTGCGGTCAAATGATTTCGGTGGATAAAATTACACATTGGTTCTGAACATACGGTCTCGGTTCAATTTTCGGATCGGGTTGATTAACCGGTTCTTTTGCCCACCACTACAATATAGCAATGTTTTAAAAATGAGTTTAGCCGGAATTCACTCAAGTGTCCAATACATTTTAACTCCATAAATTGGGTGGACAGTAACGGTTTATTGATTGAACTGTCGGTAAATGTGGTAATATTAGAAGTGAGCACAATTCGTGTATGACTTCTAAGATCTAAAACGTTAAGAACCGGTTATACTGATAGGGTCGTTTCCCATGTCCTGGAAAATACCATTAATCGGGTCTTTAGGTCGGGTATGACGGGTAAGACCTGTTTGCTCATATAGAAGTGATTACGAACTATGTAAGAAGGGGCAACTCTAAGAATCCCTTCAAATTTTGGGGTTCAAGACAAGTATAAAAAAAGACCTATAAAATCAGGTTTTTAATAATGTGTTTAATAATTTGTCAACTTTACCAATGAGTTTATATAATAAATAGAAAAACAAGAAATAACAAAATAAAAAAGTGGTGTCCAACCCCCTAATGATTTCTTCCTAATCCAATCTAAGCCTAACTGAAAATAAGCCCACTTCAATATCTTTGCAGTTTGTTATGTGTCACACCCTAGACCACGGCCTAGGCGTGTGACCCAAATGTTGGTATGTTCTTTGTAATTAAATCAGAGTTACGGGTTTAAATGCGGAAATATTGACATGGATTAAAATATAATATTTACATTAACAAAATACAGGATTAAAAGTTCCCGGTTAGTGTTTTACAAAAGATTACTTGTTTTATACAAGCCATTATTTACATATGTTTTTTTTTTAAGTTTATCAAAAGGATCTGAGCCATCAGATCATCTGTCACACCCCGACCAAAGGCGGCGGAACATGCCGGGGTGCAACGGATTGCCTAAATACACAGGACTCTATTTAAGCGACAATATTTAATTAACTCATTAAATTCTACGAAATCATAAGATGTCACATAACATGTTCATACGATATTCATAACAAAACCTAGGAAATAAATATTGTTTATTTTGCTAATATCCTAATGGTCTTGCTTGCGTTTTCTCCAAGATCTCGAGTCAACCTAAATGCAAACCTGTAATATTACATAAAGTTTATCAACACAAAGGTTGGTGAACAATTCATAGTTTTGAACAAATATGTATATAATAAGAAATTTCAAAACTTGTATACGAAACAATAAATAATAGCAATAATTTGGTTAAATGAGATCGCTAATAAAAATGCGTTAGCGACACCGTCTATAAGAGAATACCAAATAGATTCGAATTTTATATGAGATCGTTAATAAGAATACATTAACGACACCGTCTATAAGAGAATACCAAATAGATTCGGATTTTTATATGAGATCGTTAATAAGAATATATTAACTACACCGTCTATAAGAGAATACCAAATAGATTCGGATTTTATGAATCAACCAACCAAAAGCGGTAAACACATTAGCATATAAGCATGTAAGCATAGAACACCAAATCGAGCATTTATTTAAGTAAAGTATACAATAAAGTTTGTGGTTTATGACTCAAGTATAAAACATTTAGTTTGAATAAATATGCATTATCACCCCCCCCCCCTAAACGAAAGATGGAAAACGGGGAAATGAAAGTACTTACATTCAAGTATAAAACTTGATCGGTAAAAGACGAGTGATCGAAAGGACGGGTTTAACGAGCAAAGCCTAAATAAAAGGAAAAGCCTTGAATTAAAAAGGTTGTTTTAGGAAAACTTTAAAATACAAGATAATGTAAACAATTAAAGTTTAAGGTTTAAAATGTAACTATTTAAGAAATTATAACAATAGTCTTTTAAAAATATAAGTTTGCTCGAAACCGGGTTAAAGTATCTAGCCTTAATATTTACTCAACCTATGTTAAGTAATTAGGTGGGTAAAAATGCAAGAATGCAAGTCCCTATATAATATAGATACTAAAACGGGTTTTTACGAGTGTTCGGGTTGTTGGTTCGGGTCTTGATAATTGGTCAAACCCAAAGTCAACTTTCCAAAATAATAAATGTTATGAGATAACTCAATAAAATTTAAGAAGACTTAAACTGGTATGTAGTTCTATTGTTTTAGAACTAACAACGTCCGTTAAGCGAGTGTTCGGTTTTTTCGGTCCAAACTTTGTTATAAGATCAAGTTGGATCCAACATTTCCAAGTACTTAATAAAATAATTAAGATCAGTTAATAAAGTATTTTTAAAGATTTATACAAGTCTTGATAGCTAAAAACACACTTGTGTGTCTTAAGCGAGTGAAAATCGATTTAGTTCGGTTTCCATCTCACCATAATGTAACATCCCAATATTTCAATAATAATATTTTAAATATTATCTTATGGAAAAGTTTACTTGGATTAGTAAATAAAATAATAAAAGAGGAAAGAGGAGTGGGCTAATTAGATGGATTAATCATGGACTAAAAAAGAAAGATGGGTCTTAGATCCATGGGCTTAAGGGAGTATAAATACCCCCTTATACCCTAAATCTTTCCATTTTCATCCATATTATCCATAATATTCCCTACACACCTCCAAAACACACACACTCCTTTCCGATTTACGGCCGAGAGAGGAAGAGAGATCCAAGACCAAATCCAAGCCTTAAATCGATCATAACAACGTTGGATCTTCAATCATACAAGCTAGATAACGAGTCCAAGATCCTATACCAAGCTAGACGTAACCTAGCAAACGATAAAAGGTATGTTCTTGATCTTAAAGCTTGCATTTTTATGAACGTTTTACCATGAAACTTGACTCTAGAGAAGATCGGGCTTAGGTGTTTCATAAAAATATAAACTTGATGATTAGAATGGATGAAATGGACTCATAGGTATAAACGGTTCATAAAGGAACCATAGAACTAGCCTAGAACGCTTTAACACCATAAAGGTTTAAACTTTATGACTAGAACGGGCTAGATATTGAAGTCATAGTGACGACGGACACAACACGGGTTTGAATGATAGGGAAAATGGTCAAGATCATGATGTGAGCCATAGAACAGTTAGCATGAGCTGGGTAAAATGATAAAATGGATAGATAAGCTAAGACACACCTAACCTGGGGGTTCTCGGCCAAGTTTGGGGAATCCATGGTCAATCCTTAGGGTTCTCGGTCAACGGACAGCCAACCAAGTTCTCGGCCAGAATGTTCTCGGTCAAGGTCTCGGCCGAAAACCGGAGTTCTCGGTCAACATACGAGTTCTCGGTCAAACCTCATGGGTTTTCTGTCTTGGAGTTCTCGGCCACCCAGTTTGGGCTTGGACCTAAACCCAGCTGAAACTAGAAACAGTATTGGGCCATTGGGCCTGACTTAACTCAGCCCACCGGCTTAAGCCCCTATGACTATTTAAAATAAATAACGAGCCCAACTTAAGGAAACCCACATTAATTAGTTAGACGGTTAATTAACAAAGGTATATATTTAACAGTTAGCCGTGCTCAATTAAAGAAGGGGATTACTATTAACGGCGAACGCAACAGGATCCAGATGAGTTTCTAGCCCCATTTTCCTTGTTACGTTTTCGGGGCTGTGTGCATACTCGATGTGATAGTTAATACACTTACCTTAAATGGTAAGTGTATGCCATGTATGATTTATGTGATAAATATTATGTTATGATTGTGAATGAAAGCTTGTCGATACGTGAACGATCTTCGGATATTGCACGTATTGACAAGGGAGGTACGTATATGAAAGATGAATGTGTATGATATAAATATATGAACGATATATGAGTGTGTAATAATGAATAAAGAAAGTATATGTATGAGTATGTAAAGGTAGTATGAACGAAGAAGAAGAAAGAGGGATCAGACCCTAATAATATCTGAGATAGAGAAGACGGAATCAGACCCTTATAATATCTGAGATAGAGAAGTAAAAAGGGATCATACCCTAATAATATCTGAGATAGACAAGAAAGGGATCAGACCCTAAATAATATCTGAGATAGACAAAGGAAAGAGGGATCAGACCCTAATAATATCTGAGATAGAAAAGGAAAGGATCAGACCATAATAATATCTGAGATAGAATGGACAGTAAATATAAAGTATGAACGTAATAAAGTATGTACGTATGTATGAAAGTATGAAATAAAAGTAAATTAGTAAATTAATTATTATGTATCTTCGGATGCATGATTGATGGTAAGTAAGTGTATTGTATGATGTATGATTAACTAGAACTCACTCAGCGTAGCTGACTTTTAGTATGCACGCATGTGAGTAGGATGCGTCAGCTGGCGTGAGCAGGACACATGGCAGAAGAATGAAAGTCTGGCATCTGAAGATCTGCTATGTATTATAAGTTACATTATGAATTTGGAAAGACAAAGTGAATGTTTTAAGACAGGTTATAAATTTGTTATGTGATTTTTTATGAAGGATTTATATTCCGCGTAAAGTTTTAAATAACTCTGATATTTAGAACTGTGTTTATGAGTAAATCCAACACCAAAGTAGGGCTACCGGTAACGGGGCCTTACACATAAGTTCATATATGGTTGCCACATGCCGAAATATCAAAGAACTTGTATAATAATTTATAAATGATGATATTTTAAGTTTTACAACCAAAAAGTTAACAATAAAGTTTTTAAACGAAAGTTCGGTTTTTGGTTCGGATCTTGTTTCGGGTTAAGACCAAGGTAAGATTCTACAAACCCATAACCATAGAACTTATATAAATGATTTTAGAAACTTAAATCTAATATAAAACATGTTTAAACAATTATTTAACAAAACTAGTAAACAAGTTCGGTTTATGGTTTAGAGCTATTTACGGTTAAACCGAGGCTAGTCTCTTCAAACCCATAACCATGGAACTTCATAAATATGATAAACAAACTAAATGAGCAGAAGATAAGCATGGTTAATATGTATACACAAGTTATATAAGTATATATATATACATATATATATATATATCAAGGACCACGAAAGTCCTCCATGAAACCTTGTCTTACGAGGCCCGACACTCAACCGACCGATACCGGAAAAGTGACCACCAATGGTAACAATGGGTGTATATTATATATATGTTGTGCCATAAACTTCAAGTATTAATCAAGACTAAGTAAACTAAATAAAATGCAAGACTTGGTCAGTTTGACTTTGAAAGTCAAACTTATCAAAAACAAAGAAAAACAACCTTAAAGACTCTTGAATTTGAGTGAGGAAATGGTTATGAGCAGGGATTAACGTGGGAGAGGGCCATGTATTTATAGGATAAGCTTAAATGGGTTAAACAAGTGATTTAAAAGGTAAAACCGGATTTTGGATAATAGAACCAACAAGAAAACATAAACATGCAGGTCTGGTCTGCTGATGCTCGCGATACGCGACCAAGGAGGCTCTCCCCCATCGCGTAGCGCGATGGGCTGGGTGGCTGGATTATCACAACTTCGAAAATTGGCAGTTTTGGCCCCCGAAGTTCGTTTTAAGTGTTTTTAACGCGTTTTAAGGATAAAAAAGGATGTTTTCAAGACCCAACAAGTGTAAAACAATATTGTAACATAAAATCCATCATTTTGATTATATCTAAGTTTCAGTTTACAAAACGGGTCGGTTTACATAATAAACAATTACAAAACGAATACAATTCGGACCCGAATTTGACGAATGTCACATCATCTACCATCCACTTCGATTCTTCAAGCGGCTAACCTTCGTTACCTGTAAAATGTTTGAAAAATATATCAACAACACATGCTGGTGAATAATCTGACACATAAAATATATTCTTTACTTGATTACCCCTCGAAACATAACTTAGGTCCGGCCCATAGTGGCTTAGAAATAATCAAGTTAAAACAAAACACAGTTATAAACTTAAGTTCTACACGAACCACTCAGGAAACACCGCAACGTTCGATATTACTTAGATACCATCAGTATACACATGATTACCCTCACTCGGACGTAACTTAGGTCCGGCCCATCGTGGCGGGGGCTCATAACCAGGTGTGCCCATATACTTTTTACCGCATATGTAAGGATTCAAACAAACGTACACGACAACCTGAGGGCTAGTGATTAATTTTGTTTATAATGTTTTAGAGATACGTAATCTCATGTAATCAATTTGTTTGACACCTTTAATACAAGTTTATAAAGTTGGGCGTATTCACCTTTCTTTGAAAAGATCAGCTTCAATACACTAACCGGTTCTTCCTTGTTATCTCGGACCTATAGTACGAGTATAACCTTTTATTAATACCAAATCTTTAATATGGCTTAAGATTTCTAGTCTCTTTTGTATAATCTTTACCTCGATTATATTTTCTTTTTAAACATTTAGTTTAAAATATTCTTTCTTTATGAACCTTTAGTTCAAAATACTTTTCTTTCTTTTACAAGTTTTAAACCTTTAGTTTAACTTGTTTTTACTTTCTTAACACTACGTTTATTCTTATTGAAGAAACGTATACTTAAATCATTTACTTATTATTTAAGAGACTCCAACAATAATATTATTTATAACAAAGATATAATTCACATCATAAATTATTTACTCATATTTTTCTTAGTTATATTTTCTTTTGTTATTTTGGATGTATCGAGTATATCCTCGACTTAGAGTTTTAAGCCTTTTAATATTTTATTATTATTTTATTTGGGCATTACCCCTACCTTGATTAGCTTAAAACTTTCTAGACTCTCGGGCAGCACTTCGACGCCGTCACGTTCTTTGAGAATCTTGGTCAACAACTTTTTTGGCACGCAAATCGAGTCACACCAATCTTCAAAGCTCGCTGGCACGCTTATCGAGGCGGGATGCCGGTTCTTCTCGGGATGATTCGTACTTCAATATAACATCATCGGTGGGTGGCACATACATCGAGATAACTTCGGTTTGGCACGGAAATCAAGGAAAATTGGCACAATTATCGAGGTAGTGAGAGAGTGGTATTTTAGTGAGAGAGAAAGAGTTGTGTGAAAGTGTGAGTAACAAATGAGGGCTTGATGCCCTATTTATAGAGGCTGACTCGGTGACCCATCGCGTAGCGCGATGGGTTACTGGATCTTTTATTAATATTTAATTTGATCGCGATACTTGATGGGCCTAAGGGAAGGCTGTCGCGTATCACAACTAGGCTTGTTGATTCAACATGTAGGCTTACCACGTGGCGGACGCGGTGCCATGTGGTGACACGGGGCGGACGTTGTGCCACGTGGGGACACGTGGCGGGACACGCGCCCCCCTTGTCAGACCACATCATCGCAATACGCGATGGCGTTGGGTCAACGATGATCGCCTATCGCGATCAGACGGAAATTCAGAATTTTTGTTTTTGGTCCTTGACTTTGGAAACTTGGTATTTTTGACCCGATATTTTCACAATGTTACATTATGATGGGTTCACATAATAAGTACAAGTAAACATTTTAGTAACTTAACCTTAACCTTAACCTTTTTTTTCTATAATTATATTTAAAATTTGATAAATACACGTGATAATCCCTTTAATTATAACTAGCGTTTTATTTACAAATATGATAAAGCAAATGTGATTACTAAATATATTATTTTGTAGAGAACATGATATTCAATATATTATTATATGTTTGATATTTTTTAAGTTGTTGTCGATACGAAAGTTCAAAAGTTATGAGATTGACACAGAACTAGTTGTATGTGGCGGGAGTACGAGAGCATCTAATTTTGCGCTTCACCGTTTGTTTGTGAAGGTATTGTGGTTTACCGGTTAACGGGTGAAGGTGAATAGTAACGTGATAAGTAGTTGTCAAATACTTAGTTCGGGTATTTTGTTTCTTCTATTTTTTCTCCCATCCATAACTTCTCATAAACTTCCTATACAACATAGTAGTATACTATGAACATTCTCAACGTATCCTATAAAATTATATTAATTATTGAATGGAGAGAGAAAAATAATGATTTTTTTGTAAGTTTGAAAACTTTATTTGTCTTTTAAATTTGTTGAACTAGTAGTGAGTAGATGAGAAAAAAAACGGTAATAATAAAGGTATAAAAAAGATTATTTAATTGAACATCATAGAGAAATATAGTGTTGTTTAATGTAATTATAGAGATATGGATAAGGCACGGACTGGAAATGCTCTAAGGTGCACAACCCGGTTTAAGAATCAAAAACTGGTTTAGGTTGAAACCGGTTCGGTTTGGTTAACAAAAGTCAAAACCCAGTTTATTATTGGTATCTATTTGGGTTGAACCCTGTTTCTTGACGGGTTACTATCACTTTTGGTATGGGTTTTGATTGTTTAAGTGCGGTTAAATGATTTCGGTGGATAAAATTACACATTGGTTCTGAACATACGGCTTCGGTTCAATTTTCGAGTCGGGTTGATTAACCGGTTCTTTTGCCCACCTCTACAATATAGCAATGTTTAAAAAATTAGTTTAGCCGGATGTCACCCAAGCGTCCAATACATTTTAACCCCGTAAATTGGGTGGACAGTAACCGTTTATTGGTTGAACTGTCGGTAAATGTGGTAATATTAGAAGTGAGCATAATTCGAGTAAGACTTGTAAGATCTAAAACGATAAGAACCGGTTATACTAATAGGTTCGTTTCCCACGTCCCGAAAAATACCATTAATCGGGTCTAGGTTTAGGCCGGGTATGGCAGGTAAGACATGTTTGCCCATATAGAAGTGATTACGAACCATGTAAGCATGGGGAACTCCGAGAATCCATTCAAATTTTGGGGTTCGGGACGAGTATAAAAAAAGACCTCTAAAATCAGGTTTTTAATTATGTGTTTAATAATTTGACAACTTTACCAATTGAGTTTATATAAAAAATATAAATATAAGAAATAATAAAATAAACAAGTGGTATGCAACCCCCTAATGTTTTCTTCCTAGTCCAATCTAGTCCCAACTGAAATTAAGCCCACCTCAACATCTTTGTAGTTTGTTATGATGGGTTCACACAATGACTACAAGTAAACATTTTAGTAACTTAACCTTAAACTTTTTTTCAATAATTATATTTAAAATTTGATAAATACACGTGATAATCCCTTTAATTATAACTAGTGTTCTATTTAATAATATGATAAAGCAAATGTGATTACTAAATCTATTATTTTGTAGAAAACATGATATTCAAATCTTATTAAATGTTTGATATTTTAAGTGGTTGTTGATACGAAAGTTCAAAAGTCATGAGATTGACACAGAACTAGTTGGATGTGGCGGGAGTACGAGAGCATCTAATTAAGCGCTTCACCGTTTGTTTGTGAAGGTATTGTTGTTTACCAGTTAACGGGTGAAGGTGAATTGTAACGCGGTAATTAGTGGTCAAATACTTATTCCGGGTATTTTGTTTCTTCTATTTTTGCTCTCATCCACCAATTTCTCATAAACTTCCTATACAACATAGTAGTATACCATGAACATTCTCAACGTATCCTTTAAAATTAGAGTAAATTATAGAGTGGAGAGAGATAAAATAATGATTTTTTTATAAATTTGAAAACTTTTTTTGTCTTTGTTTTTTTTTAAATTTGTTGAACAACCAGTAGATGAGGAAAAAAAACGGTAATGACAAAGGTATAAAAAAATATTATTTAATTGAACATGAGAGAGAAATATAGTGTTTTTTAGTGTAATTATAGAGATATGGTTTGGGCACGGACTGGAAATGCTCTAAGGTGCACAACCCGGTTTAAGACTCAAAAACTGGTTTGGGTTGAAACCGGTTCGGTTTGGTTAACAAAAGTCAAAACCGGTTTATGGTTGGTTTCTATTCGGGTTTGTAAGGCCCCGTTACCGGTAGCCCTACTTTGGTGTTGGATTTACTAATAAACGCAGTTCTAATATCAGAATTAATTAAAACATTCGCGGAACATTAAAAACTTTCATAAAACATTTCGTAACAATTCAAAACTTGTCTTAAACAACAACTTGTCTTTCAAAAACAAAGTAATTAAAACATATCACGTCTTGAGCCTTCTGATGCCAGTCTCTTATTCAACGCCACGTGTCCCCTCAAGCGAGCTGTCTCATCCTACTCACCTGCGTGCATACTAAAAGTCAGCTACGCTGAGTGAGTTCTAGTTAATCATACATTATACAATACACACAAACTCATATTCTTTCAATCCTACTTTCATACTTTCATACTTTCTTACTTTCTTTTATACTAACTTGCTTTCATATCTTACGTTATAAAGAGCGTTACGCCCTACATTCCTCGAGTATTATTAGGGCTCGGTACCCTCCTTCCTCGAGTATTATTAGGGCTCGGTACCCTCTTTCCTCGAGTATTATTAGGGCTCGGTACCCTCTTTCCTCGAATATTAGTTGGGTTCGGTTCCCTAGTTCTCGAATATTAGTAGGGTTCGATTCCCTCTTCGTTACCATACAACCATACATCATACCTCGAGTATTATTAGGGCTCGGTACCCTTTCCGTAACCATACAACCATACAACCATCCTTTCATTCTTTTATTAACTTTATCACTTTCATACACATAAGCGTACATATCATACTTACCTTATACATAGCGTTACAACCTGACAGTACGTGCAATATCCGAAGATCGTTCACGTACCATCAAGCAATCATTCATACATTTCACATTATTCACATCAGGCATACACTTATCTCTTAGGATATTAACAAACATATTGAGTATGCACACAGCCCCGAAAACATAACACATAAATGGGGCTAGAAACTCACCTGAATCCTGTTACGCTCTCCGTTAATCGTTATTCCCTTCTTGAGCTATGCACGGCTAACTGTATAATATTTACATGTATCAATTAACTACTACTACTCATGTAGTATTTCTACCTTTATATAACCCAAAACGAACGGGGGTCCGGGGGGCAGCGCCCCTGGCAGCGGGGTCTAGGGGCGGCAGCCCCTAGCAGGGTCCAAGGGGCAGAGCCCCTGGCTGGGGTCGAGCTGCCAGGTCAGCTTGAAAAAATTTTATTTACATTAACTGCCTTAACACATTTTTCATTAGGTTTTTTTTTTTAATTTATTTTCTTATTTGCTAACTCCAGCGAACTTATCATTAGGCGAACTTAACAATAAGCGAACTTAACATTAAGCGAACTTATCGTTAGCGAACTTAAGCATAGGAGAAGTTAGTGTTCGGCGAAGTTAACCCTAGGCGAACATATGCCAGGCGAAGTTGAGCGTTAGCGAACTTAGCCTTAGGCAAAGTTATCATGGGCGAACTTATCATCAGGCGAAGTTACAGTTTGGCGAACTTAGCCTTAGACGAAGTTAACCTTGACAGCGAACTTATGCCAGGCGAAGTTGTCAGGGGCGAACTTGGCTGGCGAACTTGCTTGCAAGAGAACTTGCTTGAAGGCGAAGTTAGCTCGCAGGCGAAGTTATTCAGCATTCGCCTCTGTTCATTCGTAATCACCATAATCACCCTCGTTTCATTAAGAAATTCTTGGATATGACGTTAACAAGTCCCGCGATCATTCCCATGGCCTTGTTTGGGTAAAACTTACCCCGGAATGACGTAAAGTTTGGACCTTTATGGTAAAAACGTTCAATACTACGTAAACTTTAAAGGTCAAGAACATACCTTTTGTGCTCGTTCGATCTTGGTTTGCTTGTTTAGGAACTCTAGATCTCGTGTAGGACTCGAATAACAAAAATCTAATCACCACTAACGTTTACTCTCTCTCGGATCTTGCTCGTTTCTCTCTCTCGGCCGCCAGCCGTATATGGTGGTGTGGTGTATGTGTTTTAGGAGTGTGTTAGAGAATAAGATGGTAAGAATGAGTATTTAGGGTTTTAGGTTGGTTTAGGGGATATTTATATCCCTTAAAGCCCATGGACCTAAGGCCCATTCCCATTTAACACACCTTAATTAATCTAAGTCCATGATCCGTTCTTTACTCGATATTACTTAATTAATAACGCGAAATCACTAAACGTAACTTTCTTTATTTATCATTATAATATTCAGGATGTTACAGGGTTGAACCTTGTTTCTTGACGGGTTACGATCACTTTTGGTACGGGTTTTTATTGTTTCAGTGCGGTTAAATGATTTCGTTGGATAAAATTACACATTGGTTCTGAACATTCTATTTCGGCTCAATTTTCGGGTCGGGTTGATTAACCGGTTCTTTTGCCCACCTCTACAATATAGCAAATGTTTAAAAAATGAGTTTAGTCGGATGTCACTCAAACGTCCAATACATTTTAACCCCATAAATTGGGTGGACGGTGACGGTTTATTGGTTGAACTGTTGGTAAATGTGGTAATATTAGAAGTGAGCATAATTCGAGTAAGACTTTTAAGATCTAAAACGATAAGAACCGGTTATACTAACAGGTTTGTTTCCCATGTCCTGGAAAATACCATTAATCGGGTCTAGGTTTAGGCCGGGTATGACGTGTAAGACCTGTTTGCTCATATAGAAGTGATTACGAACCATGTAAGCAGGGGCAACTCTGAGAATCCCTTCAAATTTTGGGGTTCGGGATGAGTATAAAAAGAGACCTCTGAAATCAGTTTTATTTCCAAAAGCCAATACTGACCAAAGCAAAATAATAATAACAATAATAACAATAATAACTATTTTTTTCCCTTGCGCGTTGCGCCGTGGCAGCCGGAATCTGGTTATGCACCCTTCGTGAATCGGCCAGGTTCAGTTACGTTCATTGCGGTACATAAACGAAAAAAACTCGTATAACTTATGATACAAATAATAACGTGTTTAAAGTGACGTTTATACGATCAGTAGTCCCCGGATGTTGCGGTGGCGACTCAACACAAATTCGGTCACATTTCAAACGACATTTATTTGGTCGGGAAAAATTGGACATTGTGGCACGATGGTGACTTGACACGAATTCGGTTGGTAAAACATGGGAATTTCGAGGATGCTCGACGTGCTTTGTTTACGTTTGTTATGCTACTGAAACTAAAGAAAAGGTTGCATATTAAAAGCAAAAATGGAAATAAAATCCATTACAATATTTAGAAAAAAAAAATTATTATGTACGGTGGACATGCACTAAGGCCTAATATCTACTAGACCAATCTAAAAGAAAAATAAAAAGTAATTGAGGTTCGAACATGCAAGCACATGGAAGTAAATAATGTTTAGAAAATACAACATGCCAATATGCCATCAAGCCACATACGTACATTGTTATCAGATATCAAATGAATTACCTAAATACTAACTAATTATAACTTTTAAGATTTTGTGGTATGGACATTGAAGAGGTAGGTCCCAGCAGAGCCTAGTTGGACCCGCAAGACTTACCTTGAAGAGGGACGTCTGCGCAAGGACCAACTGGTCCCGCAGGACCCACCATGCTCAGAGATGAAGACCTTACGCGCAGTACGCCAGCTGTTCCCGCAGGAAAAGCCTCCAATGGTGAAATACCCCGCCTGTTCCCGCAGCTGCGGATACAAGCCATCAGGGAAGGCTACCCGCACTAATAGCAAGGCTACACGCACAAGGCACTAACTCAATAATTCAGTGTCACCTGAAGGAATGAGCAAGGCGGGAATACTCCCGCCCAAATGAGCCAGTCCGTACGCTTCTGGAAGGTCTTTTGTACTATACCAGCCAAGGTATGGACAAAATAGACAAGATCTGACCAAAGCAGCCCATGAACCAATCACAGGGTGACAGCTCACCGACAACAGTACGAGGAGCACGCTCTAGTACAAAATGTCACTATCAGCCGCTGCCTACTCACCAACCCTTGTCGTGGCACGTACATAGCCTGCAGTTGGTGGAAAAGGAATAGTACACAGCCGGCCATATCACTATCAGCCGCTGCCTACCCACCAACTACCAGCATGGCACGTGCGTAGCCCACAGTTGGTGGAAAAGGAATATTATACAGCTGGCTGTACCTGCTTGGAAACCTACCTTCGGCTATAAATACTCCAACATCTTGGAACGGTATCATTATCTTGTATCTTATCTTCTCTAGCAATCTCTCTTAATATACACTATAGGCTCCTGGACGGATCGTACACGGGACGTCGCTAACAACGCAGGTGCGGAATCCCTGCGTGGGTAGATACGAGTGTAGAGTATGTAGAGATCGAACACGAAAGCAATAAACCAACCACGTTATATTAATAACAACCACGTGACCCGAGGTCACTGTTACAGACTATGACACGAACAAGTTCACTAAACAACTGAAACAAACCCTAAAATGACCAACACCGTAAACTGTTCGCTGAACAGTATATAAACACGACAACTTCGCCACAGGCGAAGTTGTCAATAACTTCGCTGATTCAACAAGTTCGCCATAGCGAACTTGTTGACAACTTCGCGCTTTACATAAATAATCAAATTCAAAACATAATTACATTACAGACTCGATTACAAATGCTAGACTATGAACTACTGACACACATGTACCAACAGACTCCCCCTTGGCAGTAGCTTCATATCTTGATCTTCAAATCTTGAGTCTTGTAATCTTTCATCTCTACGCGTGCGCCCCTTCTCTAACACATACCGACACCACCCGTTGATATTTCCTAGCTTGATCCTTCCAAGCAGGAATGTAGAAGATCTTCTTCTCGTTGAGCACTTTCAGATCAGCCTTCGATAGATTAACAAGATGCATCGGGTCGTAAACCCGAAGTACTTCTTGTTCATCCTCATCTTCCATTACCGCCTCAGCTGTCTCACAATCCACGTACCACCATTTTAGATCTTTGAGCACGTCCTTGGGCATGAACTTCATCGGTACTTCTTTAAGGCACCGGATCGGTTTGTATTTCATAACCATCCAAGGTTTTCCATCAACTCTCAGACCTCTATCCTTGTCTTCGACAAGTTTTCCCTTTTGTGGTTTCAGTAGCTCAAACTTTTTCTCTTTAACGCACTCTTTCCACACAATCTTCGCAATGATTCTAGCCATGTTGTCTTCGCTTCTGTTTATCAATCCCAATCTGGCTAAATCTTTTACTTCACATTCTGGCAGTGTGTTTAGAGATCTCAACTTTCTCTGGAAGTACTGAATGCCATCATACCTCTTGATCACAAAGAGCCGCAGCTGCTCGTCGTATAACCAGCAGATAATACCTTTCTTGGCTTCCGTGTATCCCTTAATATTGTAACTTTTTCTGAACATCTTAGGGACCGCCGGCTTCTTCGTCTTTACGAACCAGTGGGCACAACCCTCCTTCCATTTCGGTTGTTCCTCCCACTCAGCATCTTCCTCCACATTCTCGTCACACAAACCTGTTCTGTCAACCTCCGGAATCTCATGTTCCACGGAGTCATCCACAATCTCACCTTCTTCTAACATGTTTTCAACCGTAATCTGTTCTCCAATCCTCTCAATCTCATCCACTGGCAGCACATCATCTTCCATCATAAACTCATCATCCTCCTCATCCAACTCTTTCAATGCATCTATCACGTCTTCAACATCAGCATCATCATCAACTGCTACAACATCGTCACCAGCTGCATTTGTAGACTCCCCCTCAGTTGTGGAAGCCCCAAGAGCCTGAGAGGTTCTTGGCAGCTCACCACCTGCACCTTCTGGTGCATTGGGATCATCGTCATGATCTTCTCTTCGTTTCGTCCTCAACTCATCACCCCTACACGTCTTCTCCCCCTGAGATGCCAAGAATGCCTTGAAGGCATCTATTATTTTACCGTGTTCAACCAGGAGGGCTGCTTGTAGTCGATTGGATTCCACTAGGCTCTGAATGGTCTTTGTCTGATCAGCAACAATCCGCTCTAGTGATGTAATCCTCTCGGAATCTGAAGTAGGCGTAGGAGTTAGCGGAACATCAGCAGAAGTGACCGCAGGTGGTACTCTTGGTAACCCTGCAGTAGAAGTGATGGTCGACTCCACAAACCGTGCAACTACCACCGGTGGATTAAGCGGTTGTGGTGGTAGAGACACAACTGTTGGGGCCGACGTCTCGACCGCTGTAACCTGTGCTGTAGTAGGAATAAGAGACATACCAGATAAGGCAGGTGGAGCAAAACGTACCAGCCTTGAAGATTCTCCAGCTCCCGAACCCATACCTCTCTGTTCTCTTCTTGAACGTCTAAGCACAATCTGCACTGCCTCCTCTTCATCAACTTCTTCCTCATCCTCGTTTTCCGTTCTCGGTCTCTTTCCCGTAGTCCGTTCCCGAGACACCATAAGTCTTCTTGCCTCAGCAAACGTCTCGTCTAGATCAGAGTCAGCTACGGAAGTAACTGCTCTAGTAACATCTACGAACTGAGGACCCGAGACATCCATATCAAACACACCATGTACGCCAAAGGCAGCATTAAGGTCAACGTCTTCAGCAGTAGACACAGCGTGAGATACAGTAGCTGGCACAGCAGCAGAGGCAACATTAGAAACCACAGGCGCAGCTGATACAGCATGAGGTGCTGCCGCCTGATGTGGTTGGGGGTCTCTGAACTCGTCCCCTCCTGCAGGAACATACTCCGGGTTGATGAGATACCCGAATAAAGGAGTATGCCTGGGACGCAGCTCAGGCTTGCTACGAGTGCTCGAGGTGCGGCACTGAGCAAAGATACGTTTCGTCACGCATTCTACGTATCTTATTGGGCGTCTCTGTGGCAGCGACGGAGCGACATGATTTAAAATCATTTGTAAGAAACGAGGATACATAGTGAATCGCTCGCGCGCCACAGCCCTTCGCTGACGATCAATCTCGTAAAAGATTAGCTGACTGAATGAATATCTGCGGTTGTAAGTCAGCGCTATCATGGCCGACTGCATCGTCGCGCCCATCCCGTCTGTTCCTGCCTTCCTGCCGGACATGCATACAATTAACACATGCATCAGGAAGCGCCACTGATCTAGCAGAAATCCTTTCCTCCTCTGCGAGTCCCCCAGCGGACCCGAATAACCCATCCTCAAATAAGCTCCATCCCGGAAAGGAGCTACGAACTCCGTTGGGTCATCTCTAGTTTCTTCACCGAACTGCAGAGCCAACCGTATGTCTTCCGAGGAAAACTGTATGTCGTGACCATTTACGGTTGCTCGCATCACCGGAGGCTCAGGCCTGCAATCGTAGTACACTGTCTGCCAAAAGTCTTCAATGTTAGGCAGAGAAATAGGCAGTGTATTTGTCAGCGCGTGAAAGACTCTTGATCGTAGGAGAAACGTAATAATCTCCCTGTAGTCTTCGACGCCTCGTGCTTCTGGATCTAACGTGATGTACTGGTTATGGGCTGGAAAGAATTGTCGTTGCTCATCACCATCATCACCACCAGCACCTCCAATAGCAGCCATATCTGCACCAAACAAAACAAGTTAGACAGTGTGTAAGCAGCTCACAAGTTCGCTAAGTACCACGAGCGAAGTTGTGATTAAATCTATACAGGCGAACTTATAGGTGAGGCGAAGTTGGGAACAACTTCGCTTCAACTATAATTTCGTCTAAAAATTGTTAAGTAAAATGGTATAGGCGAAGTTGATGTTAACTTCTCTGAATCACAACATCGCCAAAGGCGAACTTGAGTTCAAGGCGAAGTTACGGATAACTTCGCCACAGGCGAACTTAAGCTTCAAGGCGAAGTTACGGATAACTTCGCCACAGGCGAAATTAATCTCCTGGCGAAGTTGTGGATAACTTCGCCTAAACCTTAACTTCGCCTGAATCTGAAACGGCGACTGTTCAGATTCAAGGCTTAGATCCGATGTTTTCGGACCGATTTGACGATCCATCAGTGATTAACAACATAGAGTAATGATATTGAGACGTAAAGGACGTCCATGAACACGTAATACGTGGTTGAAAAACTAGGTTTTGAAGGTTCGACGACCCGAGGTCTCGAACCGGGTAAAACTATAACGAACGAGTATGTTTGTGAATGATATTGACCACACATACCGTTAAAGAGCACAAGAAATTGAAATCAAGGATCGAAAACGGAATGAAAACAAGATCTCGGATAATAAGGTTTAGATATTATGTTCGCCGGAAAATAAGAATTATATGTTACTGTTACTGTTTCAAAAGCCTTATATAGGGCAGAGTTGGTTCAGGCGAAGTTACGCTTAACTTCGCCTAGGCGAAGTTAAGCACAACTTCGCCGAATTCAACAACTTCGCCCGTATTTTCAAAATCAGCCCTTTAAGTTTGAATAATCTTGCAGTTAACACTAGAAGTTTCCAAAAAGAGTTAAACAAAAATGATCATGTCCAAGTAACCAGTTTTTCAATAACACAACTACAAAAATAGAAAAACTTATAAAAATTTTACGAAATAAGGGATCAAATTTCAGTCTAGTCAGGGACCACTATGTTTTGAGAAAAGATCCCAACAGGAATCATACCAACTATGTGACTGTCACTTGGATCCGTGTTTAGCTGTATTATGACATAGAGAAACAGGTTGTAAGCATGTAAATAACTTAAATGGTTTTCATTGTTTCTGTGATACGGATTAAGGTTCAGTTAAGCTCAAAAATTTTAAGTTGGCAACAACTCAGAGATAATGATGTCTTCTATCTATTCTCAAAGCGTATTTGGCTATACCCAAGTCACCTCGAGTTGACTTCGACCCATAGTGTCTGATTAACTTGTATATACTCGTTGACTGCTTCCCGTTCTCTTCTTACTCCAGACATGAGAAGTCTTGATTGTTACTCTGTCTCATAAGTACTAAAGATATACACATTTTTTTTTTTTTTTTTTAACCAAACATTCTTATTGACTTCGGAGTATTAAACTACTGCAAGTCCCGAATCTGGATCACTGCAGTGTCTTGAAATGCTTTCTTCACGGGAATCAGATCACTCACGGGCTCGTGTATGACTGGGTAGTTGCTTTTCTGCCTATCATTCGGAAAGATATGTGTGAAGACATTCAAAACTCTTAAGAAGTTTCCACGTAAATTCGAGTAGTTTAAGTTAGTATCACATACACTTTTACGCACCATAAAAATTACCATGACATACAATGACTGTTCTAAAGCCTTTTAAGCCTAATAACTTCACTAGTTAAGCACACACAATCAGTATATATATCATTTTCCAAGGTTGGATCAATTTTCTGTTAAACACAGCACAGAACTTCTTACGAAGTATTAGACTTGAAAAGTAATTTCATTTCCCTAAAAAATTTTGATTTCAATCGCCCCGATCACGTCAAAGTCGTCAGGTAAACGGCTATCCTGAAGATCCAATGGATCAACTGGACCGACCACATACAAGTATGTGTCCTTCTTACTAAGAATGACCGACTAATTTTCAGCAACTGAAAGAACACACGTCATAACTGCCCCGGTCACTTTCAGTCTTCCGGTTAATGGCTATCCTCATTCTCTAAGTTGAAACGAGGACCAAAACATATCCTAGGATATGTCCATCAAACTGAGGTAACCGACTAATTTTAAGCAATAATGACACACATTTTTTTTTTTTTTTTTTTTTTTTAAATAAACACAAAGGCATGGTTACTCGGGATTGATCATCCCGTTCAGCTCAATTAGGTTTTGAAATCTAGATTTATCAAACGCTTTTGTAAACAAGTCAGCAAAATTTTCAAGTGTATCAACCTTTTCGATCTTGATCAGTTTCTTCTCAGCACAATCCCGTATGAAGTGATGACGAATATCAATATGCTTAGTTTTACTGTGCTTCACGGGATTGTTAATTACTGAGATAGCGGCAGTGTTATCAATTAAAATAGGAGTGAGTAAGAAATTCAGACCATAGTCGCGTAATTGTTGCTGAATCCACAAAACCTGAGAGCAGCAGTTGGATGCTGCCATGTATTCAGCTTCGCATGTTGAAATAGCAACTGATGTCTGTTTCTTGCACTGCCAGGAAACTAATCTTCCTCCAAGAAACTGACAGCCTCCCGTCGTTGACTTCCGACTCTGATTGCATCCACCATAATCAGAATCTGTATACGCCACCAGTTCAACGTCTCCTCCCTTTGGGTACCACAACCCCAGCTTCGGCTTGCCCTTGAGATACCGTAGTATCCTCTTTGCACCTTTCAAATGAGATTCTTTCGGATTTGCCTGAAAACGTGCACAAAGACAAACAGCAAACATTATATCAGGCCTAGAAGCAGTTAAATACATTAATGAACCTATTATTGCCCGATACAGAGTTGGGTCCACATCTGCGTCACCATCTGATTCAGCACCCAATTTGTGATTGACGCAGATGGGAGTATCATATGGAGAACTGTCCTCCATCTTGAATCTTTTCAGCACATCATGAACGTACTTCGTTTGATGAATGAACATCCCGTCCTTCTTCTGATCAACCTGCAATCCTAGAAAGAAAGTTAGTTCACCCATAGCACTCATCTCGAATCGTTTCTTCATGACAGCTTCAAAATCCTGACACATGGATACTCTTGATGCAGCAAAAATGATATCATCCACGTAGACTTGAACCAGTAGGAAGTCACATCCTTCTCTCTTCACAAACAACGTACTGTCAATCAATCCCCTTTCAAAACCATTTTCCAGCAAGTAGTCCGATAACGTTGAATACCAGGCACGAGGTGCCTGATGTAACCCATATAACGCCTTGCTCAACCTGTATACATGATCAGGAAAGTCTGGGTCAGGAAAACCCGGAGGTTGCTCAACATACACAACCTCATCAACTTTCCCGTTTAGAAACGCGCTCTTCACATCCAACTGAAATACCTTCATCTTTTTAAATGCAGCAAACGCCAAAAACAATCGAATCGCTTCTAACCGGGCGATGGGAGCAAACACCTCATTGTAATCAATACCCTCTTGCTGATTAAAACCTTTAACAACCAGCCTCGCCTTATTTCTTACGATAATTCCCTTATCATCTCTCTTACACTTGAACACCCATTTTGTGCCTATAGCGTGCACATTCCTTGGTTTTTCAACCAAAGTCCAAACTTCCATTTTTTCGAACTGAGCCAACTCTTCTTGCATGGCTTCGACCCACGAGCTGTCCTTTAAAGCCATTTGATAATTCTTTGGTTCAATTTGGCTTATAAAGCAGGAGTACAAACATTCATTCATTATACCCGTTTCTTTTATGCTTGTATAAACACAGGTGTGCTCATTCAAGCTACTTCTGGTTTGTACACCGGAGGACACATCACCTATAATATTCTCCAATGGGTGATCTTTGTGAATTCTCGTGGTCGGAACAGCACCGACATGCAAATTATCTTCCAAATTTGAAGAGATCTCATCAATGGTTGTTTCTGGCTGAGAGTGAAAAGGATTAATAAATTCATCTTCAGTTGAGGCCGCAGGGGTATTGATAGGGTTTGATGTGGAAGGTTGAGATTTCTCAAACATCTGATGTTGCAATAGGTTCTCTTCCTCATCAAGCATCATCTTCGACACAGCTCTTTCGTCTTCTTCAGAAATTTCCAAATCAGGTACGTTAAACGACTTAAAAAGTTTAACATAGTCGAAAAGCTCAGCAGGTCCATTGCTTGGTTTTGGCGGTTGGTAACTAGTAATGTCGGTGTTACAAACCACCTCCACCTTGCAAGTCGACGTATTGAAGACCCGTCTGTTGGGAGTCCCAACAACATAACCGACTAGGATTCCCTCATCGGCTACTTCACCAAATTTCGAATTAGTCTTCAAAATCGAACAAGGAGACCCAAATGGTTCAAGACCGCACAAGTTGGGCTTCCTTCCGTGCATAAGCTCGTAACAAGTTTTTCCAAGTCTCTTAACGGTTAGCACCCTATTCAGAACATAGCAGGCTGTAGCAACTGCTTCAGCCCAGAACATCACAGGAAGCTTCGAGTCTGCCAGCATAGTTCTGGCTCCTTCAATTAACGTTCGGTTCTTCCTTTCAGCCACTCCATTCTGTTGTGGAGTATACGGAGCGCTGTATTGATGTTCAATTCCCTTCTGAAGACAGAAGATTTCCATTTCAAAGTTCTTGAACTCTGTCCCATTGTCGCTTCTGATGAATTTAACTGATTTACTCATGACGTTCTCAACTTTTGTAATGAGATTCTTCACCATCTGAGTCGTCTCGTCTTTCGTTTTCAGAAAATACACCCACGAGTATCGCGAGTAGTCATCAGTTATCACCAAGCAGTAAGAGGTACCGCCTAGACTTTGTACATTCACGGGACCGAAGAGATCCATATGAAGTAGTTCTAGAGTACAGGCAATTGAATTAATTTTCTTGGTGAGATGGGATTTCTTGTGTTGCTTTCCCTTCTTGCAGGCTATGCATTTGTCTTCAAAGTTAAAACTTTTTAAGGGAACGCCCATCACAAGCCCATTCTTGACAATGAAGTTCATCTTGCGAAGATGAATATGTCCCATTCTCCTGTGCCACAATTCTGATTCTAATTCGCTTGCTTTTGTCATTAAACAAGATTCTCTGGTGGCCATTTCAGTAGACCTCATATCCATCACGTATGTATTCGTTTCACGTGGAGCTTTCATTACTATCCATTCTTCTGGTATTTGAAAACCAGGCTTCAATACGATCGCTTCATTCTTCGTGAAATGGACAGTGTAATCTTTATCACAAATCTGCGACACACTCAGCAGATTGTGCTTTAATTCCTCCACAAAGTTTACATTTTCAAGTGTCATTCTCCCATTCGACACAGTTCCTCTACCGGTAATCCTTCCACCGCTTTCACCAGCAAAACTAACTCTAGCTCCCTGAACAGGTTTTAAGTCTTGCAACAAGTGTTTGTTGCCTGTCATGTGCCTGGAACAGCCGCTATCTACAATCCAAAGATTGTTGGCAGCCCTGTTCAACTGTTCCTGCACAATAAAACAAAGAGTTAGAATCTTGGGACCCAAGACCAATTGGTCTTGGATCGATACGTCCCGTACCCTGGCTTTCTCAAGTTAGCGTCAGGATAATTTCTGTAAGTCCTGTTAGGGAATCTCCCTGCAGATTGCGTGTAATGTCTTCCAAACCTTTGAGAAATGAAAGTGTTATATCTTGTGGTTTGGTTGTAAAACTGAGGTTTGTTTTTATGAAAACTTGAATTCGTTACATTTTGGCATTTTTTAAAGTTTTCATTTTTATCAGTAGCAAAATGACGCTTATACTCAGTTTTATTTGGCTTCACATCTCTAAATCTCGGTTTCAAAGGGCAATCTGCAACTAGATGTCCTAACTTGTTACATCTAAAGCAACATCGACTCTCCATTTTCTTGTCAAATGTTGGTTTGGATGTAGAGGCAGTGTTACCAGCCGTTCGTCTCACATAAGGTGGGACGTACGGATTGAGTGGACAACTCCTTTTAGGAATTTTATTTTTATCTCCTTCGGTGGGTAAACTTACCTTCTCTTTTGTCTGACCAGATTCGGACAACTTATCCGAATCCGATGAGACTGGACTTGAAACAGAAATATTCACACTAGAAACAGGCGAACTTGTTTCGCCACAGCTAACACTTGGTTCTACACTAGTAATTTTGATAGGAGTTGTCTGAGGAACTTCGAAATCAACAGATTTCTGAACACTTGGATTATAAGTATAGTTGTGGTTAAAGGGTGGTGGAACTTCGTGATAACCGATTCCTCCCCTCTTTGCAGAGGTACCTTGATCACTCACGAGGTGATCAAGGATTGCAGAGGAATTCCTGAACTGCTCAAGTTTGCGGTTCAGTTCCACCACCTTTACCTGGTGGTCAGCAATCTGTTTATCCCGATCAGCAATCACTTTAGTTTTTTCCTCCAAAACTTCATAACTAAGATCAATTATTTCAATTTTCTCAGCAAGTTTAAGCTTTAAGCTTTGAATGTCTTTTTCACATGCTTTTATTTTAATTTTATAACTTGTTTCTCTTGCTTTCGTAAAATGGTGATCTTCTTTAATGGTTTTAAAGTCAGCATCTAAACGGACGTACTGATCAGTCATTGTTGTTAGTTGCTCAGACAAATTTTCACAATTAGTACAAATATTCTTATTACATACCTCAGAGCGAGTGTCCTTGTCATCTGCCATGAAAGCTGTTTCTTCTTCAGTAGCTTTCTCATTTCCATCAACCTTCTCACATTCTTTAACTTCAGCCTCAGCCATGTTTGCTTGCTCACCAGAACCACTTGAATGCAGGTTCCAGTTGTACTCACCTGCTTCTCTGGTCAACATGGCGTTAATCTCTCTGTTAACTCCAGAGTGTTGTGTAGGTCGACCTTGTCCTCGTTCAACCCTCTCATTTCTGCATTCCTTGGCAAAGTGCCCGTACTGTTGACAATTATAGCACCTTACCTTGGATTTGTCGAACCCAGGCCGACCACCAACAAACTTTCTCCCAGTTTTGTTCATAAACCGTTTCACACGCCTCACAATCATTGCCATTTGCCATTGCAAGTCCATCTCCTCCAGATCATCAGCATCGATCTGGTCGTAATCCTCATCTAGTACAGCAGGGTCCACAATCTTCCCCTGGATGTAGTTTTCGTAGGAAGCAATAAATGAAGCATAGACTGCAAACTGCTCTTCAGCAGATTTTACACTCATAGGCATCTTGGTATAATTATTGCTTGATGCATTTGCAGAACAACCACTTGAGGATGCTTGAGGCTTTGAAGTACTTGATCCTCCAGCAACGAAACATACATCACCATTCGAGTTTACAGAAACGTTTCCTTCATGAGACGAGTCAGAACCTGACTCCCCTTTAGAGTAATAAGCAGCAGATTCAGGCCTCGAACTTGAGCCTGAGTTAACCTTTGCACCATACATACCAGGGTCTTGTATCTGATCTGTAGGTGTTTCTTTTCGAACCATATTAAGCTCATAAGTTCTGAGCTTGTTCACTGCCGTTTCAAGATCATAATTAGGAAAGTCTCTGTCTTCCCTCATAAGAACGGTGTACATTTCCCACTTCGGTGGGAGAGCATCGAGAAGTTTTTCAACGATCTCTTCTTCTCGGTAAGCAATCGAATAATTGCTAAGCTCTGTCATTAGATGATAGTATCTGGTGATAATATCATCCAGTGATTCGTTCTTCAAAAATTTGAAGACGGAGAACTGGGTCTTTAAGAGTTTGATCTTTGACGCACGGATACCCACATTCCCCTCGAATCTATTTTCAAGAGCATCCCAAAGCTCTCTCGCAGAAGTGTACTTTCGGAACGTATGGAGAACCTCTTGAGGAAGTGCCATTGTTATAGCTGCATGGGCCTTACTCTCAGCCTCATACATTTTCTTTTCTTCGTCCTCCATTTTGCTATACTTCTTATCCACATCACGTCCTTCGTATTGCATAGTTGGAGGGATATATCCATCCTGGATGCACACCCACATTTTGGCATCCTGGTATTTGATGTATTGGATGAATCTGTCCTTCCATGCCACGAAGTCAGTTCCTTTCATCAGCCTCGGGGCCTTAGTGGCAGACCCCGCTTCTACTTCCATCTTGACCAAATCGGAGATGTTAATCGACGACATCCTTGCGAAAACCTGAAAAACCTGAAAATAATAATAAAATATTAAAACAGCTCAGTAGGCGAAGTTAAGAATAACTTCGCTTGAAAGTTAACTTCGCTGAAAAGAGAACTTCGCTGGGCCTTAAATTCGCTTGAACTGGCGAAGTTAAAAATAACTTCGCTTAGAATGAGCGAACTTAGGAGTTAAGCGAACTTGGGTGGGAAGCGAAGTTGCGGATAACTTCGCTGAGGCGAACTTATGAGGTAAGCGAAGTTGTGGTTAACTTCGCTAATCCTTATATCTTCGCCGAAAACCCTAATTCCAGTGACGGCAACTTCGCCTGAAGAATGGTAACTTCGCCCGAAGAACGATAACTTCGCCCGATGAACAAGGAAACTGTTCAGATCTGATTTCGTCAATCCAGCAGTTTCCGATCAATGCAATGGCTTGAAAATGACTGTCAAGCACGAGCAAAACACAATCCCAACAAAAACACGTCCCGCGAAAAGGTCAAACGAGACGTTTCTACACCCGCGTGAAATCCCGAACCTCACAATCGAGCCGATGGCTCTGATACCAATTGTAGGCTCCTGGACGGATCGTACACGGGACATCGCTAACAACGCAGGTGCGGAATCCCTGCGTGGGTAGATACGAGTGTAGAGTATGTAGAGATCGAACACGAAAGCAATAAACCAACCACGTTATATTAATAACAACCACGTGACCCGAGGTCACTGTTACAGACTATGACACGAACAAGTTCACTAAACAACTGAAACAAACCCTAAAATGACCAACACCGTAAACTGTTCGCTGAACAGTATATAAACACGACAACTTCGCCACAGGCGAAGTTGTCAATAACTTCGCTGATTCAACAAGTTCGCCATAGCGAACTTGTTGACAACTTCGCGCTTTACATAAATAATCAAATTCAAAACATAATTACATTACAGACTCGATTACAAATGCTAGACTATGAACTACTGACACACATGTACCAACATACACTTATATTCAAGAGCAATCTAGTCTGATTCTCACGCCGGAGGGTGGTCACAAGGAGGTACCCCCCCCCTTTTCAGTGAGGAGCTCACGGTGTCTGTTTTGCAGGTCATCAGAAGAACCATCTTTGCCAGACCTAACCCCTCGTAGGAAACATCTACTTAACCCCCAGATTATCCGTAATATGCCCGGGGTCACTTAGTGTTTTTTCATTGGCGCCATCCGTGCATAAAAGCTAGAACTAATTTTCTCAGTTTTTTCAAAACCTCTGAAAAGATGGTTAACGTTACTCCGGTCCCAAGGCCAGTGAGTGACCAAGAAACCCCGGTAACCACAACCCCAGCTACTGGGGGGAACACCGGTGGTTACACAAATTTTACGAACACTACCCCGGTTACCCAAGCCGGGGCAAGTGCAGTAAACAATCTTTCACTGGGATTCACCGATGCCCAGTTGGAGAAACAGACGAGGCTCCCCCACAAAACACTCGATCAAGTTAAAGCGTGGGCCGAAGCACGTCAGAAGGAATTCCAAGCTGAGTTGGATGAACGCTTGCGTTCACTCCAGCAGGCTGACGAATTCGGAAGCACTCGACAACAGCTCAACATGAGCAGTGAGTGCGAGTACTCGGACGATGATCGGGAGGAATCCGACACCGACGCAAACCCTCGCCATAGGTCGAAAGGGAAGCGTAAGGAATCGGACTTCCAACCGAGAAGGAATTTCGGAGAAACCTTCAAACCAAGGAACGCGGGGGGAAACCCACGTGACTTCTCCAAAACCTTTAGACCCACTGCTGCAAATGCGGGAACATCCAAGTTTGCAAGGGACATTGCGGAAGCAATCGCCCCGAGAAGTGCCAAACAGATGTCTAACATCGGCACTTATGACGGTATATCCGACCCAGACGATCACTTGAACAGATTCATAGCGGGGGCAACCGTCAGCAACTGGACGGAACCCACGTGGTGTTATATGTTCCAGATGACGCTGGTTGGAGCGGCCAGGGCGTGGTTTGATCGTTTACCGGTTCACCACATCTATGATTGGGCGGACTTTCAACACAAGTTCAGCCAACACTTCAGTCAACAGAGGAAATATACTGAAGAGCAGTGGACGATCCTCAACTGCGTTAGAGAGGAAGATGAATCTTTACTAGACTTCATCACTCGCTTCAACTCCAAAAAGATGAGTCTGGGCACCATAAGCGAAGATCTTGTTCGCAGCCGCTTTTATCCAGGGCGCCGAGTACCCAGAGCTTATCCGCACATTGACGGGTAAGGACGGCATGCCATCCACATGGGATGCCATCATGACGGCGGCCAAGCGCTTTGCCGAAACGTAGAAGCAACTGGGAAGGGATCTTCCCAAGAACACACACCTCTACACGCAGAGGACTAGAGAAAACAACGTTCGGACCGCCAGGCAAAACAAAAAGAGGAAGCTAGGTATTTGGCAGTCAAGGGTAAACTTTGACACCTCATCCAGCTCTCGCCCTCTAGTAGGCGGAAGGGATAACACGCACCCTTCAAGCCGAAAACACAGGTGGACGCCACTCACCAAAAGCGTCATGGAGATATTTGCCACCGAAAAACTCCCATGGCCAAAAGCTCCAATAATCCGGCAGCGACCTAATGCGGATCAGAGCAAATCCTGTGACTTCCACGGGACAAAGGGTCACAACACTGAGGAGTGTACATCCTTGAAGGATATTGTTGAAACATTCGTCAAGGATGGAAGACTTGCACACCTTGTGGCATCAATCAAGAATGGAGGGAGGAATGATAACCGGTACAAAGGCAACGGACGAAAGCCCTGAGCCAGAAGCGATGTTGAAAGACATCGAAGAAACTTTCAACACGCTCAGAAAGATAAACATGAAGCTCAACCCGAGCAAGTGTTCCTTTGGGATGGAAGAAGGGAAGTTCTTAGGAGTCATTGTTACTAAAGATGGCTTCAGAGCGAACCTTGAAAAGGTCGAAGCCATTATCAAAATGGAATCACCTACTACCATCAAGCAAGCTCAGACACTGAATGGACGCCTAGTCGCACTTAACCGCTTTTTGTCAAACCATGCGGATAGGTCGTTCCCATTCGTGTCAACATTGAGAAACTGTTTAAAGAAAACGCACTTCCGCTGGACACCAGAAGCGGAAGCAGCTTTTCAGGAAATTCGGTCACGCTTGATCGAACTCCCAACGCTCACAGCACCAGAAGCGGGGGAGGAATTAATCATATACCTTTCCGCCACATATAGAGCAACCGGGGCAGTCCTGCTAGTAGAGCGAAAAGGTATCCAGATGCCTATTTACTATGTTAGCCGTGTCCTAACAGATGTAGAAACCCGGTACTCTACCCTGGAAAAATTAGTCTTAGCGCTTGTACAGGCTTCACGCAGGCTAAGACGATATTTCCAAGGTCACCCAATCACCATTCTCACCAACTTCAAACTTGCAAACGTTCTAGGCAAACCCGAGTTATCGGGACGCCTAGCCAAATGGGCAATTGAGCTGGAAGAATACGCGATAAAATACAAGCCGAGACCAGCCATAAAAGGCCAGGTCTTGGCCGACTTTATTGCAGAAGTCCCCGCTTCGCGGGAGAAAGAGTGCCAGGAGGAGGCTCAACCCTCCCCTGCACAGGACATCAATGATGTCTAGCGACTCTACACTGATGGAGCAGCCAGCAACGAGGGTTCATGCGCAGGGTTGAAACTAACCAACCCAGCAGGCCAAGAATACACTTACGCTATTCGACTGGATTTTCCAAGTACGAATAACGAAGCAGAGTATGAAGCATTCTTGGCCGGGCTGAGAATTGCGCGTAAGATGGGAGTGAAAAACTTGGAAGCCCACGTGGATTCCATGTTAGTAGCCAACCAAATAAACGGGACGTACACGGCCGTGAACGACACAATGGCCCTGTACCTCGCACAAGCAAAAACCCTTATGCGCGATTTTAATAATTGTAAAATTATACACGTCAAGCGTAGCGAAAACAAATCTGCGGATGCGTTAAGCAAGCTTGCATCATTAGCCTTCACCCACTTGGGAAAGAACATCCGTATTGAACTCCTTGGAGCACCATCAGTACCGCACAAGGAAATCAGTGTCATCCAAACAGGTACAGAAACGTGGATGACACCAATAATAAATTACCTTGCGGCGGGTATACTACCAGAGTCAAAAATACAGACAAGAAAAATACGCTGTAAAACACTGAACTATCAACTCATCGATGACATCCTTTACAGACGTAACTTTCTTGGCCCACTTCTAAGATGCGTGGACAACCAAGATGCTAGCTACCTCCTAAGGGAAGTACACGAGGGCATCTGTGGAGTACACGCAGGTCCACGCGCTGTTGTAGCTAAGCTAAACAACGCGGGATACTTTTGGCCGGGGATGCATACGGATGCGCTGGCATACGTCAGAAAGTGTAGGTCTTGCCAGCTCTACGCACCCAACACGCATCGCCCGAAGAATGAACTTGTTCCAGTCACCTCCTCATGGCCATTCCAGAAGTGGGCCATCGATGTGACAGGCTCATTTCCCACTGCAGCAGGAAACGTTAAATTTCTAGTGGTAGCCATCGATTACTTCACCAAGTGGATAGAAGCAAAACCCTTAGCCCAAACAACCGCAAAACATATTAAAAAATTTATTTGGGAATTTATTATTTGTCGTTTTGGACTTCCACAGACTTTGGTGAGCGATAACGCCACCAACTTTGCTGACAAGAAGCTACAAAAGTGGCTGGAAGAACTTCAAACCACCCACACCTTTACCTCAGTGTCACACCCGCAAGGTAACGGTGAGGTGGAAAGAGCAAATAAAAGCATCGTCGAAGGCATAAAGAAAAGACTCTTGGAACACAGATCCGGCTGGGTGGACGAAGTACCACACGTCCTTTGGGCAAACAGAACGCTGAAAAAGGCCAGTACGGGAGAAACCCCGTTCAGACTCACTTATGGCACTGAAGCCATGGTCCCGGTCGAAATTGGTTTACCCTCACCAAGGGTCTTGATTCAGCCAGAAGACAATGATGCGGAAAGACGGTTAGACCTTATGCTAACCGAAGAACGCAGAGACTTAGCCGCAGCGCGTGAAGAGAACTACAAGCGACAAATGCAAAAGTACTACAACACGCGGGTAAAACTCTGCAACTTCAATGTAGGAGACTACATATTGCGTAACAACGAGGCTTCAAACCAAGAGCGCCCAGGAAAGCTGGCACCGGTCTGGGAAGGACCGTACATTATCAAAGAAGTTTTGGGAAAGTGCGCATACCGGCTCGAAAGGCTCGATGGCACTCCCATCCCAAGAACATGGAACGGAGCTCAATTACGCAAATATTACATGTAGATCAATTCCAAACTTGTAAAGAAAAGGCCTAGAGCCACTTCTAATGGAAATGATTCTCCTTTATCACATTGTGTTGATAGCCTTACCTTTATACTTATGAACTTCCCACACTGATATGCCGGTATTCACCGCATAATTATGGGAAGAAGTAAATCGTTGCGTGTGGAAGGCGGCAAAACCCGCATAAACACATAAAACGGTAAAAATTTCTAAGGAAAAGATAAGGAAAACCTTCACGCAGGTCAGTTATAGGTGAAGTTTGGTCATCCCACTAAATGAAAGTGACGGTCCTACCCGCACAATCATGATAGAGGAAACTAAACATTAACCTATTGACAACCACGCGTCGAAAGGTTAACTTATTCAAAATACTTAGAAAATTTCTAAGGAAAAGATGAGGAAAACCTCTACGCAGGTCAGATATAGGTAAAGTTTAGCCATCCTACTAAGTGAAAGTGACGGTCTTACCCGCACAATCACGAAAGAGGAAGCAAAACTTTAACTTATTATTTGCCACGTTGAAAAGTTAACTTATCCAAGTACTCAAGAAATTGCTAAGTTAAACCAAAATATGCGTGAAATAAACAAGGCAAGGCATTAACAAATAATCTTTATTCCATCAAAATTCAAATATTACAAGAATTGACGGGCATGTACCCGCATACAAGAGTAAATCTGTGCAAAAATAAAAATCTACCCTAATGGTGGAAAGGGATCTAAAGGATCAAGCTTCAGGACCACTCCCACTTGGACCCGCACCATCAGTAGAGTGTGGCGGTTCAAGGAAAGCCTTGAGGATAGCTAGCCCATCATCATCAGCAGTAATCTCGTTCACCTTCTCCACCACCGGATGCGGGAAGGCAGCATACTGATTCACTGCTTGGTCATAAGCAGCTTCAGTATCCACATCATAAAGAGGGAAGTTGGAAGGCGGGATACCTTGTTCAACAAACCCTAGACCAAGCAGAAAGCCAGCCTTTTCCCCATCCTCATGAGAAGCGTTGAGGGCTGCGCTCATCGCATCGTCATATGATGTGTTCGTAAAGACCCGATGCACAACCTACAAAACAGAAGTATATCAAAAACTCTTCTAAGTGTAAGGAAAAGCGTAAAGAAATTGTGAAACTGCGCATACCTGCGACAACGCTTTTCGAAGAAGCCATTCCTTGGTAACCAGAGCCTCCTGGAGGGTAGCTTGAGCTTCATTACGGGCGCGTTCGGCTTCGTTCTTTATAAGGTTGGCAAGCAACACATCTTTGGCTGCAGCCTCTTCGACGCCCTTTAGCTTACGCTCAGTGTGGTCAAGCACCCCCCTCTGGTCCAAGATCTCCTGGAGCTTCTTGGCATCTTCCATGGCCAAGGCATCATGAGCCTGCTGGAGCCTCTCTAATTTAGCTTTAAGTTCCTCATTCTCGATGCGTAGAGGCTCAGCAACAGCTTCAGCCTTGGTGGCCCTCTCGGTTGCGTTCCGTGCAGTTTCCTTGGCCAACCGAAGCTGTTCGTTAACAGCTTGGGCAGCCTTGGATCGGGCCTCGAGCCGGGCCTGAACTTCAACCTCGAGGGCCTTGAAGGCCTTCTCCTTTTCCGCAGCAACGGCGGCAAGCTTCGCATTCTCCTCCCGGATAGCCCGCGCCTGAGCCACTTCAAGGTTACGTGTCGTCTTTAACTTGTCGTTTTCACGACAAAGTAGCTCGACGCGCGGCTGCATCCGGGCGAGGAGGATTCGGAGCTCGTTGGACAGCCTACCTTCCTGGTAGCTGGCCATGGCCTCCCCCAGCGCACCGCTTGGGGCGGCGTGACGCGCCCATTCGACGCACTCCTCAGCAGTCCGAAGGGTCGTTCCCCGGCGGATATTCCACCGAGGAGCGTACACCTCGTTGGAATCACGAACTGCAATAAAACAAAAAACAGTTAGAGAAAAAGAAATGATAAAAGGGATATAGGCCAAATAACCCTACGCACCTGTAGGGTCGACAACAGGCCGATAGCCACCAAACCCATCACCTGAACCTAAGGGATATCCATCCAAAAGGTCAGGGAGACGGGAAGGAGGCAAGGATTGGCTAGACGCCCCAACCCCGAACGTACCTGAAGGACCGGCCATAGTCGTCGGCGCCGGAGGAGGCATGGTGGAGGCCGCCGCAGTGGAAACCAGCGGAGGTGAACTCACCGGAGGTGAACTCACAACCGTGGATGTTGCTGCGGAAGAACCCGCAAGAGAAATCACCGCCGGCTCAGTGATGGATTCTGTGAAAATGGCACTGACAGCCGGCGAGGATGATGTTACAGCTGGAACAGTTGGCTCAACGGGATGAGCAACTGAACCAGTACTGCAAACAGGCGTAGCCGCATGGGTCATCGCCTCGGGTAGGTTGACCAAACCTACCTTCATGGGTCCAGAGCTGCTCCCTCCCGCTCCACTCTGGAATGCGGTAGCATCCACACCTGCACGAAGACAAGTTATATAAGTATAATGGCGGAAAGATATGAAATTAAAGTAAATGAAGATTATACTTACGAGTTCTCTTGAGCTTGAAGGTGCGAACAGGCGGGGACGAACCCGATGGAGCCGGCCTCTTCATACCGGTCACCGTCGTCGTCCTGGGTTGCTCGGAGGTGACAGCCGTCTCAACCTCCGGAGCAGTGGTCTCACCACCACCAGGGTTCCCCGCCGCCTCTTGACTTTCGGTCTCAGACTCGGACCGGTTCCCTTGATCGGCAGTGGAGGCAACCTTCGCCTTACCCTTCCCGCCAGCAGCCTTCTTCTTCCGCGCAAGGAAAGGACCATCTGCGGATTCCTCATCAGAAGATGACAAGATTAGAGGAATTCCAGCAGAGGTTTGAGCATTGAGAGGGCGAGGGTTAAGTAATCTTTTACCTGGCCGCGTGGCGCTCAGTATCTCGTGGCCTGGCGGATAGACCTCCACAAACCGATCCGCCGTTTGCTCGAGGATGGGCAACTCGTTCTCATCAAGAGCACGAGTACCCAGCCGAGCGGGACCACCAGCTTCCCGCGGACGCAGGAGCGACTTCAAGTCATTCCCCTCTGAAATAAAAAGAGAAACAGTTAGAAGAAAAACCCTAAATCAACAAAGAAGACGGAGCATACCGTAAGGGATAAAGTTCAAACCGTATTCAAGGACGATGGGAATCTGTGGCGCCTCCGCATCCTTCCACAACCGGCTCATACCGAGTATCACCATGCCGGACTCCGCAAAGCGGTAAACCGGAGTCTGGATCCGGGAAATCTTGGAAAACCATTCCGCCTCCTGGTAGTTGGAGGCGTGAAGGCTGGGGAGTGCTCTCCCGTTTTTGAATGTCATCGCAATAGGGACGACACGGGCAGAGATGTAAAAGAACTCACGCTTCCAAGACCGAAGACTGCGCTCGGTAGCGCAGATCTTCAAACCCTTGATCCGGGTGACCAGGGTGTACCAGCCTTGGATGCACCTCCAGGAGTAGAAGGTCATCAGGCGGTCGACATGGGGCTCCACGCTAAGAATGAGGCACACCCACTCAAAATGGCGGATCTTGGCGATCGCCATTGGGTGTACCTCCGTCAGGTGTACACCGTGTCTCTCCAAAACACGGTATACAAACTTCGTCAATGGGAACCTGAGATTCCCATAGACGAAGAAGGCAGCATATACCCCTATTTTGCCCTTGGGGGCATCATACACCGTCTGGTGTGGCTCAGGAAACTCAGGCTCGAACGGCTCGAGCAAGAACTTCCTGACGATGTACTGATAAAGCTCGATGGGAAGAGCACACTGGCATTCGCCAGCAGTGCTCTTATCGTCTTTATCAGACGTAGACGTCGGGTTCTCGACGTACACGTCAGATTCCTCGGCGGTAGCCTCAAGATCATGAGCAGAAGACATGTTTCAGAAGTAAAGAAGGAACGATTTCAGGAGAATGCTCAACAAAGGTTAGAGTATTCGCCGGAAATCGTTTAGAAAAAGAAGAGAGAAGTGTGGATTAAGATGAACCCTCTCCCCCTTTATATACTCATCGCAATGAATGCGATGAATTTAATGTGGAGGAGAGAGAAACGGAGGTGCAATGAAACTATGACACGTGGAAAAAGCAAGCTGGCAACAGCTGTTGACAGGACGCGCGCCGTAAAATCCGCACCCACGCGCCCGAAAACTCGCGCCCACGCGCCTGAAAAAGCGTCTGGAATGACCATATACTGTCACGTCGTCATAACTTCCTGCACGTCCTGAAACTGTCAGAAGAAACCGTCGGACACTAACGTCCCTTCAACAGTTTGGACTGTTCTTATCCTTTCACCAACTCTTCGAATTTCAAAGAAATTCAAAAAGATTCAAAGATTCAAAAATAAGAGGGAATATACCCCTTTACCTTGGTATCCAAGAAACCGTAAGACAAGTGCGGGTACAGTGTCAAGGCGAAACCCTTCACATACCTAGCACCTGCAGGGAATTGAAGCCAAGAATACCTTGGAAGTAAAGAAACTATAAGACAAGTGCGGGTACAGTGTCAAGGCGAAACCCTTCACATACTTAGCATTTGCAGGGAATTGAAACCAAGAAGGATCTTCCGGACCGTGCTTGCGGAAAGAGAAATAGCACCTCCGCATAGCGGGAACGTTGAGAACTACCTTGTTTGAAACTTCAAGGCGGAATTGGTGGTTTAACATAACTGATCACTATGTCCGAAACTACCAAAATCTCGTGAAGAATCTATGCAAGTGAAACTCAACGCTCCCGATGTGCGAAAGGGTTAAACACCTACCCGCATCACAACCAAAGATCAGGCAGAAAAGTCGGGAATTTCTACGAGTGACATTAGGAAAACCGCGGGAAGAATCCCCACGGAAAACCTTAAAACTAAAAACCCTTTTCAAAACCCCTTGCTTAAGTCCAAAAGTTCACCTCACTTATTAACAATTCATGAGAAGAACATTGGACTGGGGGGACTTGAAGAGGTAGGTCCCAGCAGAGCCCAGTTGGACCCGCAAGACTCACCTTGAAGAGGGACGTCTGCGCAAGGACCAACTGGTCCCGCAGGACCCACCATGCTCAGAGATGAAGACCTTACGCGCAGTACGCCAGCTGTTCCCGCAGGAAAAGCCTCCCAATGGTGAAGTACCCCGCCTGTTCCCGCAGCTGCGGATACAAGCCATCAGGGAAGGCTACCCGCACTAATAGCAAGGCTACACGCACAAGGCACTAACTCTCAATAATTCAGTGTCACCTGAAGGAATGAGCAAGGCGGGAATACTCCCGCCCAAATGAGCCAGTCCGTACGCTTCTGGAAGGTCTTTTGTACTATACTTGCCAAGGTATGGACAAAATAGACAAGATCTGACCAAAGCAGCCCATGAACCAATCACAGGGTGACAGCTCACCGACAACAGTACGAGGAGCACGCTCTAGTACAAAATGTCACTATCAGCCGCTGCCAACTCACCAACCCTTGTCGTGGCACGTACATAGCCTGCAGTTGGTGGAAAAGGAATAGTACACAGCCGGCCATATCACTATCAGCCGCTGCCTACCCACCAACTACCAGCATGACACGTGCGTAGCCCACAGTTGGTGGAAAAGGAATATTATACAGCTGGCTGTACCTGCTTGGAAACCTACCTTCGGCTATAAATACTCCAACATCTTGGAACGGTATCATTGTCTTGTATCTTATCTTCTCTAGCAATCTCTCTTAATATACACTTATATTCAAGAGCAATCTAGTCTGATTCTCACGCCGGAGGGTGGTCACAAGGAGGTACCCCCCCCCCCCTTTTCAGTGACGAGCTCACGGTGTCTGTTTTGCAGGTCATCAGAAGAACCATCTTTGCCGGACCTAACCCCTCGTGGGAAACATCTACTTAACCCCCAGATTATCCGTAATCTGCCCGGGGTCACTTAGTGTTTCTTCAGACATGCAATATTTATCTTATGTATATAATTACTTCTAACTAGCTTCGGCTTTCAACCCGACAACCTGTGTGATTCATTTACTTAGTTTGACGCATTTGAAAAGATGAAAGTTTTATTATCTTGAATAGTAGTATTATGGTGGAAACAAGGAAGTGAGTTTCATTTTATTTGGTGTATTGATTTTTAAATCTATTAGTTTTGCTTGTTACAAGTGTGATGGTTAAAAGATGGCTTTTCGACAGTAAAGGTTGTATGGAGTATAAACATACTAACTGCCCAGAAATTTGATACTATTGAACTCCAACAATTTGCAAACATCAAAAGTGGAGGTTATGGAATATACACACATATAAAAAGAATATCGACTTGAGTTTAGGATCATTATAACCCAAAATATTGATAAGAACATAACATTCAAATCTTATTATACTAGGTTATTGACCCGTGGGCACCACAGATGGAAAAATATAAATAATGTAACATACACACTTTTCTAGCATCAAGTGAAATATAAATAATGTAAAAACATAACATTCAACTAAAATAACATCCATTTTACAATTACAAATTCGTAAATAGTTCCTTATAAACCACATTTGTAGTTTTATTTTTAACTTATCTTCCTTGTTTAATATAAGCATTTTAACACTGTCTCTACTCTTCACTCGTGATAAAGCCACATATAGTTGACCATATGTAAAAACCGGTTCTCGCAGGTATATGCCAACTCTTGCTAGTGATTGGCCTTGACTTTTATTAATGGTCATTGCAAAACAAACCGCAACAGGAAACTGTCTTCGTTTTAATTTGAATGACAGATTCTTATCTAAAAGAGTTAGACCACTACGAGTTATATAAGTGTGAAACCCAATGTTAGTACCTGAAATAACCTTTACTTCGATAAAACGCCTCCCCAAGTTAATTACTTGTAATCTGGTTTCGTTGCATAAACCGTTCTTCTTATCTATATTCCTTAGTAATATTATTGGCACACCAACTTTTAGAACCAATATATAATTAGGCATACCAGGCATAATTAAACCATTTAAAAAATTCGGTTAGTGTAATACTGGATCGAAACCAGGACCAACACCATCAGACTTTTCTATACTATTCTTCTTCAGGAAACAAAGAAAAAAATCTGTCATTAATGTCTTGGACAACCTCATTTAAAGGTGCAAGTATGACCCTTTCTTGAAAAGATGAAATATCATTAAAATTTTCCAATAATAATCGGATGAATCACTAATCAAAATATCATCTGGTATATCTATAATGGCGTTACCGTCATTTTCACCGCCAAGTTTTCCTTCACCAAGCTCCAACAACCATTCGGCAAAATCTACTGGTCTCTTCCAAATCTGATGCCTGACATCCGACCATTAACCTCATGTTTTTTGTTAACCTAAGAACCTTGCATTTGGACCAAATGTGGGATGAACTAAGTGACGCATTAACAATGTCACTACGTGATCCATTTTGTACTACTGGTAGAATTTGTCTAAAATCACCTCCAAAAACAATAACTTTCCCAATAAATTGATGTTCATAAGTGTTACGGTTACCACTTTTTAAAACATCTTTTAAAGTCCTATCCAAGGCTTCAAAAGCATGTTTATGTATCATAGGAACCTCGTCCCAAATAATCAGATCCGTTTTGCTCATTATGTTGCAAATATCTGGATTCCTTGTTATTGAACACGTAGAATCCTCAGTTAGATTTATAGGAATTAAAAATCTAGATTGAGCGGTTCTACCTCCCTCAAGTAACAAAGATATACCGCTGGAGGTAGCGTTTAAAACTATTTTAGCTTTAGATCTTATGGAAACCGATAATGTCTTCCAAATAAAAAGTTTTCCCAGTCCCTCCATAACCGTACACAAAGAAAATACCCCCTTCATTGGATCATTTGCTTTCATCATTTCATTATACACATCTCGTTGCTCAGCCGTTAATGAAATAAGAAGTCGTTGAAACTCATCAGTCATGACTTGTGTATCATAAACTAGCTCCTCGTTCATAAAATGATTTGTTGATGCAACGATAGAATCCTCATCAGGGAAAGGCATTGTAGGTAAATAACGCAGAGTATAATTATTTCGGAGTAGGAAGTTTTGAATTTCAAGTAACGCGAGGTTCTTTAGTTGTGCCTATGAAAGCACCAAATCTATAACGAATCACAACGAAATAAAACTGAGTTTTTAACTAAACATATTTGGTAATGTCTTAAAGTGTTTAAAAAGATAAGAAATTCTAATTATTTGATACCTGGATTTTTTTGCTCATTTGTTGTTTATAAAGAATGCCATCAATTAAATACGGCCAAGTCTTTTCCCATACATCATCTGGTCTAGATAAACTATATGTGATTAACATTGTAGCAAATAAACTTCGTAAATAATAACCACTTGCAGTATGACTTGCTTCTTCAATAGCTTCTATATACTCGTTGTCATCGTCTAAAAGGTCTCTTTTATAACAAGCATCTCTATAAGTAGCACACACTTTACCATCAACAGTATGAATATCTTCAAAGCACATAGGGTCTCTAACCTTGTTTAACAAAATTCTTAGATAGTATGCTTCATTGAAAGCTGGAGGAACATGATGAAAACGACCAATAGAAAAACCTCGTTTATGTAGGTCCCAATGTCGTTCATCTTGTTTCCAAACAAATTTTTTTGGAAACTCAATGTAACTTAGCGTTTGAGTAAGACCATATTTCTCATTACACTCCGTCCAAGCAGTGAATCTTGAAGAACCAATAGTCGGCTTGTTTAAAACATCTTCCACATCATCATCATCTACGAACACAACTGTTTGTTGTCCAAGTAAATGAAACGGAAGCCGGGTAACAGAAGGAACTCTATAACGGACGTCAAAAGAAAAAATTCTTCATGCAGCCTCACATGCAGATAGATATCTGCAATTATAAAACGCCTTAGCTTCGTCTGCCACTTCATTTTGATTGTCAGTCTTTTCTTGTACAAGTGATATAGTAGCACGATCCGGGCCTTTATTAATGTACTTAAACAAATACTTTATAGAACCCTCTCGATTACACCATTCAACATTGATATGGGCCTGATATTTTTTTAACAATTTCTTGTTATATGGAACAACATGTCTGTTGTCTAAATTGACCACAGACTTCACAACAACACTACCCAAATATCTTCTTCGATATTGACGTCTCATTCTGAATTTTTTGGGGAATTTTTTAGAATATGAGTTATCGACCATGCAAGAGTATTTAGGGTTAGCAACACCACAAGGATCATGCATCATGTGGTCGCTTACAAGCGAATAAAACTCCATGTCTTCATTCTTATCTGGAATTTGGCTGAGATAAATTTTTCTATATTCTCCAGATTATAAATTTTGTGATCGGAATGCAAAAACAGGCATATATGTGCATGGGGAAATCCACGTTTCTGAAATTCAACTGTGTAAACAACTGCACATGACAAGTAGTAGTAGATTATATAAGTTATTGAATACCAATAGAATATATGTTAACGATATATGGTATACTAACATAATTTTGACAATGGTAATGAATATTAACATTTTAAAAATTATGATAACGAACTAAAACCACACAATTACCTGCTTGAAGCTTTCCAAACAAAGCTCTATCCTTCAAGTCTTTCATTAACGAATCAAGCTTCATTCTGAAAAACCTACACAATATATCTGGCCTGTTTTTGGACTTGCGCCTTTTCTTTTGTAAAAATCGTTTGATTTCGGGCCAGTTTGGGTGTAGACCCGTGTTACACACAGGTGGAAAAACATGTTAACAAACATAATAAATTTAAACAACAAATTAAGCAACACAAAATTTCTTCAACTTTCAAACCAAAACGTTAACCATTTACAATGTCTAGATATTAAAAGTTTAAAGTTACAATAAGTTAGTGTGCACCAAACCACCCAAAAAAATCAACAAAAGAACTAAACATGTTCTTTCATATTAAACCACCATCAACTTCTTTAAATATTCTAACAAAAGAAACTCATTTTGCTTCACCACCTGAAACTTTAAAAAACCAATATCATCCAAATTAAATATACCATTAATATAATAACATGTTTAATAATGAAATCTCGTGTTACATACGGATGAAAGTTATAATAAAAGGAAAAAAATATTACATGTAATATGTAAATTGAGTTATATTATATAATTAGTTTTATTTATGACTTTTATAGTAAGTTTTTGATATATTTATATACTATTAATTATAAATTATAATTTGCAAACCAACCTTGGTGTTTGATTTATTTTAAAACAAAACATTCATACCGATATTATTATACATTTTATGTGTATAAAAATTATTTTTAGAAAAAAAATGTTGTCAAATATTAAAAAATATCTTTCTATAACGTTGGAAGAATTGGAGACGAAGACTCAAACAATAATAAACAATTTCAGTATCTTTCAATGGCTAGTAACATGTGTATCATACGCGTGAAAATTGTATATAAATATATATAGCGACATTGATGATGATGATGATGATGATAATAATAATAATAATAATAATAATAATAATAAATTGATAGTGTAATATTTATAAGAACAAATAATTTTACATTCATTAGAATGTATTACAATGTTGTTTTTAGTAAAACAAAATAACATACAAAGTAAATTGCCAACTTAAAACATCTTTCTAACTTAAACCATGAGGCCAAAAAGATATATCAATAAATACTACATCATGAAATATGAAGTCATAAAGTCTTGTTTATTAAACAATCATCGAAATAGAAAGAAATGTGTTGCAATTTTTATACTTGCAAAGAACAAAACTAAAATCACCACAAAATCAAATTCAGTGTATTGTTAATAAGAGAAATAAAGGTACAAATACAATTCACAAGCTTATAAACAAATCATAAATCTTTATATACATCCTTGGAATGAAAGAATGAATTTTATGATAAGAATTATATAAAGATAGTCATCATATCATACGCTTTAATAGAAGTTGTTTGACAAAATTATTACGCGGTTTTTATTTATAGATGATTTAGATAAACTTTGTAAGGATGTGATAGAATTAATTATGATGTCAGTTTTGTCTAAATCTAAATGTTAAATTTGAATATTAACGTGTGTCAGTTCCGGTTTAATTTGAATATTCATATTTTGTCAAATTTGGTTACGAAATGATTTATATATGAAAAATGAATATGTCTTGTTAGTTAAAAAAATAGCATATCTTAAAAATAACTTGTGATGACATGAATTCATACCGAACAAATTTGATATTCTTTTAAAATTAAAACAACCTGTTTCAAAATAATTACAAAATATAAAAAAAAATAGTTAATTAGTCAACTTCAAAAAATTATGGAAATATTTTTGATTTTTGAAGCATTATAATCAGGGGTTTAGTTTAGACATTATTTTTTACATTTAGGCATAATAAAAATGATCAAATATAAAAGAATGGAAAGTTTGTTGAGATTGAAGACTATGGAAAGCTTTAAAAGCTTGTATTTAATTTGTAAAATTCCGTATTTAATCGGGTTTAAATATGTTATGACTATTAACCATAAATAAAGCAATTATAGTGATTATTTAAAATTTGAAATTTACATATAAATTCGAAATGATTTATCTCAAATTCAGTATTTAAGCAACGCTTACTATATTTTTAGTAACATTAAAATTAAAAGTAAGTTATAATAATGATTCTAATTTGAATTTCGAATAGAAAATTGAAATTATTAATTTGAGGGTTTATTTTTATACATTAATTTTAACATTTATGCGTAATTAAAAATGGTCAAATATAAACAAATGGAAAGTTTGTTGACATTGAAGAATATGGAAAGTTTTAAAAGTTTGTTAGTACGCAATTAGTAAAATTCCGTATTTAATTGGAAATATATATGCTATGAATATTAATTATTTATTAGTTAAGAATAAATTAACAAAGATAATACTTATATTTTGGTCAAGCTATGTATTTAAAATCATTAATGCTGGAATTCAGTAATAATGCTTGAACATATTTTAGACATCAAAAATGCTTTAATTTTATACGTACTTAATCTTGTTAATTATGTCATGAATATTAAGCAAAATTTAAGAAACAAAGACTTGTATTTCAAGTAAGATTTTAAAGAAAAGTCAAATGGCCATCTTCATTAGAAATTTAAATATCAATTGAGGTCATTAATTTGTATTTTAAAAGGTAATACTGTAATAAAGCTGGAAAAGGTTTTATGTAAAAAACATATTAAAAAAGTAATGACAAACATATTTAAAATTGATAGAAATTTTCTATAACATCCACGCATATTAACAATCAAAACATGTTTACAATTAGTAGAAATTTTCAATAACATCCACACTCATTTGAGACAATTTGCTAATTCACAATCTTGGACCACCAGAAGCTGAAATAAATAAAATTAAATTAATGTTACATAATAATTTTATAATTTATATATACTAAATTAAAAATTAAAAACACATATTTTGGTTTAGCAAGAACTAACAGTGGATTTAACCGGAATATGTAAGACAATAATTCTAATGACCACCTAAATCAACCATATCTAAGAGAATAATTGTAAATAGCACCTAAATCAGTTTAGGAATGCAAGGCTTCCTTACATAGGTTTGCATTCTGTTGCCCTGCAAATTATTATTAAGATTAGTAAAAAGTTGTATGAATAATATAGTAAATTAATGAATGTGTTAACAATACCATTTCGTCTTGAACAATCATTTCGATGGACCAATCTTGCTCGGACTTTGAGTTGTCCTTCGGCCGCCAAAGTTTCAAAATACGGACCTTTAGGATACACTCATTGTTAAGAACATCAAGTTGGTTCAACATGGTGATATTTGTTGGCTCCATCTTGCTAGAAAAATTTAACAAAAACACAAAAAAATTAAAATTAAATAGCAATAACACTTTTAAGCCTCAAAAATGAAATATGAAAATGAAAGATATATAAACAACAAAAACTAAAAACCTTAGCACAAAGCTACTCGTTTTTACTAAAGAGACTTTGATGGTGTAAGAATTAGCTTATCAAATGTACATATTTATACGAAACGAATTAGGGTAGATAAAATTATTGAAGGAAGGTATAAATGTAACTGATTAGAAACATAAATTTAGAAAATTTCAAAAATTTTCAAAAAAAATATAGTAAGAAGGAATAGAATTGATATCGTAATTAATGGATTTTCAAATAATATGCAATCTTACATAATTAGATTCGAAATACAAGTAATATATTTCCAAATTTTTGAATTTTATGTAATGGTAGTTCTGTAAAATGCAATGTTACATAATGTAAAAATGTAAGTTACTAATTATATAGTATGTATTGTAATTCATATAAGGTGTGAAAATAAAAAGTTACTAATTTAGTTATATATATGTAACTCAATTGTTAATTAGTATATCGTAATTCTAAGTCAATGTTGACAATAATAAATGAATGGTTAAATGGGTTAACAATGGATTTGTAACTCAATTATAATTGTTAATAATAAGTCAATGGATTTTTATTTTAATTCTTAAAAGTAAATGACTGTAATTAAATCAGTGGGTCAATGGGTTAACTAACTTAATTATAGTAAAACTTAATGATTGTTAATTAAATAAAATTTACATTCAAATTTAGACCATAATTTAGACAATAATTAATTCAAATAGGAAGGGGGGAATATCAAATTTACAAATTTACAAATCCGTAATTAAAACTTTTTCCTTAATAAAATGGGTCATTCTTTCCTAATTTCCTTAATTTTCTTACGAGTTTGACAAATATAATTTAAATAATATAATATTTTAACAGAATTATAATATTTTAAATCGGTATCTCTATATTATATATATATATATATATATATTATCTGTAATCTCTATATTAAATCCGTAATCTCTTCTATTGATGAAATAACAAATAATTAATTAAATTATTTGTTATATATTATCTATAAAATTAACACATGGTGAATAAAATCAACCAAAAAATAACAAAGGTGGTGAATGAAATCAACCAAAAATAATAAAATTTTCAAAAATAAATTTTGAATATTTTGTATTCAAACTATAGCTACGATTTTAAAATATTACATTAATTAGAATATTTGTGTTGTTATTTAACTAATCTAAATTTACACTTTTAGCTAAATGTAATATTATAATATTACATTATTACATTATAATTTAAGTATTCAAAATGAAAAATTAAAGATTAAAGGAAAGAGGAAAGATAATAATTAAATAGCATTGATGAATCTTATTTTAATATATTATTGATTTATTTTATTCACTTGAAAATTAGAGAATGCATTGATATACATGGAAAGTATGAGAATCAACCAATAGGAAGGGAGTATATGGACTTAAAGCTTTGCTTTAATAGTATAGTAAGATGTTTAATGATTAAAACAGCTTCCATCTCGCCTCCACTATCATCCTTCCACCACATCTACCACCACCAAAACGTAATATACGAACACAGGGCCGTCTCCGAGAATAAAGAAATCCATGGTCTTGGCATGTTAATGACATGTCCTAATATATAAACACAATAACTCAAATATAATTTATCTAATTGTGAAGACAATAAACCAAATAAAAGTACTTTAGCAAAATGATATAATTAAAATACTTAGACGAATCATAAAGCTCTTTCAACAATTTCGAAAGAGAGCCATGAATGGTGAATTTCGTGCTATTATTTAATAATAGCACGTGGGAGTTAGTCCCGAGACAAACCAGTATGAATGGCGTACGTAGTATGTTGATTTTGTTACATATACTTAAATTTGATAGCCGTTGCCAATAGGATGACAATGACTATGGACAGGGGCGAAGTATACTTAGGACCAGAGCCCTCCCCCCTTGTTTTTTTGTCCAATAGTGTAAATTTATCCGTTTTCGTCCGAAATTTTTATACATAGTGTAAATTTAGCCGTTTTCGATCGAAAATTTGAGCCCGGCCTCCCCTGTTTGTGATTTTTTTAATACATTTTGAGTCTGTCCCTCCGATATCTTAGTCCAAGCTTCGCCACTGACTATGGAGAAACTTCTAGCTCGATTGTCAAACCGACTACTATACAGTGTGTTTTATCTATTGCTACTTCCCCACTTGTAGCTGATACACCAACTGGACGTTCAAAACACTCTTTTACACGAGAATTTATATGAGACTTTCTTTATTCATCAGCCTTCAGGTTTTTAGGATACCTGCTACCCAAATCACGTGTGTTAGTTAAAGAAATCTTTGTACAGTCTTAAACAAACACCAAGAGCGGGAAACAACGATTTGCAAATTTTGTTTACACAATGGGCTTTCGTCATAGCATTTGTGATAGCTCTGCGTATTTATTACTTTCTACGAACGACATTTTTCTCGTCACTTCGTCCCACAGACTTTCATGCAACGCTTGCCAGCCAAATTTGCAACAAAAGACTTTGTCCCGCTTAGTTATTTCTTAGTATTTTAGTCACTCGGCAAAGGTATGAAGTTTTTCCTTAATATCACCTATGTCGTTCAACAAATCTACATGCACATACCAACTATCAAATGCACACAAGTATGAAGGATAGTGTTTGTGTTCTTGAATGATACCGGATCACAAAAACCCTAACCTAATTTTGATTTATGTTTAAAGTTTGCCCAAAACACCCCCTCCAAGTTTTACTATAAACACATTTACCGGGTCATATGTTTATCTATGCTATTTTTTAAGTGATAGATTTTACACTATTGTCGGCAAGGAACTCTAGGAATGATGATTAACATCTTTAGAGAAAATATAAAAAATATTATTTATATATATAGATAGAGAACAAAAACAAATAAATGATATGGGGTTTTTTGGTCCTTTGTGCTGTTCACCTTGGATACCAATGCCCAAAGGCCTACATACTTGATGTACTACCGACCAAACCTCATTACCCCTATATCGTTTCTTTCCCAAAATTCATAAACAATGGAGGGCTTTTTAGTAATATTAGCAAGTGGAGACACACGTCATACTCACCCATTATTCCTTATTTGCCATTGTAGCTTCATTAAACAATAATCTTTTTAAGCATAGTTTAATAACCAATTCTAGAATCTAAATGTGGATGCTTCTCTTACCTTAAATGTCTTTTCAGTTTATATGACAAAACCACCAAATTCGTGTAGAAGTAGAACCTTTGTGTTTTATTTATTTGTCTAGTTCTTATTAAGATAATATAAAAATATTATGTAAATCACATGTTAGTGCTAATAGGATTACAACTTCCAACTAACCTTTCCTAAATAACAAATTGTGTTATCAATAAAAGTTTGTTTTGTAAATTTGTCTTGACTTGTGCTTTAACTAATTTGGTTATGAATTTCTTAATAAAATAATATTAAATTACTTTGTGATTAAGTTTTCAACCTATCTATTTTAACATATAGTACAAATAACAAACGTGTGATTATTAAGAAAATGGCTCTTGTATTGTGTTCGTTTGAAAAACACCATTGCTAGAAATTGGAAAAATGTTACTAAAGTTTTAGATGAACTTGAATATTTTAATATCAAAATGGGTGATAGTTTAAAAAGCGCGATTGGGAATGGCGAATCTACTCTTTTTGAGAAGATATTTTGGCTTGAACAAGATAGACTAATCACTAAAGTAACTTTTCCCAAATCTCTTACAAACTTTGAAAAAGAAGAACATTGTGGTGCGGATTAAAGGTTGATGAAGCAAGGGATTCATTGTACTCTTTTCCTTAGTCTTTACTAGAAGCATGTAAACCATCTGATCTACATTCACTCATCGATAACTTTCATCTGAAATAGCGATTCCATTTAGGTATTCTTGTTTAAAGTTTTAAGAAGTTTAATTAAGAAAGTAGTATTTGTTTATGATAATCTCTTATTTGATTGGGCAGCGCATCACCCAGTGCTCATTCGAGTTCATAAGAAAAGCAAGGAACAAAAGAAATTTTAACAACAATCACAAGGGAATTGACAAAAATATTTTAACGGATATTTATTTCTAAAATCCTATGGATAAAGAACAGGTAGAAGTTAATTTCTATGTTTCCGAATGATTGGTGCGCATTTAGTACATTTATATATATCTAAAAAGCTACAGCTATTAGGTTCAAGCCACCAGCTTCCAACTACAGCTAGCAGCTAGTTTTGCCAAAAATACCCTATAACTTGTATTGTAACTTTTTTCTAAACAACAATTGAAACTACACCTAATATCTGAATAAACCTTTCTAAAATAAAATATCAAGCTTTCATACTGATTTTAACGCTATAAACCCGACTCACTTGAAAATATGGATGAGATCGGTACTGTACCAGTACCTAAAATCCCGATCCAGAAAATCACAAATACTTGGTATTAGTACTGGTATCGGTACAACACTGAGATTTAAGATAACGTTCAGAAAATACCTGTCCCGTGTCAATACAAAACTCAAAAGTTTCACAGGTATCGATTTTGTTCATTCTGACTTGAAAACCCATTAAATAAAAAACAAACCCACCAAATGCTAGATTGTAACTTTTCATCCTAGCTCCTATTTTGATGCTTGTAACTTTTGTATTTTAACTAAAAAGATAAATAAAAATAACAAACTTTTAAATATTTATATAAACAAATATTAAAAGGTAAACGCTTAAAACACTTGCACCATACAAGCAACCAATGCACAAAACACACGATCATTCTGTTGCTAGTAGTAGTACCCCTTTTCCCATCGTCGTTAATTTCTTCATCCTCCATTATCACTCACTCACTCACTCACTCTCACCCACTTTCTTCAATTCTTATCTTTCTTCTTTCTTTCCACTTTCTCCCATTAATAATAATAATAATAATAATGGGTACCAGAATCCCATCTCACCAGCTCAGCAACGGCCTCTTCGTCTCGGGTCGACCCGAACTCCACAAAGAACGCCCTCCCACCATCTCCTCACGCGCCGTCCCTTACACCGGCGGCGAACACTCCGGCGACCTCGCCAAAATGTTCGACATACCCGACCCGGTTCCAAAACCCCACCGCAAGTCTTCCTCTTCCGGGTCATTCAGATCCGGCCCGAACTCCGGCTCCGGACCCATACCCAGACCCGTTTCCGGGCTTCACCCAACCGGGCTACTACTAACCTCCGGTCCAATCGGATCCAGAAGATCCGGCCAGCTCGACCCGAACCCACATCCACCGACATTGGGTTCCAATAATAAAGGGAAAACAATATACGGGTCCGCCGTTACGACGTTGGGGTTTGATGATGTGAGGTTAGGGTTTAAGGTATCGAAGACGTTAATGTGGATGTTGCTGGTGATAGCTGTAATTGGTTTGATGGTCGGAACGTTTTTATTTGTGGCGGTTAAGAAGCCTTTGATTCTATTGTCGGTGGTTGCGGTTTTGGTACTTGCGGGTGTTGTTATTATGTGGAATTGCGCGATTAAGAAGAGGAGATTGTTGTCGTTTTTACGGAATTACCCCGATGCCGAGCTTCGTGGTGCCGTTGATGGCCAGTTCGTCAAGGTCACCGGGGTAATTCTTCATCAGATATAAATTAAATTAATGTGCAAATTGTGAGAATCAAGTAAGCGTAGTGTCATTGTAATTACATAATCACACTATGCTTAAAATAATACCATATGAAGATCTTATATAAATAATGTGTAATTAATTATACATTCAATTCAATTATCTAGGATTTGGATCAGATACAAATTAAATTACCGTGCCAACTGTAAGAATCAAGTAGGTAATTATATATACAGCATAGTGTAATTATGTAATTATATTATAGTGTGACAGTCTACAAAATTGAATTGGATGTATAATTAATTATACATTATTTATACAAGATCTTCATATGGTATTATTTTAAGTTTATGCTTACTTTCTATAAATGGTATTGTTTATATTTTAATGTGGGTCTAAGTATTATAATTATAATGAAGTTGTAACGTGTTAATTAAAGTCTTATAATATCTATTGTTACACCATGTTGGATATGCAGATTGTGACATGTGGGAGTATACCTCTTGAATCATCATTCCAGAAAGTGCCAAGGTGTGTTTATGTTTCAACGGAATTGTATGAATACAAAGGGTTAGGTGGAAAACCGGCGAATCCGAAGCACCGGTGCTTCACGTGGGGGTGCAGGAATTCCGAGGTTCGTGTCGTTTTAACTTTTACGTTAATGATTTGTTCGTTTGTTTTGTTATTGTTCGATAGTCGATACTAATGTAATGTTTGATATCCAGAAATACATTGCTGATTTTTACATATCCGACTTCCAGTCTGGGTTACGGGCGGTGGTGAAAGCCGGTTATGGAGCCAAAGTAGCTCCTTTTGTTAAGGAAACGACAGTGATTGACATAACGAAAGAAAAGCTAGATTCGTCTCCAGATTTTGTTACTTGGCTTGCGGAACGCAGCTTGTCACATGACGACCGTGTTATGCGCCTTAAAGAAGGGTATGTTTCTTAAACGCGTATAAAACTATAAAACTACATAATTTGTTATTAAACAAATGATTTAATGCAGGTACATTAAAGAAGGGAGTACGGTTAGTGTGATGGGAGTTGTAAGACGACATGATAACGTGCTGATGATCGTTCCACCAACAGATCCGATTTCAACAGGCTGCCAGTGGACGTGTGGTCTTTTCCCGACCTATGTCGAAGGTCTTGTGTTGACATGTGACGAAAGTCAAAATGCGGATGTCATACCCGTCTAAACTTGTTACTCCCAACTTTCTGCTGTAAAAATTTGTGTATCGGGTATGTTTCGGGCGCACAACAGTGCAGAATATGGTTATGTAAAAAGTGGAAGCAAGAGTATATACCTCCTAGGTGATAATGATAAGATCAAAGAGGTAAAAGTTATGTATAGATGTTGGAAAAATGGTCCAAGGAGTTGTTACTTATAAAGATCAATCACTTTGTATTTATTTTGTTTTGTTGGTTATAACTTATATGCATGTATTATGTTGATGGTTATAATGCAAAAGCATCATCAACCAACCCAAATATTTGTGGTCAATGAATAATATACATTCTTAGGTTATGATTTTATATTTAAAATCCAGTGAAATTTAAAGTTTTAATTATTATTTTGATTGATATATTTTTTTAAACAATTAAATATATCATAACCAATACGTTTATTATTTATCGAACAAAGATGAGTCAAAACTCATTCGCATCTTATTAATATTCGGTTTTGAACCCGATGCTTTCCCAAAGTTTTAAAACTAATTGTTATATGAGAATTTCCTCTAATATAAATTGAATAACACAAAATTATAAAACTTATGGCGCCCTTAACCAATTTGCATCTTATTAATTTTCGGCTTTGAACTTGATACTTCCCCCAAAGGTTAGAAGCTAATTGTTATATGAGCAAAGGTTAGAAGCTAATTGTTATATGAGAGAATTAACTTTTATATAAATTAGATAACACAAATACAAAACATATGAGCTAAATTTGAAACATTGGTAAACTTTATACCTAAAGTACAAAAAGATAAAACATAGATGGCTAATAGATAACACAAATATAAAATATATGAGCTAAAGTTGAAACATTACGAACTTTATGGCTAAAGCACATAAATGTAAAACATACATGGCTAAAAGTGAAAGACTACAAAGTCAACTGTAGCATACAAACTTTTGGTTTTCAATGATATGTAGTATAATTATTTTTAGTTAGATTTGGTAAGTGTGTGAAGTTCATACTAAGCATATAATGTCTTTGGAGATTTCTCCATTATGTCAAAAATTTGGTTTCAACAAGCTTCTAAGGGCATGTGTATAGCGCTTTTCATAAGCGCTTGTTGCATTCGTGGACATGAGATATTATCCATGTTGAGGGCGGGTTTATGTGGTGAAGGATATGATCAAATGAGGAGGGTGTTTTGACGGTTAGTTATGGTATAACGTAGAAGAATGAAAAGAACCATAAAGCTAGAGAGAAATAAAAGAGAAACTAGTTATTATCTCATAGCCTATGTGATAGTGATGAGACACGATAACTAACATATACTGGTTATTTTATTTAATAACAGACACTTAGAAAAAAATAAAATATTTTTATTCATTTATTTATTTTACTTTTTTGGCTTTGCATTTGATGTATCGGAAATTATAATTTATACATACAAGAATATTGAGCTCTAAACCTTTAAGTTCCCAAAACTCATTTAATTTCGTGATTCATTATTAATGTAGTAAACATAATAATAATAGTCGGTCCATGACATAAATGTTATAAATTTCAAATCTTAATTGAGTCCCATCCAAATCTGGTTCATTTCTTAGGTCACTTGTCAAAAGTAGTTGCATCATCAATGTTGTCAATTATTATTCCTTTTTATGGGAATTTCAATTTCAAAATAAACAATAAACATATAGTGATAATTTATTTCACTAAACAATAATAATATATGGGTATGATCTAGAGAGAACTTTTTTTAAATAGAGAACTAATAAAGAATTATTTTTAAGTATTTTTAAAAAATTGTGATTTTTTTCTATCCTTCTTCTAATAAGATGATATTGTTCCTAAAAAAACTGTCTATGTAATACTTATGTGCACCAATGTGTATTGCATATATAAAATAGTGTTTTATTGCATAAAATACATTAAAAATGCATTATATAATACACACTATTGAATATATGCAAATGCAACACTATAATTGTATGCAAAACACACTATCGCATTTATGTAATACAACACTAATGCACATATGCACTATATCGTTTTTTTATTTTTTTTATATAATATAACACTATTGCAAATATACAATACAAACAACTGTGTGTGTGTGTATATATATTTTATTCATCACTATGTCAAATATCAAAATGCACACTATTGCACATATGCATTATAAAAAAGTCGATGTATTTTCTATGATGAAGAATAACAACATATAAGAAAAATAAAAGAAAAAAAAATAATTTTTTTTATTAAATTAAAAATACTTCGTTATTAGTTTTCTAGTTCTCTCTAATAAGAGGTTCTCTTATGATCCATTCCATATACAATATATATATATATATATATATTAACTGCAGTGTGGGCACCACTCGCTTGAAAATTGACATTTCATGAGGCGCTAGTCGATCATTCAAATTATACATTTCAAAATAATAATGAATATCAAGTAGCCTTGTTAATAATAGGATATAACAATCCTATTCAATTTTAAATATTATGCCGCTCTTTACTACAATACATCAAACACCATAAAAAGTATTAGAAAATACTTCAATTATTAATGGTGTTTATATCCGTTTAAAAAAGTATTAGAAAATGATTGTTGCTTCACATAGGTAAAAACTCAAGGCTTTTGCAAACTTAGTACTTGATTATGAATAATTTAATGATGAGTTATGGCGATGATGGCAAGCCATATATAAATAGTTTGAAAGAAGTTAATAGAGGTAGAGTTACATTCGTCGTTAAAAAGAAAAACAAAACTAAATATTATATCATTTAATGTTTAGGTAATATGGTGAAAGCTTTAAAAAGTTATACATCAAAACTAAAATTTTAATCTCCACTACTAAGGCTATGTGTAGTGGAGGGGCTACAATTGGGGGCGAATTGTGACACGTGACGTTCAGTCAGCAAATGGGACGAATTTGTTTTTGGGGTGTAATGGTGTAGGGGCTACAAGTTGGCCCCACAGTTTCTTTTTTTTATTATTTACTTTTTATAATTAAACTAATCAAATAAAAACCAATTTATCTAAATAATTAAATAAAAATGCATTAAAATTAAAAAGAAATACAAAAAAAATAAATAACTAAAAATATAAAAAAACATATAGCTCGGTTGGCGTACATGTTTAGGTTCGGGTCGGGAAATTGAAACAGTTAGCTCGGTTGGTTTAGGTTAATCGGGTTCCATTGTAAGTTCACGTTCGGTTGGTTTTGCGAACCATGGTGTTGACCGAAAGGAGGGAATGGGTGGTTCGGGTTGTTTCTAGGATTCATTTTGCATATACATATATACACACACACAACATATGTACATATACATATACATATATAACACACACAAGATATATACATATATGTATATATATATAACACACTAGTACTATAATAATAATAAAATCAATCTTCTTCCGGTGACAAATAACACACGCCACCGCCCAAATTGCCCCAATTTCGCCCAAGGGGGCGGTGTTCGCGCCCAAATATCGCCCAAACTCTAGCCCACTACACATAGCCTAAGGCTAAGGGTAGTGAGGCTTGATCAAGCCCCAAGTGATCCAATACATTTACGACACGCAGACGCTGACATGGCTCGTGATCAAGCCCCTCGTTCAAGCCCCAAAGGGTGTAGTGGGGCTTGATTGATCCACCCCTAAGTTACTAATTCAACCATTGCTCAACTCTCGTCCAAGCCCCACGGTCCCGGCCACGGGGCTCGTCCACGCCCCTGACCACTTGATGGGTGTAGGGGTGTTCGCGAGCCACCTAAGCCGCCACCTGGATCACGCCCCTTCCTTCACCCCCATTACCCACAGCCTAAGACTATCCCATGCACGCCGCAAACGACTATCGTGAACGGGTGGCCGAGCAACCTGGATGGCGAACACCGCACCGGGATGGTGCGAGAGGAGCAACGAACGACACATGCGAGCCGGCTAATGGCCGCGATAGGCAAAACATGAAGGGGTCGGTGGCACGAATGGCTAGCGGGCTACAACGGGCTCAAGTGAACAGTGACGCAAACGACAAGGGGTGAAGGGTTAGGAACAATCAGCGCCACATGACACATAGGCAAAACATGAAGGGGTCGGTGGCACGAATGGCTAGCGGGCTACAACGGGCTCAAGTGAACAGTGACGCAAACGACAAGGGGTGAAGGGTTAGGAACAATCAGCGCCACATGACACAATATTATACGATAAATCTTAGTGATGACTTTAACCATAACACATAACTTAAACAATTAAAAATGTGTAACCTTTTATCTATTCTATCTAGATTATCACTAAAATTTAACCAATAGTTAAGGAAATTTAATTGGTCAAACATTTAAGATTATAAGTATAAAAACAAATTAAAGCACAAAATGTTTGGTTTCTCTAGTGGATACTCAAGTTTGATCCTTACTCGTGTCACTTTTGATGGATATTAACAATAAATGATTTGAGCTAGGCCTTGTTGTTAGTTCAGATTCCTAGCCTCGTCTTACGCTAGAGAGTTTTGCTCTTATGGCGGCGCAACGACTGTCAAGTAGCAGCCGATAAGGTTTCCCGGGAAGCCCAAGACAAACTCTAAAGCCAACGTGAACCCTGTTAAAACAACATAGTATGAGCAGAGTGGAAAATCGAAACTCTCCAAATTCGTGGTGCATTTAGAAATTTTTTCATACGAGTTTGAAAAATTTCGAGGTACAGACTACTGACTGTTTATTACTTAGATTTGGGTTTTCTACGGGTTCGATGTTGAAATTTCTATGGGTTCGATGTCAAAAAACACTAATATATAAAACTAAAACAAAATTTTGTACGAGTACAACCAAACCGGTTCCTCTAAACTACGACCCTGCTCCAAATTTAAAAAGTCTGTAAATACAACAAAATCATCTTTTAAAAAGTCGTAATTTATATTTGGAAAACAATTCAATATCAGATGAGTGACTACATGAGTGAAAGTGAGTACGGCGTCGTATCGATGGTTATTCCAAAACAGAAAGCGCACAAAACGCAATTTCAAAAATTTAAAACCCCAAATCAAATCAAATCAAATCAAATCAAATCAAATCAAATGTTTGTTCCTCAATAAATAAAACCCGAAACTAAATAATTAATCCATAAACACAAATTCAAATGGTGACTGTATCATCATCAGCTGCCATTGGCTCTTGCTCAAAGGTTCATCAAAAGATCTATCACCAATGGTTCAATTATGCCGATTCAGGTCCTAATTCATTTAAATCGCTATTTTAGGGTTCATATTTAATATATTACTGATTGTAGTATAATTATGTATTTATGTTTGTTTGTTTGTAGATGGTGATGGTAGGATAACAGGGGACGATGCCACGCTATTCTTCGCTAAATCGAATATCGAAAAACATCAGCTTAAGCAGGTCAATTAGACCTTTACTTTTACTTTACTTTATTCATTTCTGTATTTATATTTAGGGTTTCGATCAAATACAAATTAAATTAACGTGTTAACTGCCAGAATCAAGTAGCGTAATCATATATACAACATAGTGTAATTATAGTGTAGTGTAATTACATAATTACACTATGTTGTATATATAATTACACTACTTGATTCTCACAGTTAGCACGTTAATTTAATTTGTATTTGATCTAAAAACTAAAAGTACTAGTATTATTAGTTATTAACCATATGTAGAAACCAAATATATTTGTTATTAGCCATATGTTAAAAATAAACAAATAGTCATCGGTAGATTTTGTTTTAATGGTTGCGGTTAATATATTATGGTTATTTCGGTTCTTAATAAAATACAAAACCGAACCAAAACCAAAACGAACCGTTGGTTTCTAATTCGGTTTGGTTTTATCGGTTTTTTCGTTTTTGTGCAGACCCCTAGAAAAGATGTTTTGGTTGATTTCCCCTAAATTCCGCTATCTCTATATGTTTTCATAGTCCAATCCTTTGTTCTCTGCTCATAGTTATTGTACCTTTTGAAGGTTTGGGCGACTGCGGATTCTAAGCGTCAAGGATTTTTAGGCTTTAAAGAGTTCATCATTGCTATGCAGGCACGCCTAACTAATTCCCTTTTCTTATGTTTTTTAGATCTTAATGTTGTTGTCTTGTCCAGATCTTATCATCTGATGTTGTTCTTTTCGTTGATAACAGTTGCTATCTCTCGCACAAGCTGGACATGATGTAAATGCAGATGTATTGAAAACCATAGGTATGCTAGTTGGTTTTACTCATTTCATAATTCATAGTAATTGTTGAGGTTAACTTCTTTGTTGGAGTATATTTATCTATGCCGGTAAATAGATGGTGAAATGCATTATTGATGTTTCGTATCATCCTTTATTTGGTTTTTGGTAGAAGATGTGGAGTTTTTGGAACCTCCGTTGATGGAAGGTTTGGATTTGCTTTTGGCGGTAAGTATCCATATTGATACTTATTATTCATGTTACAAAAATCTCTCTTATATTGACGGTTTTTTCTTTGTCATTTCTAGAAGCATAACTGTTCAAGACACAATGGTGTCCCTGAAACAAACGGTTGGTTTCCACCAGCACTTATGTTGTAAAATTTTATTAAGTGTTTCTTGTTATCTTAGTTGGTTCAATGTTATGAAGGTGTTTTGGCAGTGCAGCATGCACCATCAAAGAGTTTATTTACATCAAGACTTAGTAAGAAGGTACTTCAAGTAAATGCATGAAGTTTTCAATTGTTTCGTTGTGCTCTTTTTGTTCCATTAGCATGTTTTTTTATAAGGATACCGTCTCAGACATCTGGTAGCTCATCTCTCGGTAAAGTCACATCTATAGTCGATGGGCTAAAGAGACTGTACAACGAAAAACTTAAGCCTTTGGAAGTTGCTTATCGTTACAATGATTTTGCATCTCCTCTACTGGTGAGACATCTCCATTTTTCGTGTCTTTTTTTTTTCCATTTACGAATTACGATCATGTTAATCTTTGCCACTATGCTTTAAGCGTGTTATCATCATGTGTAGACAAATACCGACTTTGATGCAAAACCTATGGTAATGCTTTTGGGTCAGTACTCAACCGGGAAGACAACATTTATTAAGCATATTCTCAAAAGCAACTACCCAGGTTAGTTAGTTTTTATAAATTATTAGTGTGGAATTAACTTGTGCACAACTTTTTTTTAACAAATATGCCAACATAAATATCGTAATTTTCTTTTACATGAACAGGAGCTCACATTGGACCAGAACCCACAACAGACCGATTTATTGTTGTTATGGTAATATATCATCATTTTATTGTATAGTTGTTGGGATATGTTGTATGCTTAGGTGGTGCTATATGATTTGTATGTTTTACTCGTGCTTGTTGTATAGGGAGGACCTGATGAGAGAAGTGTACCTGGAAACACTATTGCTGTACAGGCGGATATGCCGTTTAATTCCCTCACTACTTTTGGTGGGGCATTTCTTTCAAAATTTGAGTGTTCTCAAATGCCACATCCGGTAAGCTCATAATTTGGGTTTCACCAATGGTTCATCATGGCATTCAAATGTATTTACCAGCTTAACCAATATGATTATGTATGTCTAGCTTCTGGAGCATATCACCTTTGTTGACACTCCCGGAGTTTTGTCTGGGGAGAAGCAGCGCACACAAAGAAGCTATGACTTCACCGGGGTGATAAAGTGGTTTGCAGAAAAATGTGATCTTATTCTTCTTCTGTTTGACCCTCACAAACTAGACATAAGCGATGAGTTCAAGCGAGTGATATCTTCGTTACATGGTCAAGATGATAAGATCCGTGTTGTTCTTAACAAGGCTGATCAAGTTGATACGCAGCAAGTAAGTTATAAAATGTGAATTTGCCAATTTTTAGACATTACATGCTAATCAGTTGATGCAAATTACATGAATGTATATAACATATTAACATGTTTGTTCCTTGAAGTTGATGCGAGTTTACGGAGCATTGATGTGGTCACTTGGAAAAGTGCTCAACACACCTGAAGTGACACGTGTTTATGTTGGGTATGCATTTCTTCCATTTCATGCTCTATTTACTTGCTAATCATCGCTTTCTTCATGTATTCTAGACGGAATTACAAATTTTGTCCTTTAAACATATGCAATATATGGATCAGGCCCTTTAAAAAGTTTATTTGCAGGCGGTGTCCTTTACATGGCATGTTTGTTTGATTTTCGTCTTTTTGACTAACTGGCATCCAAAAACACCGTTAAGTCTTGGCATGTGAGGGCATTTAAGTCTTTTTACGCATACTATTTAAGTATTCATAATTAAAAAACAAATTAAATATATTATTAGAAAAAGAAACTAAATAAAATATGTTAAACAAAAACCTCGTTACGTCTTTGCATGTTTGGATTTATCTGAGTTTTTGGAAGACAGTTAGTGTAAAGGACAAAAAGCGGATGTATTTTGTCATATAAAGGACACCGCCCGAAAATAAACTTTTTAAATGACCTGATCCATAAATCGCATATATTTAAAGAACAAAATTTATAATTCTATCTATATTCTAAGCACCCCATGTTTGGTAATAATGGTGAGTTTTTGTTTTCAATATGTTTGAAATGATGTGAACAGATCATTTAATGACAAACCGATGAAAGAAGAATCACTTGATTCCATGGGCAAGGAGCTTTTTGAAAAAGAACAGGATGATCTCCTTGTCGACTTGATGGACATTCCAAAGAAGGCTTGTGACCGTCAAGTATGTTTACCTTGTACCATAATTACACTAGCTTTTGATGAAAATCTAACTTTATGAACTGGTTTGCAGATCAATGAATTTGTGAAACGTGCTCGAGCTGCAAAGATTCACGCGTACATAATCAGCCAGTTGAAAAAAGAGATGCCTTCGATGATGGGTAAATCTAAAGCTCAACAGAAGCTCATAAACAATCTTGAAGATGTTTTTGCCAAGGTTTTTATTCTTTTAAAATGGTTATAGACAGATTAAGCATTTCTTATCTGTTATTAATGTTGATAATTTTTGTATTTGACCTTGTATAACACAGGTCCAAAAGGAGTTTCATTTACCGGCGGGTGATTTTCCGGATGTTGAGCATTTTAGGCAAGTTCTTGGTGCATACAACATCGATAAGTTTGAGAAGTTGAAGCCGAAGATGATTCAGGCTGTCGATGAAATGCTCGGATATGACATTCCAGACCTCCTAAAGAACTTTAGAAATCCTTATGAATAAAAACCGGTTTAATGGTGGATTTCTTATCCATTGTGTTTTCTATTAATTTCATACCCTGCAAATAGCTTTTACTATTTACTGGGTACTTTTATTTTCAGTTCATTGTATCGGAAAAAAGACTTTTGTCTATGGAATGTTTAAAATTTGTCCGTTTTCTTGGTTGGGAGTCGCAAGTACAATGAGAAATTAAATAATCTTGCTCATCGTTGGTTATAAGGTGGGGCTGGGTTCGATAAATGTTTAGGCCACGTTTCGACCGGGGGATGAAATTTTAAATAAACTTTATATATTTTTTACACCAAGATTGTTAATCAGATTAGCAGAATCAAATAGTAGTTAAAAACTTAATATAAACTGATTTTTTTTCTTGATGTTTGTATATATTTTTTTACAGATACTGCAACTTATCTGAAAGCTATAAACATATGGAGATATTTTAGTGAGCTTAAGAGGTTTCAACGAGTTGAACCGTTTAACTTTATGGTTTCAGTAACTTTATACATAAAATCAGAGTCAGTAACTTCAGCAGTTAAATTGCAATTGAAGTGTGATTCGCCTTCTGGTGCAAATTGAAGTTTGATTCGACTTCTGGTGCAATGACATGTGGATGATAGTTAAGGCTTAAGTTCTTTAAGGACTCATGTTTAAAACATGACTAAAAAGTGGTGGGTTTCTTTATTGATGGTGTTCTTGGATAAGTCTTGGATAGGTCAAATATAGAGCGTCAAAATCAGTATGACCGGTTAATATCTCGTCTCAAATAACCTCAATGGTTTATGGGATAGTTATAAGTTTTAAGTTACAAATACTCATAAATTTTAACTTTTCCAAACCCCTTATAAGTTATAAGGAGGGGTGTACATGGTGATGCGGTTTGGTGCGGTTTTCGGCAAAAACCAAACCGAAAACCAAAACTTTGGTTTTGGAGTTTTTGGAACCGTTCCGTTTCGTTTTCGTTTTGTTTTTTTTGGTTTTCGCCATTTGACCTTGACAATTTTAGGCCGAAAAAAAGTTGGCAAAAATAAATAAATAAATAAATTTAGGTATAAATAATTTTGTTAATTGTAAAACAATAGAATATTATACACTTGATCAAAAATATTTGAATTGCATCTTTATTAAATTCTTATAAATTACTTAATATAAAATATAACAAAACAAACATTCAGGATTTTGGTTCGGTTCATTTTTTTTATTTTTATTAAATGCAAAACCAAAACCGAACCGTTAGTTTTGCGTGTTCAAAACATGACTAAAGAGTGGTGGATTTCCTAATTGATGATGTTTTCGGATAAGTCCGACATAGAGTGTCAAAATCGGTATGGATGGTTGACATCCCTTCTCAAAAATTCTAACTTGGTGTGCAAATGAGCCGAGTTGCTCCCGAGCTACACGAGACCGGCTCGTTAAAAGCTCAATCGAGCCGAGCTTACTCGAGCCTAAAAGTAAGCTCGTTTGATAAACAAGCCCGAACCCAAGCTTCACTTATCGAGCCCGAGTCGGCTCATGAGCCAATCATTTATATAATTTTTAAAATATGTATTTTAAAATTATTAATTAGTATATATAATGTTATGAAAAAATAAATAAAAATAACTAAATAAAATAATAATAATGAAATATTAAAATAATTATAATTATAATCATATAAATAATAATTAATAAATAACAAACAAGTCGATCCCGAATAAAGTCTGAGCTTGAAAATCTATTCACGTTCAAAACTTCGAGACCTATTGAATTGACACTGAAGTGAAAGGTAATAATAATAATAATAATAATATGTTTAGCCGGCTACAAAAGGAAAAGAAATGCCGTACCAGCATAAAATCTGAACTCTCAAGTGCCGATTAACTTTATAAATCAACACCAACATCATCATCGGTGGAATATTATTATAACATAACAATGGATAAATCATCAAAATCAAAAATTGGTAGAAGATTTGAGGGTAAAGTGGCGATCATTACAGCTTCAACTCAAGGCATAGGCTTCAGTATTGCCCAACGACTCGGCCTTGAAGGCGCCTCTGTTGTCATCTCTTCTCGCAGACAGGTTATATCTTCATGGATTTATTATTATTATTATTATTATTATTATTATTATTATTTTTGCTGAAATTAAGTTTATAATAATCAATACCCATTTGGGCATTTTCTCAACAAAACATTAGTTGTTATAATCTTGTTGATCTGAATTGAAAAAACCGGACAGAAACAAAAACCGACGGTGTGGTTTTGCATGTAATAAAAACCGAACCGAATTACTAGATTTTTATATTTTCATATTGTGCGCACACATAATGTATTTTATGTGTGGGCCATCGAGTGGGCAAAAGTGAAAATGTACTAATTTTGACGTTATTTCACTAATTTCGTGAAAATAACGTTAAAAGTGGCGGAAGGTTAATCAGGTATAATGTGGTTCCGGATGGGTTGAGTGTTATGTGTCTTATGTCCAAGGCTTGATGCAAGACTACTATCGTGCCGGGGATCTCACCGGAAGTAGTCTCTCTATTCCTATGGGGTAGAGGTAAGGCTGTCTACATCATACCCTCCTCAGACCCTACCATATTTTTGCTATTGGTGGGATTTGCTGAGTACGATGATGATGATGATGATGATGATTTTAAGTAATTTATAAGAATTTAATAAACATGTAACTAATATATTTTTGACCAAATGAATAATAGTATATTAGTTAGCGATTAACAAAATTATTTATACCTAATTTCATTATTTTCGGCCTAAAATTTTCAACCTAAAATGACAAAAACTTAAAAGACCGAAACCGAAAAAACCAAAGCCGAACGGTTTCAAATATCCAAAAAGCAAAGTTTTGGTTTTCGATTTGGTTTTAGCCTAAAACTGCACCGAACCGCACCACGCACACCCCTACCTTTTCATACATACATATCAGCCGAAATGCTAATGTTTAATTTGACTTCAAACATATAATCAATTTCAGAGAAACGTCGACGAGGCGGTGAAAAAGCTCAAAGCACAAGGAATAGAAGTGTTAGGGTTAGTATGCCATGTTTCTAACGCTCAACAAAGAAAGAATCTCATTGAACAAACAATTCAGGTGAGAATGGTTTTGACTTTTGACCTCTAACCGATCGTTTCTCATTGACCGTTAAGTAGATAATAACACGGTTGTGTTGTTTGTCTGATAATATTTACCTTTATGTTATTATGTACACAGAAATACGGGAAAATAGATGTAATAGTGTCCAATGCCGCTGCAAACCCGTCAGTTGATGCTATTCTCGACACCGAGGAATCGGCCCTTGACAAGCTTTGGGAAATCAATGTCAAAACCTCTATATTACTTCTTAAGGTAATAAACTACTTTTTATTAAGCTGTTATGTACATATGGGGCCGGCTCAAAAAATATGGAGGCTTAAATCGAAACAAGATTTTGTGGCCTTTTTATGACAATTGTTAAGGAAAAAAATTTTGGTTATTACAAGTTTTGAAATTATAACTAATACTTTAGTAACAACCAAGCCTACCACCACACTAATACATTACTTTGAGTTTACTTTACCCATTATAATATATCTATATATAATGTTTTTTTGCACTTGGAGAGTTGGAGGCCTTAATTAATGTGGGCCTAAAGCCTTAACTTGTTTTCGCTGTCCCACAAGACACCCCTGTGTACATATGTTTTGTTTTGAAAATTTGAAATGATTTGGCAGGACGCGTCTCCTCACTTAACCAAAGGCTCGTCTATTGTTTTCATATCTTCTATAAGTGCTTACCAACCTCCGCCCGCCATGGCCATGTATGGTGTCACCAAGACCACTCTTCTTGGTCTTACCAAGGTGTTTAATAAACTAATAAATAGTAGTACGATGGTCTGTCATCGACGCTTAACATTATCTTCTTTGTTTTTATTGATTCGAGCGCTTGGTGTAGGCGCTTGCAACTGAGTTGGCCCCACATACCCGTGTGAACTGTGTTGCTCCCGGGACCGTACCGACACACTTTGCAAGTTTCCTCACCGATAACGATACTATAGTAAGTCCTAATCATAGTTCAGATTTTGGATATTATGAAACTAGTTAATTACATTGGTTTGTGTTGTCAGAGGAACTCGGTTTTAGAAAAGACGTCGTTGAAGAGGCTTGGGACGCCGGAGGATATGGCAGCCGCCACTGCTTTCTTGGCGTCTGATGAAGCTTCGTATATAACTGGTGAGACGATTGTGGTTGCCGGAGGAATGACTTCTAGGCTGTAGTTCTTCTGCCAAAACTATGTAGAGAACCACAAGATTATGTGAAAGAAGTAATAAGTTTGTTAGGCGCTCAACGTGTTCTTTCGGGTTATTATGGGAACCCAACCGTGTAATTGGTTTTCTAACGTGTTTTAATCGTGACATTTACGAACCGTAAGTATACTCGTAATAAACATATTCGTTTTTTCACCTTGTTTAATATAACGTTATACAACCCGTATAAGATAGTTTGGTCTAACCATTTGATACACCGATCCAATTCACAATTAGTTCACGCATTAGTTTATTATTAAACAAAGCCGCATGTCCATATCCTATTCGTTCTTACTTTTTTTCTTTCTAAGATTTAAATTCACTAATAATTTAATTTTTCGTTAATAACTTCTAATCAACTTTTTAAAAAAATATAAATACATAGTTACGCTTAACTTGTTATTGTGAACAATTTGATATAAATTTTATAAAAAAACATTATTACTTCAAAAAAAATATATTTTAATATGGGTTCGCACGTATTTTGGATAAAACTTATGTAGTTTGTATCATTTGTAAGTGTAATTTTACATTTCATGCTACGATTGTAATTTTGCTTTTCTACTTTATTAAGTATAATAAATATAAATATTTTTTAACATTAAATATGTACTGTTTATTTTTAATAAAGAGTTTTTTTTTTTTATATTTCTAGACATTTTTAATAAGAAACAACAATTATAAATTACATTAATTAAATAATTAGTGAAGTTTGGGTTGTTAATAAGTGTGGAAAGTTTGGTTTGGTTTGGTTGGGTTAGATATGTGAAAGAGAAAGAAAAATAGTATTATACTAACAAAGATTGAGTTGTTTGGTTTATAAATGAGGATGATCTAAGACTATGTGTAGTGGATGGAGCTCATATGTGGGCGTTTTGTGTCATGTGACGTCACATCATCATAGGATTTTTTGGCTAAAATTGGTGATGTGGATGAGTCAATTTAATTCATTACCTAATCATTATTTTATTATTATTCTTATATTAAAAAAGAAAACAAATAAGGCAACCAATCACCTTCACCCAAAGAAGCTTTGTGGGAAGCGCTCCCCCTCCAAAACGCTCTGGGGCTTTGGAGCTTTTTAGGTGGAAAAACGTCCCACTGCACACGGTAAGTGACTGATACAACTAACACTTTTTTTATTATTATTTTTATACCCAAAAATTCAAATTAGTAATTTCATCCGTTACACTGAAACTGAAATGTTTATGAAAATAAAAAGGAACATATTTTAGGCGGCTATAATATAAAAAATGAAAAGAAAGGCCGTGATCTAATATTTAATGGATATTCCGGCATCAGTGGTGGTGTGGTATCTACATAAATCTGAATCTGAAGTTAATAAACAAACAATATCATTAACAATGGACAAATCATCAAAAATTGGTAGAAGATTTGAGGGTAAAGTGGCGATCATAACAGCTTCAACTCAAGGCATAGGCTTCAGCATTGCCCAACGACTCGGCCTTGAAGGCGCCTCTGTCGTCATCTCTTCTCGCAAACAGGTTCATTGTTTGATTGACTTCAAGTTTGATTTGTACATATTTGCATGGAATTTGATGACCAGGAATTCAAATTGTCAGTAACTTAAATAAATTACTACTGGACGTAATTTCAGACTCCAAGTCACAAGTCAGTGATCTTGAGGGACAAATAATGACATGTCAATCATAGTTGGTTATGTTTCCTAATTGTTTTATAAACCGAGTTATGTTAGTCCATATAAACCGAGTTATGTTAGATATTATAGAATGTGTGAGATGCAACTGAGTTAAGCTTCATCTAGAGACACACACGAGATGTGAGCTAGGGTTCATGAGTGAGTGGAGGTGCACAAATCGGTTTTTTTGAAAAAACCGGTTCGGTTATTAACCGGACCGGTTTTTTTTATCCAGAAAAAAACCGGTTCGGTTAATAACCGGACCGGTTATTAACCGGTTTTTAATGGTGAAAACTCAAACCGGCCAAACCGGTTTGGACCGGTTTAAAAACCGGTTAGAACCGGTTATTAAACCGGTTTTTTATAACCGGTTTTTAATAACCGGTCTAACCGGTTATCCGGTTTTTTTTTTTTTTTTTTTTTTTTTTTTTTTTTTTTTTTTTTTGCTTTAGGGTTTAGGGTTTAGGGTTTAGGGTTTCGTTGTTAGCATTCTTTGCTTGGAAGATTAAAAACACATAACTTTCATTTATAGCTTTTACATTAAAAATACAAACATTAAATCGTTATCGCATATTCGTAACTCAAAAATACAAACATTAAAGAATGCTTAGACACGATTACATTAACAAGTTGATGTTTGTTACTCATTTTCTTCGCTACCCGATCCCGAGCTATTCCTTAGGTAATCGTCGTACGCGGCTTCTTCATCGGTCATTGGTTGAATGTGTCCTTGATTGACCTCGTCTTCATACAAGGCCGCCTCATAGTCCATTTCCCCCTCGAGTGAGCGTTGATGTTGTGCCCTGTCTAAAGAGTCCAAGTAATCCTTGTAGCAAATCGACATCTCTACAGCTGCTGGAGTGAGTCGAGTCCTCCTAATCGATATAACCCTGCCAGAAACAGAAAAAGCAGACTCCGAAGCTACCGTGGAAGCTTGGACCGTTAGTAAATCTTTGGCCATGGCGGCGAGGATCGGAAACTCATCCTCCTTACCTCTCCACCAAGCCAGCAAATCAAGACTTCTAAATTCATCCGGAGTCATGTGTTTCACAAAGTTGGTACCACCATACCTTCCAAGTTCACTGCTTGGGGTGTTTACCCTTTGACGTTTACCGGCGTCTTCCCAAATCATGTAGTACATCCCCATTTCAAGGTCGGTTTGGGATTGGGATTGGGCAACAGCTCTTAACGAGTCATGAATTTGGGAAGACGACCCGTGTTTTGTAAGGTAAACATCATACATGTTTGCCAATGTGGTGTTGAAATCATTCTTTAAAGTTTGGCTATGATAGGGGTTTTGATCGTCGTTTAACCCTAGCTCATCACAAATTTTTTCTATTAAAGCTTCAACACCACCAACATTGATGCAAGGGTTTAACGCAGCCGCACAGGTCAAAACAGCGGGTAGTTGTTGAAAATATTTTATAAATTTTTCTTTCATTTTTGCACCCATATCAAAATAAGGTGCACCCCTACAATGAATTTCAGTCAACTTTGTGCACATGACAGCAATTTTTGGTAAAGCAATGGGGCTTGTTGGATAGTAAACCCCGGATAAACTAGTTGTGCAAGATTTAAAAATTTGAAGAACCTCCGTAACGATCTCAATCAATAACCAGTTTCTAGGATCGTACGGTGCACATTTACCCCTACTTGACATTATTTGATGAAACGCAACTAGTGATTCTTTTTGTTGGATGGCTTTCTCAAACATATCACAAGTCGAGTTCCATCTTGTTGGACAATCCCAATTGGGCCCCAACCATTGACAATTAGCTTCATCACAAAATTTTTTGTATCTTGAAAATGTTTTATTGTTGCTAAAAACATCTCGTAACATTCTTTTAAAATTGTTTCTTTGCGTTTCGATCACGTTTAACCCATCTTGCACGGCCAAGTTGATAATATGTGCAATGCATCGGCTATGAAAAAACGCTCCATCACAAATAGGTTTATACTTTAATTTTAAATGGCCAACCGCGGCCGTATTGTTGGACGCGTTATCAAACGATATTGAAAAGATTTTATCTTCAATCTTGTATTGTCGAATGACTTTATCCAAGAGTTTAAAAATATTTCTACCCGTGTGCGGGTAATCAAACAATTGAAACGCAACGGTTCGTTTCATCATTTGCCACGACCGGGGGTCAACCCAATGAGCCGTCACACAAATGTATGAGTCGGGCGAACCATTAGGTACCGACCACACATCCGTTGTTAAGTTCACACCAGTTTGTAAGTTTGAAAAGTATGAAATTAGTTCGGATTTAGCGTCTTTCCATGCTTTAAGCATATCTCTTCTAAGGGTCGAACGACTTACGTGTTGGTAGCGTGGTTGAACATACTTTTGCATCATCTGCGTGAATTGAGGGTTGTCGAAGTGGTTGAAAGGAAGTGATTGTTGAATCACAAAGTTGCCAAACTGTTGACGTACCGCTTCAAGGTCGTACGTAAACACCGTTCCTTGATTCGTCATCTCCGGCTGCGAACTACTTCCGGATTCGTCCTTCAAGACCTTGCAAGAGGGCTTTTCTACATGAGCTCTTAAACTGGAGTTTGCTTCTTTGTTATAAAACTTCAAACAATGTTTGCATCTAGCTTTTTGGGTTCCGTTAGACATTTCGCATAGGTCGAAATGTTGCCAAATATCTTGGTTTCGTTTCGTGGGGATGACCCGAACGACGGTTTCTCCCGTGTTCGAGGCACCCATGTTGACCGATGAAGCAGCACTTTGGGAGGCCATGATAATCGACAACGAATTAAGAGTGGTATACTCGAGTATGAAATAAACGACTACGAAAGAAGAGCGTTTGGAGTTATAATCGCGTATGAAATAAACGTTTAGAGCTTTTGGAGTTGTATAATCAAGTGTGATCTAACCAATACCCAACCTAAACTATATATAGATGTTTGTGGGGGTTAAAAAACAAAAAAAACGGCAAAAAAAACGGGCAAAAAAAAAAAAAAACGGCTATAAAGCCGTTTGGTAACGTTCGAAAACCGGTTTAACCGGTTAACCGGTTATTAAAAAACCGGTTAACCGGTTTTTTTATAACGGCTATAAACCGGTTATTTTAAAAACCGGTTAACCGGTTTTTTAATAACCGGTTATTAAAAAAAACCGGTTTTTTTTATAACCGGTTACAAAACCGGTTTTGGCTCCAAAACGTATAACCGATACGTAAACCGGTTACGTAAACCGGTCAAACCGGTTTTTAAAAAAACCGGTTTTTAAAAAACCGGTTTTCCGGTTAACCGCCCAAACCGGTTCCGTAACCGGTTTTTTTGAACACCTCTCAGGAGAAGTAACCAACTAATCTTCATTCTTTGTTTTCCGTTAATATATGTTTACCATCCACTTGCCTCCTTTTAAAAAAATTACCATTTATTGCCTCCTACAAATATGTTTTATTTTAGATATATTGGTTTTTATGAATTCCAACTATCGTCTTTTGGTCGCTGCCGGTTCCAACTAACGAATTGGCTACTGACGGTCTCAATTTTTAACGCATTTGTTCCCAACGATCCGCGACTAACAGAATCCTAACGTCGTTAGTTGCAGATCGCCGGAAATACGTTTTTGGCCGAAAAACTCACATTTTTCCCGGAAAACACCATCTGAATACCACCACCATTACCAATTGACTCACCACCAACCAACCACCACCACTTAAGCACCACAAACCGATTCTGACGATGGTTCTAGGGTTCGATGACCTTAATAATTGGGGTTTTTACTAGAAAAAGTTCCTAAAGGTCCGATACAAAGTTACAAAGATGTTTGGGACAAAAATGTCGAGTTTTCTAGGAAAAAAATGTGAGTTTTCCCGGCCTAAAACGTTTTTCCGGCGACCTGCAACTAACGGCGTTAGAATTTTATTAGTCGTGGACCGTTGGGAACAAATACATTAAAAGTTGGGACCGTCAGCAGCCAATTCACTACGACCAAAAGATAATAGTTAGGATTAATAAAAACCAATATACCTTTATTTTATATCTCAAGTGTATATTGTTTTTTATAATGACCATTAGTAATTCACTTTCACGATCATCTCTATTCTATTCTTAGGAGAAAACCCATCATAGGGAAGAAAACTCTCTTACCCATACCGAAACCCTCTATTTTTTTTTAATTTATTATTATTATTATTACGGTAAAAGTTTAACCCAAAATTTCCTATTTTTAGATTAAGTCTTGAGTCTCGTCTCAACCACTTCGACTTGAGATCATTGGTAACATGTACAAGTTACCATCCAATTTTTCATTTTTGACATGTTCAAAGCAAGGTGTGAATGTGATCAAACATAAAACCGGATCATGCTCTTTCGGAGTTTTGTGTTATGCATCTCTTGGCATGGCAAATGAACGAATCGACAATTGATTTATCGTCTTGACAACATAATTATACTAAAACAAATTACAATGCTCCAATAGGAATAATATTGGTCATATAATGTGTCATGTAATTGAGCATCCTGAATGTGGCATACTTCTTTAATCAGTTACAAATGTTTATGGGACTAACCTGAAATGATACAAAAGAGATGGGTTGACACAAAGAGCAACAAAGAACAAATATTACTTCTATATACTATATACACACGCGCGTGTGTATGCAAGACTAATACAATACAAACTCGTCTTCAAGATTCACCAAACTGCCTATCTTTAATGATTTGCCCAATCTTTGTGTACAATTCCCGTTGCTCCTCGTATGACAGGTTCATTACAATCTGAAATAAATATTAAAGGGCAATCAGGGTTTTATATTCCCAGTTTACTTTTCGCTTTGATTTGTTATGGATTACTCTATAGAATAGTAACCAAGTTATGAAATTGTTCTAATTAGATCACTCATAAAATCTTTTGTTCCAATCAGGTCACTAAAGTTTCCTCTTTGTTCTAATCATAGATATTTTCCTGGATAGCAGATTATGTACGTTTTTTTTTTATTTTTAAATAGTTTGACATTGCAAAATATTTTTAAAAATTGAGAAAAATAATTTTCATATTGCGAAAAATTGTAAAAAAAACTTGAAAAAATTGCAAAAAAAATAAAATAAATCTTATTATTATTATTTTTTTTGCAAGTTTTTTTTTTCACATTAATTTTTTTTCCCTCAATTTTTACTAATTTTGTCAATTTTTAAAAAGATATTTTGCAATGTCAAACTATTTAAAAACAAAAAAAAACTGCATAACCTACTATCCAGGTAAAATATCTAGGATTAGAACAAAAAGAAAAATTTAACGACCTGATTGGAACAAAAGATTTTATGAGTGACCTGATTGGAACAATTTCAAAACTTGGTTACTATTCTATAGAGTAATACATGTTTGTTAAAACACTAGGTATAACATATGTACCTGGTCGAATATCATCCCAACCGATACACTTTGAGCCACAATAAACGACTGGTGGTAAATGTATGCAAACACAGCCATCACCATCTGCATGCATCACATGTTGGTCAATAACCAACTAATCACCCGAAACAAATACTTATTTTAAATTTCACCTGGCAATCCATTCGGTCTGTCATTCCACCGTGTCCCGGAATACTATCACCAAAATCCTACAACAATCACAATAAAATAAACTTAGTGGCATGAAATCATGAATCATCACAAAGCTTATAGGCTCTAGACATGTCGCACCTTGATCTTGAATGCTCTTTTAAAACCACTAGCAAAGAAGCCTCCAAAAGGTGCAATAATTGAAGCGAAAAGTCCAAGGCCCAATGCGTGCCATTGCACAGGCATAACGTGTACTTCTTTCCACGGAAGCCAGCCAGGTAAAGCAAAGCTCTCGGGTGTAAAAAGTGGGCCCGGGTCGCACTGAAGCCAACCCGTTGATAGGTCCTGCAAGCACAATTCTTAAAGTTAACGTCTCGAAATAATACAAAGATGGTTTCATAGTTAAATGATTAACCTTTCTAGGGCATGTTAACCACTGGAAGCGACCCAAAAAGTTAGCAAGCTGCAGATGATTAAAAAACGTGTTACCAATTGTCATATCCATATCATATCATATCATATCATATCATTTTAATGTAATAACAAAAGGATGGTTATAATATACCACGAAAGCAGATATAATCGTTGTAACTGATGCTCCAATAAACCCCTCCCATGTCTTCTTTGGTGATAACTTGATCAACGGTGTTTTTCCAAAGAAGAAACCGAAGATATACGCAGCAATATCATTGATGACAATCAGTGATGCGGGAAGAAGAAACCTGTGTTACATTTTGAACATAAATGATAAACCTTTATGAAGCTTATGAATGCAAGGAGATTTGTTGGTTAATTACCAGAATATCCCTTCGAAGATATTGGCTACTGTGAAAGAGGACTGCGTGAACACGACAATAAGGATCATATGCGTCCACGCATATTGCCCAAACTGATACTTGTACATCTTCTTCTTTAACGAGAGAATGAACCATACAAAACTGGCTATGTACAAGAAATAACAGGTGACCATGTGATATTTGATAAGGTTGGCAACAATTTTGTATAAAAGCTTGTCTGTTGTGACGGTATTGACCAGCCGTTGACTAAGAATACGACCGTATACAAATAACATCGCTGTGAAGAAGAAATGCCTGAAATTATTAACATTTACTTAAATCGGTTATTAAACAATTTATCCTTTTAAGTTTTAACAAACGTGAGAAACAATTTTCTTGCCAATTTAAATGCTTAAAACCAGGTAGTTGTTTGTCTTCGTTCGCTTTTCTTAGCAGACCGAATAACTCTTTTGCCATGAAAATTTGAATAATGACAACCATGGCCCATATATAGAGATGTCCCATGTAGACGACAAATATAAAACCGCCAATCATCCACACGCTTGAATAAGCACGAATCATCATCGACTTGTACTTATTTTGATCATTTACCAGCAACTGCTTTCCATTAGCGTCTGCTGGAATCTGGTATTTAACAGATAAAAACCTCAATCAACTTTCAACTATCATTTGTCAAATATTACATGCTTGTGAATTACCTCAGTTGAACCCATACGCCGTCGAATCCGTCCGGCATGTGTGGTACTTTCGGTCTCCTTTATCATGGTCCCACGGCTGCAACGTGTAATTAATCGACCACAAGCCTAAACAACAAAATGCAATAAAACCACTCTTGAGTTTGAAGCTATAATCATACCTGAAACTCCCTATATATGAATCAGAAACAATATATCCAAAAACAAATACATATGCACTAGGCCTGTAAACGAATTGAACGAACACGAACACTTAATCGGACAAATATTTGTGTTCATGTCTATTCGTCTAAAAAAGGAACCTTTCCGTGTTCGTTTATGTTCATTCATTTAAAATATAAACAAACATAACTGAACAAAGATAAACAAACATAACTGTACATATATGAACACGCTTGAACGAACAAAAACAAACATTAATAAAGGAAACGTATGCGAACGTTCACCAACATAAATGAACGAACGGAACATGTGTTTATGTTTGTTTGTTTAATTAAATGAACGAACATAAACGAACTTCCTGATGAACGGTTCACAAACATGTGCTTATCATGGTCCTACAGCTGCAACGCGTAATTAATCAACAACAAGCCTAAACAACAAAATGCAATAAAACCACTCTTGAGTTTGAAGCTATAATCATACTTAAAACTTCCTATATATATATATATATATACATATACTAGTTTGAGGCTCGTGTATTACACGAGTAGTTCTTGAAAATACAATATTTAATAAATAATCAGTATACAAGAAAACAATAAACCCGTTAAACACTATTAATACAGTTGTTATACAATAGTCATTAAAACAATTTTAAAGTAAAAGACAATTATAAATATCAAATGTTTGAAAAAAATAAGAAGTAAATATTAAATTAACAAATTCTAAAAATGGTAACTATTATTTTAATATTATAAATTTGTTAAAAAGGGTGAGGTTTAATGTAGGAGTGACAAGTGGCAAAACTTGTAGCCTTTTATTAGAGAGTATATATATATATATACATATATACACACACACATACATAAACACCATATCCAAAAACAAATACATATGCACTAGGTCTGTAAATGAACACGAACACTTAATCGGAGAAATATTTGTGCTCATGTTCATTCATTTAAATATAAACGAACATAACTGTACATATATGAACATACTTAAACGAACACAAACAAACATTAATGAAGGAACATATGTGAACATTCACCAACATAAATGAGCGAACGAAACATGTGTTCATGTTCACAAACAGTTCCTGAACGTTTTCACAGGCCTAAACAAACACTAGTTACTTTTTTCTGGAATGAAATAGAATATATATATAATTATCATATATATATGCAGAGTGAAGCCCTAGTGTGATCTAAAACCCTAAGCGTTGAAAATTAAATAAGCTTGTAATATGAATTACATGTTACACACATAATAATAATAATAATACTAATAATAATAATAATAAAATTGATTAGCATAAATTTGGAATTAGCGAGAGAAGCAAACCTAGCTAGCAGTCAAATCTGAATCAGTAGCAGGCAAATCAATATTCGATACTCACTTGCACACACTCACATATGTTGTATATAATTATAATTATAATAATACTAGTTTTTATCCCCTGTATTACGGGGTTGTTTTATATTATTTGTTTTTAATATTTATTTATTTTTTAAATTTTTATTTTTTTATTGTATGAAAGTTAATAATATACTTATGCCTCCATTTAAAAATCAAGCAAATCTGGTGATTCCAAAAAAATGGGGAGCGACTACATCGCGACACCTAGGATTTTTGGGTTTTCGTTTATATATATTATAGATATTTCTCCCTATATTCGCTTACTCACAAAATAAAATAAATAGTAAATAATAATAATAATGATATAAATAATTAAGAAAAATATGCATCACTGGTCCAATACTTACTATTTACAATTTAAATCCTTAAGGTCATGTTTGGAATTTAGGTTGTTCACAAGAGTGAGGGCTTGCTCGTTGCTTAGCTAGTTTACAACCAAACGACTGAAATTCGAACCGAACGAAAAGCGAAACGAGCGAAAATCGAATCAAACAACGAGCGATTTTCGAGCATTATTTTATTTCTTTTTCACTTTAAAATTTCCAATAAGAAACAAGTTTGAATGTTGTAAATAATATATTTTGTAAACAAATTAGTAGTTTTTAGACAAATGTGTAATATGTTGTAAATATTTATGAGAATGAAGTTTGAAGTGAGATATAATATACATGTAAACAAATTTGTCTAGTATTCAGAAAACTTAAAACGAACAAATGAAACTATAAATTTGACGGAATAATAATAATTTAAAGGGTTAAAAATTTGTATACTTATATTTATGTGTTTTGTCTATATATTTATATATTTGTTTCATTATAATTATATATGAAATAATATAAAAAAAATTTGAGCCACACGAACCGAGCAGAGCGGCTTGCTTACAATCAAGCAAGCATTTTCTGAGTAATTTCTGAGCGAGCGACGAACGGTTTGGACCACCCTAGTTTGGATTGGTTTATAAGTTGAACCGAGATTGGCTTGATTTATAAACGACCCAAGCCAAATTGGCTCGTTTTGTAAACAAGCTTTTTCGAGCTTGTTTCAAAGCACGAGCTACTTAATTACTTAAACATGACTTGGTATTGGTAAGTGGACAACAATCGGTACCGGGAATTGAGTTAAAATTAGGATATATATAGTTAGCCATATAGTTATTGTTTCTATGAAATGATGAGTAGACTAACCTTTTCATAAATGAACAATTTGTTTTTTTCTATTCACTTCAATTGTCATTTGATAAAAGAAACAATGAAAGAAAAATTGTTTTCAATATGTAGTAGAAGCTATGATGGATCAAACACAAGTTTAACTAAGCATTTGTAAAACATATTAGTCATATTATTGTAATTTGTCATATCATTGTTATTATGATTTTATTAGTTATGTTTGATGTTGATATTAAAATTGATGTATCAATAGAAGATAATTTATTTTTTAGTTTCAACATCATCATATTAAATAATATCAATTCATGCCTTTTAAAAAAAATAATAATAAGTAATATCAATTCATAACGTGTAAAAAAAGACATGTTTTTTTGAGAGAAAGATACTATTTCAACAATCGTACATGAGATAGAAAATATATAAAAATAAACAAAAGAAAAAGAATGTGGGCCTAATTGATATTTACAGTGAACATGAGATAATACATAAAAGCTTAATTCACCATCAACTACAAACCAGCTTCAAATTTATAAGTTTATGCCAATTTCCTTAAAAGATATGAAGATATTACTTACTAGTCACTAGCAGAGACAAAATACCACATTTGCAAAATGTTTGTTTTATATTTTTGCACACCACATAAAGTTAGACGTGCACAAATCGGGTTCAACTGGAAAACCTGAACCGGTTCGAAACCGGTTTTTTCACACCGGGTTGTAAAATGGAACCGGTTCCAATCAAGAACCGGTTCGGTTCCCGACCCGAACCGATGCCCAGATATGCTAACTTTTAAGAACCGGGTAGAGTATGAACCGGAACCGGTTTTTACGTAAAAACCGGTTCCACCGGTTTTTTTTGAAATTTAAATATTATAGCCGTTAGGAACCGGTTCCAACGGCTATATAGCCGTTTTTGACCGTTGGAACCGGTTTTTTAACTACAAATAGGTTATTTTCTTACTATAAATAGCAAGGTTTGTTTGTGTACTTGTTAAACCAATTCCAAAACTATAAAACACACTCCAAACCACAATTAACCTTAAACCGACAACAAATGGCAACTAATGATGACGTTATGGTGATCGAAACAACAAGATGCCCTGATGTTTGGGTTCATTACGATTTGTGTCTCCTGACCGACTCACATGAGTTGGCACGTTGCAAATATTGCTCGAAGTTTCTTAAAGCAGGGTCCAACTCGACATTACGAAAACATACGAATAAGTATTGTCGAGAGAAAAGAAGGTTGGAAGCTAAAAAAACGGAAGTGGGAGAGTCGTCCGGCTCTACAACCCAAAAATAAGTATTTCCGGATTAAAACGACGGACTTTGTTTTTTATGTTTTAGTTGTTATGTTTAGTATCGTTTATGTTTTAGCCTTCTTGTTAGTTTTTTTAATGGGTGCCATAATAATATTTAGTTGGATGGTCGGGTAAAGGAACGGGTTTGCTAAAGGAGTAGTATTTTAGTTTGTTTTTGAGTTTGGTGGTGAAACAAGTGGTGGAAACAAGTTATATATAGGTTTGGGCATCAAAAATCGGTTCCAATGGCTATATTACCGTTGGAACCGGTTCCAACGGATCTATTGTCTCAAAAACCGGTTCCAACGGCTATATTACCATTGGAACCGGTTCCAACGGCTAATTGGTGTCTAAAAAACCGGTTCCAACGGCTATATTACCGTTGGAACCGGTTCCAACGGCTAGTTTGACTTTTGTTTGACCCTTCAAAAAAAACCCGTCGGAACCGGTTTTTCCAGGTACGAACCGAACCGGTTCCAATTAAGAACCGGGTAGGAACTGATACTGACATACAAATAGGAGAACCGGGTACGATTTTCGGGTACAAAAATACCCAAACCGGGTATTGTATCAACCGGGTTGGAACTGGAACCGGTTCCGGTTCGGTTCCACCAGTTAGGTTCCGGAACCGGTTTTTTTGTGCACGTCTACATAAAGTATACTAAGTCATTAGCAAAGGGAAAGGAAGTTGGTTGATGTCAAGTGTTGCAACAATTAATATAAACGACTCGGTTTAGATTAGAAGGAAAGGCTCATTTGTCCCTCAACACGACATAGTTGGGACCATTGGTCTTCTGTATCTTGGAAATCCTCCTCAGGATATCCGCAAATGCATTCTTGTCCTGCAAAACCAAAATTAAAATTAAAACAGTTTTCTTTTCCTTATTGACATATATAAAAATACTACCTCTTTGGTGCGTAAGCGGGATTTAAACTTAGCAACAAGATCCTGTGTGGTAACAGGTGCCTTGTGCATCAAAACTGCTGTGATTTCTTCTTCCGTGACAGGCCCGGTATTATTAGATGGTGCTGGTGCAGCTGCTGCTTTTGAAGAAGAACCTCCTTTAGCCACCGCCTTTCCAGGCTCCTCCTTTACAGCTTTCACATCCTGAAACATAAAACAAAATCAAACCATATAATAATAATGGTAATAATAATAATACAAAGTGCAGTAGAACTAGATAAGGACGGGTACATACAGTTTCTGTTTTGACTTTCTTTGCACCATTTGTTGCTTTGTTCTCTTCGGTGCTTTTTCTCTTTCCCTTAGCCGCCGCTGACTTGTTTGAAGAGGGGGTTCCCCGAGCTGATGCTGCTGCTGCTGGCTTTGAGGGGCTATTGTCAACAGGTTCTTCTTTAAGAGGACGTTTCGCATTACTACTATTATTGTTAGCCTTTGGTGCAAGAACAGGGGAACTTTCATCTTCAATCTATAACAAACAAAGTAACAAAAACCAATCACATGATTGAAATTCAGTAATTGAAAGAGAAAAGCAAGAAAGTTACATCATCATCCTCATCATCATCGTCCTCTTGTTCTGGATCAGATTCAACCCCACTGTTTTTCCCGAGCAGCTTCTTCAACTCCTTTCCAGATTGGCTCAGTCCTCCCCCCTCTTCTTCATTTTCCTCCTCATCGTCGTCATCCTGCAACAAGTGGAATAAACAGCTGTAAATTTCAGATCCAACTTTGGATATTTCACTCATGCTGTCAACAGCGTTGTAGAACTCGCTAGGCGCTAGATAGCCGGTGGGAGGTGCAATTAATAAGGATTTAATCGGATTGAAATTTTATATGTAATTTTTCAAATATACATATACATACCAACTTTTATATATAAATTTTCAATTTTTACTGATTTGGGCTAAACGGCGATTAGTCGGTGGGGTACCGACTAGTGACTAATCGGCACCTAGGTGAGATCTTTACAACCATGGCTGTAAAATACACTATATAATGATGTTCATTGATTGAGTGAGGATCTTTTGTTCATGAGATGATCTTTGGATTCAACAAAGGTTTTTCATATCCAAATTTATGTTTGAATCTCACACTTGAAAGTTTTTAATGTTCAATCAGTTTTTTGTAAATGAAAAAAGATTAAAAGCAGACCTGCTTAATTTCTGGAGGAGCAGGGATTTCAGGGGCCAAATCTTCCCGTTCCTCAGGATCATTACCCACAGCTTCATCGTCATCTGTGAAGATTTCCTCATGCTCCCAGTCATCACCTGCAGGAACAAAGATGCAGCATGTTTTCATTTATCAGCTTTTTTACTAATAATTGTGTAGATGTAAGGTTAGAATATTCAAAGTGACGCAAACAAAAAAGATGAAGAGATTATTACCCTTCTCAATATCATCATCATCAAAATCAAGATCACCGCCTCTAGGACCTTCCTCGTCATCATCACCACCTCTCTTATTCAGTCCAAGTCTCGATTTCCGTGCAGACTCCTCATCTTCATCTTCTCCTTCCCGGTCCGACACATTCGCCTCGTCATCATCCGCATTATTCTTTTTACGGCCTCTCCCGCCTGCCCCGCCACTTTCCTTGTCATCAGGCCTTTCAACTTCACCAAAAGCAGCAGCTCCATTGTTTGCTGCTTTCATCATCCATCTCTGATAACCATCTGCGGTTTTCCTTCTGTTTTTTATCTTTTCTTCGGCTTCCTCAAGCGTAAGCTGCTTGTATTGTGCAACTTTGTTAAAGTTGTACCTTCAATTACAAGAAATATACATGTGTTATTCAGGTGCATACAGGCCAATGTTAAGATGATGCTTATGCATACCATGAACCAGCAGGGATTGCAACAAACTCCTTCCCCTGTAGCATTAGAAGGTAGTATGTTGCAGTCTGTGCACCCTCAAGTACACCCTGATACTGAAATTGCCCGGTTTCATCTTCCAAAAGCCAAGGTTTGTTCTTGTATTTCTCCTACACAAGTAGCATTATGACAATAATGAAGTCTTAGTATTAATTGAAATACAGTTCAAGAACTCATTTTGTATGCATTAAGTCATCTAAATCCACAGATATGCAACCCTGCTATATCAGTAGAAAAAATTGAAGGACCAACAAAGTAGAAGAAAAATGTACAAGTAAACATACCCGTAGTGTGTCTGTGACTTGACGTCCTTGTAATCCTTCTTTCTGGAGAGACCACTTGCTGTCATTTTTCTTCTTTGAGAAACTTGGTAAACCAGTCACAAATCTCCCTATGAAGTAATTCTTATCGCTGGCTGGACTTGCCCTCACATTGTATTCCTATTCAATACAAGTCAAGCACGTAAGAACATGATGTCACGAAACCTAATGAGAGAGAGAAGAAACAATGACAAGCATATATCAATCAAAAGGCTTAAGAGCTATCGAGTGCCAAGGTTTAGTTGCTAAAAGGCAAGATAACTTACAATGATGAAATACAAAGCTTTTCAAAAGAATTAATCACAAACACGTTTCTTTTTAATTCTAAATAAAAAGTCTGCTTTTCATTTTCAGGAAGTTAACTGACAAGTTCTATAAAAGCCCTATTCTGGACTCACAAAATTATGTTTATGTGATCATCATGAAGATCAATCACAAGGATGACAATGCACTTATAATTTTGACAAACCTAGAGTTTCATTCTAAAGACGTTCTTGTGTTTATCTACACTTAACTTGCTGTTATGTGGTTCAAAGGGAGCATGTCACTGGTCGAAATTTAAGTTGAATCGGGCATGATAACAATTTAAAGTATGATAACTGTGCTCTTAACTGCAGATGCATAGTGATAGCTTTGGATTTAATAGCTTTGGACTCACAAAAAGCAAAGAAGAGAGTGTCAAAGATCTTAAACATGCGCTTTGGATTTCATATTCAATGTATTTCAATATCTGTTTGGTTAGTGAAGTATTTTAAAAAAGAGACCCGACACAGACCCTGACTTCTAGAGTAACATTCAATATGATTCACAAGTAGATTCTAAAAACCATAACCCAGTAACCCACTAGTATGAATATTGATACATTAAGTGTCTAAATTGAACAGACGCAAGCACGAATAGGGTTGTAAACAAACTGAACGTCCGACGAACTGTTCGTGAACTGGCAGGAATTTCATTCATGTTCGTCCATTTAACATATATACGTTTGATATAAACGAACATGAACAAAGAATTTTGCACGGTAAGCATAACGAACGGACATGAACAGAGGCTGTGTAATTGTGTTCGTTTAGGTTTGTTCATAAATGTTCATTTACATGTCTGGATAATTTGTTTGCGTCGGTCCAGTTACATTCCTTTACATATATATGCTCGTTTATTAAAAACTTACTCTAAATATTTCTATTTATTAGTATTTCGATATAGAGGGAAAGTTATAGTAGAAATTAAATTAACGTGCTAACTGTGAGAATCAAGTAGTGTAATTAATATATACAACATGTAATTACACTATACTGTAGTTACACTATACTATAATTACACCACTTGATTCTCACAATTAACACGTTAATTTAATTTGTGCGTTAACTTTCCCGGACACAAAAACTCGTATATTTGTGGCAACAACTAAATGGGGATGTTTTGATGATGTGAAACCCTAATTAAAATAAACCGAACCGAACGGACCCGAATGAGACGAGTGATGGTGGCGCCACAATCACGGCACCTGTCTTTCCTCTCAGCCATGGTCTTGCCACAAGCGACACAAAGCGTCATGTGTTTGCAATTGCTACCGTACAATTCCACCGTCGATCTACAACCGTCACACGACGGATTCAACATCAAATCGAACGAAGACGACATCTCTATTAAATCCTGCAAAATCAAAAGCTGTATTCAATCAGCTAATTGAATCTAATGAAACAAGTCCAGAGTCCAATTGAATTGAATTAAACTTTTTGTTTTATTGAGGGAGAATGACGTTTGCGTGTTAGGGTACGGTCAAATTAGAGAATGGGATGATTTTGTTTTGTTTTGGAATGGTTACTTTCAGAGGGGGCAGGGGGGTTTATACAATATCCTAATCCTAATTGGCTTTACCGGTCCGACCCGTCTAAATTATTGTTTATAATTAGAGATACATGAATCGGATATTTTAGGAATCGAAACCGGGTATGGTCAATAAAAATTAAAAGCGGGTCAAGCAGAGCCAATTCCGTGTATATCTGATTGGGGTTTCCGGTTTTTTCGGGTTTTGAGCGGGTAAAGGTGGAACCGGTTTCGAGACGGATAATGGTCAGGTTATGTTTCGGGTACAGGTCTGGGGAGAAACCCAATACCAGGTCATGTTGCACCCACGGGTCGGGTACGGGTAGGAACCGGTTTCAGGTCAGGTTCGAAAACAGGTATTTTGTGTACCTCTATTTAAAATCTTCCAGTCCATCTATTACTATGTTTAAGATTCGTTACTAAGGGTCGGTACTTTCCGTATGGTACTGGGATTTGGATCGGTATTTTATTGGCTTGTAAATTGGGTGGGAACAGATTCCGGGCACAGTCAGGCATTTGACTAGGTTTTCTGGGTTTTTTGGGTAGGGTCGGGTTTTCAATTGGGGAACAAGTTTCGGGTCGGGTTCGTTTCAGGTACAAGTCTGGGGGAAACCCAATACCAGATCGTACCCACGAGTCAGGTACGGGCAGGAACCGGTTCTGGGTCAGGTCTTAAACGGGGTATTTTGTTCACCTCTATTCAAAATCTTCCGATCTGTCTATTACTATTCGTTACAAAGGATCTGTACTTTTGGTATGGTACTAAGACGGTGATAGGTATTTTATTTTGGGTTGTATACATGGTATTTCTTACGATTTTTTACAAGCTCGTCCCATCAACAATCTAATATATTGGTTATGGTGCTGATGATTATTATTAAAAAAATATATATATGAAAAACTTTCACCGCAAATTTAAAAAAGGTATAGGTTACCTTTTAAGCAAAATATACGGGTACACCGTAATCTTAAAACGTCTCTTTGTTGGCTTTTTGATACAAACTCATTGTAAAGACTGTGTAAAATATAAAAGATTTATGACTTTTATCTTTTAGTTTTCTTGTGTTTACGATGATTTATGATACTTATGATTTGTAAACTCTTACAACTTAGTTCACAATTTATCCATGTCATAAAACTTCAATACTACAAGTCAATCTCATAAATCTAAAGATCAATTAAACATGTAAATATAGAATAACAAAGTATATGTTTTGATAATGAGTTTATGAGAAGGGCATGAATATCATTGATTTAAAAGGAATTCTAAAATCAAACAATGTGCTCATGATTTAACTAAACGATGAACATGACTTGTTACCGGTTATGGGAATACTTACACCCCTCTAGTTACACCAACTATAGTAAAGAACATTGTTAGTCTCGTCATAGTGAGCACTTGAGGTTTTTGCTATGACTCACCTCAGACATGAAAATAAGTTTAATTGAGATAGAAGGCGGTAAATGCTTAAGTAAAACGAGTAGTTAGAGAGAACTGTATGCCCTCAAAGAGGCTTCTATACCTCCACGTTGGGCAACTTTAAGGAAACATTACATGTTTTTCATGATATTGCTGGCGTTGCAAGTCTGCATGTTATGGCCCCTGTTGCAAGGTCCTAGGGGAGGTAGCCCCTAGCAGGGTCCAAGGGGCAGAACCCCTGACTGGGGTTAAGTTGTCAGGTTAATTTGGAAAAAAAATTATTTTCATTAATATTGCTTCATTAAAATTTCATTAGAAATATTAATTTATGATTATGTCACATAATCATAAGTTTGAATTTAGAGGCATATTAATATAAATTAAATTTTGAAATATAACTAACTGCCTTAGGTAGTTATCCAAACCCAACTGCATCTGCAAAGATATATGACGCTCCTTCCAATTGATCGGCACTCTGGTTCATCTTCTTCACAAATCCCATGCTAAATTCTTGTCTCGAATTTATAGTTTTATCCGATTAAAGTATTTTGGAGAACCACCAAAATAACTTTTAATCTGAAAATTTTCATACGACTCTCTGAATAATCAAGTTTGTAATTCCAAAACCACCAACAAATATTTATCCATGCCACAGATTCTTTTGGTTGACATACATTTCCTAAGAAGGTACTTATTATAAATTCCATTACCATCGTCAACGATAATACAAACCGTACTTAAAAGTAAAATAAAACCAAAAACACACACGCATACAAAGAGAGATACATTAGTAGGCCGGGCAATTACACTTGCACCGTGACAAGCAACTCTTACAATCAGAAAGTCTTGGATAAGAACCGGGATCACAGTCGCACTGCTTGACACACTTGGTCTTTGGGGTATTACTCCACAAGCACCGAGCCATGCACCTCATGATCGGGAAACACTTTGGGCAATCTTTCCTCATTGCGTTCGAGATACAACTCCTACAATCTCCACCGTTGCTCGAGCATGCTAGACTCGGAGAACTCGTGCTCCACCCGATCAGTAACACCACAAACACCACCATTTTTGTTTTTAATGGTAGTACAAACTCCATTTATTCACAAGTGAAAGTGTTTTCCCCTTTAGAGTATAGTTTGGACTATGGAGTGTGTTGATTATTTGATTTATATAAAACAATTTTGGTGGGGTAAATGAGTTATAAGTTATAACCATTTGTCAAAGCAAATCCAACGGTTGGGAATTTGTGATTGGTTTAATTGTTTTTTTTTCATATATACGTAAGTTGAAGATAATTGTGTAGATAATTTTATAAGACTGAGGGTAGTGGGGGTGAGGGGTGGGCGCGGCCGGCCGGCGTGGCTGTGGTCGCGGCTCAATATAGCCGTTGGAGGTGTGTTGACTGGTCAACATTACCGTTGGCCAGTTTAAATAAATTTTTTTTACCTATAAATACAAATCCACACTTTCTATAAAAACTCAAATCATACATTCTCTCTATCAAAACTTCTATTTATATATTTATAAATGGCATCGTCGTCATCGTCATCGTCTTCGTCTTCCTATTCTACTGAATAAGACGAACTCATTTGTCTAGCGGTTCAAACGACGATAGCTTTTTGAGAGATCAAAATAGCCCCCGAGCCCCATTGTTCCGCCAACCGCGTATTCGTGATCGAAAGACCGCTAACGAAACTTTGATACGTCACTATTTTAGTCCCAATCCCACATATGGTGAGGATAGTTTAGAACCCGTTTTCAAATGACTAGACGATTATTCATGCGTCTAGCAAATGACTTGCCGGAGCACTTTGAGTATTTTCAACAAAGGGATGACGCTAGAGGTAAGCCCGGGTTCACGGCTACTCAAAAAATTACCGCTGCTCTTCGACAACTAGCGTATGGTGTTGGATCGGACATGTTGGACGAGTATCTACAAGTGGCTAAAAAGACCGGACGCGATGCGCTTAACCACTTTTGTAGAGGTATATATTTTTTTTAAATAAATAAAAACTGGATCAAGCCACTGCTCACCTGGACCACTACATCCTCTGGGGCTTGGTTGAGGGGCTTGATCCATGGCCATGTCATCACCTACGTGTCAGATTTTGCTTAGCTCACCTGGGGCTCAACCAAGCCCCATTACCCTTAGGCCATATGTAGTGAGGCGACAAATCAAGAGAAATGGGGCGATATTTGAGATGAACACCGCCCCCCTGGGCTACAAAAGGGGCGATTTGATGGGGGCGACATGTTCTTGTCCGGCGAATTGTTGTGGAGGATAATATTAATTTAATATGTTGTGTTATATATATATATATATATATTATATTACTATTTGTAGCCCCTACACCATTACACCCCAAAAACAAAAACCTAACCTTTGCTGACTGGGCGCCACATGGCGTAAAACGCCCCATTTTATAGCCCCTTCACTACACATAGCCTTAGCGTAAGCATGATGAAGGTTTAATTATATGTATGGATGTGAGTGCTATAACTTTGAAAATGTTAACTACACAACTTAAATGCTTCAATAAGTTTCACTGAGCGGGGCACATTGAATCTCGATCGTCTTCCTTGGGTTGCTCACATCATCTCTATCGCATTAACTAACTATACTGTTTTACCATAATACCCTTTGTTTCATTGTTTTTTTTTCTTAGCAATGTTTGAAAGTACCCCCAATACCCAATACCGAGTGAACTTTATTAAAATGGAATATCAAACGTCCGTACTGATTTTGACGCTCTAACTTGACTCACCCAAGAACATTTTTAAGAAAGTAAACCCATTACTACAGAATCATTCCTTTTAACCTCAAACACACACATATATATTCCCATTGTTGTTAGAGAATAGTAAAAAGAGTATTAACATATACTATTTATTATATATACGGGCAAAAATGCATACAAAATTTCAATATGGTTAACATTATTATTAAAAAAATATGGTATTGATATTCTTTTCTCTTAAGTGTAGATGTCACATGGAAGCAGCCTCTCTATCCCTATGGGATAGAGGTAAGGCTGTCTACATCTTACCCTCCTCAGACCCTACCATAGCATTGCTATTGGTGGGATATACTGAGTACGATGATGATGATGATGATGATGATGATGATGATATGCATGTCATATGTATGTACTTTTATACTTAAAAAAATGGATAAATGGGAAAGGAGATAATGTTTCATAGTTTATCGTCAACGGTAAAGACAAAAGTATTTAGACACTTTGGATCAGAAGAGTTTACGAGGTCTTGAGTTTAAGTCTGACAAATGATAAAATCACAAAAGTTAAAAGAAATTTGTCGATATGAATCACTCGTTTCTTTTAATTAAAACTAAAAATAAATAAATGAAAATTATATATGTTAATTAATTAAATTGTTTCTATCAAACTCCCTCAGTCCCTCATATAAGATTCCGGTGACATAATTTCTCCAGACTCCAGAGATGCGTATACTTTTTAAGACATGCACATAAGATATGTAAGTTATTGTTTAATAGTGTCTTTAGAACTTATACGTATCTACACCATATGATCCTTTTGATCGTTTGTTTGAATTTTTACTTACTTACACACGTACATAAATCTGACAAACCAGGAGCTCAATAACAAGAAACATATGGCAGTTGGCAAGTATTCGATCACAGAATAAATCTATTTCTACCGGAGTTTAAACAGATTTCATGGTAGGAGCAAACATGAAACAGATTGCAAATTGGTCTTCGATTTTGGACACTTTTGATAAACGTATAGCCGTTTGGAAATCAACCTTGCTTTCCGTAGGTGGGATGCTTACTCTCTTAAAAATCAGTAATGGAGTCTCTACCCACGTATTTCTCTTCTTTATATAAAGCTCTACAAAAGATCATTGAGCAACTTGAAACAAAAAGGAGGATTGTTTTGGGGGTTGTAACTCGGGCAGAGTTAAGATATGTTGTGTAAGTTGGGACCGGGTTACTACACCAATTGAAGCTAGTGGTTTGGGTCTCTCTCCTTTCCAAGACTCAAACATTGCTTTATCATCAACTCGAAGTCGATTCATTATGGAGCAAAGTGATCATGTCATAGCTCAAATAGATCTTGGCCAATTCTTCCACATGCTAAGTGGTTCACCGGGGTTTGGAAGTCAATTGCAAAGTTGGAGAACCATTTGGCTGTTTCAAGTCTAAACCTTGGTAATCTTATTAAAGGTAATATTGGTAATGGTAAGAGAATAAGGTTCTGGATTGACACGTTGCTGATATCGAAACCTCTCAAGGATGCTTTTCCAAACCTTTTTGCTAATGTGGGCTATAAAAATTGTTATGTTGTGAATTGCTTTGATGAGAGGATTCATTCTTGGAAGTGGAAATGGAAAAGAAAATCACTAAATGAGGATGAAATAAATGAATTAGTTGATCTAAAAAAATCACTACAACATGTAAATCTTTCGGATCAACTAGACAAATGGGTTTGAACAGGTGACTCTACGGGGGAGTTTTCGGTGGCGTCTATGAAAAATGTTTTTTTTTTTAAATAATTTCGGTCTAAATGGCGTTTGTAATGGATTGGAACCATTGGGCCCCAAAAAATAAATATTATTATGTGGAAAGCTCAGATGGACCGGATATCGACTCCGGAAGCTCTTGCTTTTCAAAACATTCTGACTAAAACGACCATGTGTTCATTATGTGAGAAAGGCCCAAAACACAAATCACTTGCTTCTCTCGTGTCAAATGGCGAATCGGATTTGGCATGTTATTAGCTCTTGGTGCAAGATCCCCCCCCCCCCACTTAACCCAATTTTCGCACTCGTGATTCGTGATCTTATATTCCATAAACTGCTCCACTTTGCAACAAAAGGAAAAACATCTTACAAGGTAATGTTACGACTACATGTTGGTGCATATGAAAAGCAAGGTACCAAACAATCTTGAAAATAAGGAGAGATTGGTTGCTAAGGTGATTGATGACGTTAAATCCTTGGCGTTTCTTTGGATAAAGAACATGTCATCGTTTAAAATCTTAGCTTGGAGATAATAGTGAGAATTTTCTTTCTAAGTGTTTTTTTTTTTTTGTGTGTGTGTGTGTGTGTTGTAATGTTGGCATTAGTTTCTTGCTAGTTTGGCTTTTTAATGAAAGTTGTCGTTCGAAAAAAAAGTTCCCTACATAAATTCTAAACAAACTAAAAATCAAATAAAAACACACATAAATAAAAGATAAATATAAACCTAAACTTAATCACCAAATTGAATGTTGGCATTAATTTCTTACTAGTTTGACCTTTTTAATGAAAGTTGTCGTTCGAAAAAAAAAAAGTTCCCTGCATAAATTCTAAACAGACTAAAAATCAAATAAAGACACACATAAATAAAAGATAAATATAAACTTAAACTTAATCACTGTAACATCCCCAAAATTTCAATCCAAATTAGACAACTTAGGAAAGTTGAGGGATCAAAAATAATATCAACACAAGTCATGGGAAAATATTAAATAAGGAAATATAAGAGAAATAAGGAAAATTAAAATATTTCCTAAGTTAAGTTTTTCCATATTGAGAAAATGGGAAAGGAAACTCCATCCCACATGAAAGGATGTAAGAAAGTGGAATCACTTTACTTGGGTATAAATAAGTAATATAAATCCCATCCCACATGGGAAGTGGTAAAGAAATGGAAGCTCTTTATAAGGAAGAGATTTTCCATAGTAATATTCTTTTATGAATATCATGCACCAAGTAGTCCTAGCGGAGGGTGCGTAGCACCCGACGCGCACGCGCTTGGGCGAGGACGAGGACGATGGCGACGGCGAAGGGCGTTGGGCGCAATGTGGCGCTTTGATGGCACACTTTGCACTTCGTAAGAGCCGCCTTAGTATTTTTGGACAACGTGAGTCAGACCCAGATATGTCAAGCTACTAAAGACAAAGGATCAAAAATGAAAAATAATATTCAAGGACCCATCGCGATACGCGACGAGTCCAAGAAGACGGGCATCGCGTACCGCGATGACCCGTGATGACTCAAAGACACGTGTCACACTCTGGTGACACGTGGCAGCAGGGCAGGACACGTGGCAGACGTGTCAGACCACGTGGCAGACATGTCAGGCCACGTGGCGACACGTGGCGTGATCTCAGGAACATAGCTGTTGAAGAAGGGGCCCATCGCGTACCGCGACGGGACCCGAAACGAGCTATAAAAGGGGAGGCCACGAGCTCATTCCCTCACACCTCTCACACTTTCTCTCTCTAGTATTTCACTCTCTATCTACATTGGTTTACGTGTCAAGCACCGTTTTGCGTGCCACTGACCCGAAAAATATCACCTCGTAATCCGTACAAAATACCCGGTGTTTTCCTCGAAGTGCGTGCCAACCAAAAGTAACCCGACATTCCGCCTCGAAGTACGTGCACGACCCGACGACACGTGAACATCGCCTCGATTTGCATGCCAAGGAAGGTTGATCAAGAACGCCTCGATAAACGTGCATATAGAGTAGAAGTGCCGCCCGTATAAACTTAGGAATATCTAACTCCGAATACCGTGCGAGGTAGGGGTTCTGCCTAAGTTATTATTTTATTATTTTAAATGGCTTAGACCATAGTCGAAGATATAGCTGAACCTTGATTACCATTTAGTATTATATAACTTTTCTTAAGAAAAGGTTATAGACAAAATATTGTTTCTTCTTGAATAAGAAACGTAAGCAATTACATACAAAGAGTATAATTAAAATAGTATTTCTTTATATTAAGAAATATAACATTTAAAGAGTATAGTTAAATAATGTTTCTTCTTGAAGAAGAAACTCAGTATAGACGTTTCTTCCTGAAGAAGAAACGTAGCATATAATTGATAAAATATAGGAGAGGACTAAAGGCCCAAATGTTTTATATAAACAAATGATTTTATCAAGGTTGAAATTAAACCAAAATAGACTAAAGGTCTAAAGCTAGATCGATGATCTAGTTATTTATACAAATGTTATTCTCGTACTATAGGTCCGAGGTAACAAAATAAACAGAAAACAGGAATCAGTATCAGAAACTGATTATAAACAGAAAAGGTGAATACGCCCCAAACCTTTTATATTGAGTCAGAATGTTTGCATAGGATTTACGAATCCTTAAAACTTTGTGTTACAATAATAAGAAACAGACACTCTGATTAAGAGTATACATGTGTCTGGATCCAAACATACATGGTGACTCGGCATTTCCCCGAGTCATCAACATGTATCTGAAGGTCTACGGGACTGTTCAGAGAAATGATATTGTGTATATAATTAATTGTACAAGGTACTTAGGGTAATTTGATTCCAATGTAGTTGGGTGCCTAATGAGTAGTCACAAAAGTATTATTTTTGGTTTCACAAAGGCATTGAAAAGATATTTTAGAGTCAGCGTCATTCACCAGCTATGTGCTGACGTATTTTCTAACCATTTTACAGGAAAACAAGAAAGGTTAGAACATACAAACAAGAAGGAATAGAAGATTGGAGTTATAGTCATTAGATGTTATCTAATGGTTTAGATATTTTATTTCAAAATATTATAAAGAGTTATGTTTTATAAAGAAATGTATTTGAACTATCAAACGGGTATTTAAACCCTAGTTTTTAATAAGTTTTTAATATAATAATATTTAACTAAAGACTTCCGCTACAATGAAACCCGCAACTCGGATTTATTTACAAAACAGGTACCAACGATTGGTCACACGCCTAGGCCCTAAGATCGGGGTGTGACAATCACCAAATTGAACGAATTTATTTAGCCTATTTTATTATGATCTCCTTCAAACCGCCCCTTCAAGATCAATCGTACCTCCCTTATTGTACCGACACTAACCAGTATTGACAATTTCACACTCTCTCTCAATACCAAGTCAGTTCATTCCCATAAACGAACAAATCTGATTCAACTTTATCTTTGTCATTCCTTTCGTTAGCATATCCGCTAATTGCTTGTCGGTATTCACATACTCTAAAACGATTCACCCGTTAACACCTTCTCTCGAACAAAGTGATGATGCACTTCAATATGCTTAGTATCACACCGTAGCTTCACCCGCTATCAACTTCTTGATTTAAAACTTTCAATAAACGAAATTAACCAAACCAATTCTTGTGAAGAAAGCGTTGAAGCTCGTTATTTGGTAGATAACGACACCGTCGGTTGCCTTTTGTTGCTCTAAGTACTATGAACTGATTAGAAAAACATACCTGGTAGTTGATCCAGGAGTATTCAGACTTCCCCTATAGTCAGTGTCGCATTAGCCATGTAATTTTACCCGTTGCTCCCTTTAGAACTCGACACCCATCTCTATGGTGCCTTTTATGTTCTGGTTTTCTTTGAGTTGAACCATCTTATTTAGCAAATCTCCCGTGATTATCAAATCATCTACCTATACAAGTACAATCGCTATCTAAGTAACTCCTAATTTTAACGAACAAGCTTGCATTTGCCATTGTTCCTACAAATTCATTGTGCTCAAGGAACTCAGAGATCTTTTCGTGTCAAGCTCTTGGAGACTGCTTAAGCCCGTATAGAGCTTTCTTTAACTCACGTACTAGGGTCGTGATATATCTTCGAAGCCTACCGGGTTGTTCCATATAGATTGCTCGATCAATATCGCCATACAAAAGCATGTTGTTGACGTCCATTTACTATAAATAGCCTAAAGTTACATTGTTGGCATATGTAACCGCTTGATACAAAACATGTCTACTAAATTTGATGACCCGAGCGCAACTAATGAGTCTAAAATTCTATTATTATTAACTAGGTGACTTACCCGGCGCATTTGCATTGGGTTGATGATGTTTGGATGTTTATATGCCAACGCAAATTCGATCGGCATCGGGTTATGTAACTGGAACTAAGCAAAATAAAATTCATTCTCCAACGCCTAGATACATCAAATTAACATATTTAAAGCAAAACAAAAAATACACATCGAGGCGGAGAACCAACGTGAATATGGTATATTAGTGGCCCTCGTATAGCTTATGATACGAAAAATAACATATTTAAAACTATGTATACGTGATCCGTAATTCATGGACGATCCGACAGCGAATCGACGCAAATTCGGTGGGTATCAAATACGTTCATTACGGTACCAGAAATAACCCCCATAATAATTTTGACAAATTAACATATCTAAACCAAAAAACAAATAAAATAATAATAATAATAATAATAATAATAATAATAATAATAAAACCAAAAAGATATTGAAAGAAAGTTTCCACATGACAAAAAAAAGTTTTTTTTTTTCAAAAAATCTTTTAGATGTGGGAGGGAACTTACACACTCCTTTTGCCAATTGCCTTTCCTAAACACTAACAAACATATCAACAACCAATATACTACATCATCATAATTGGTAAAGTAATAAGATGATTTATATAAAAATAAAAATAAACTAATAAAATATTAAAAAAATCTTTTGTGCCACCAAACTTCTTAAATATACTAATTAGATAATTCCAATCCGCTTCGATAATGTTCTTTTTAGCTTTCGACTTTGTTATTCTTTTCTACGATTGTTTTTTAGTGAATGTAATCATTTTCTTTTTATTGTTGTTTTGATTGGCGTTAAAACTTTCATATGTTCACGGATTTGTGTGTTTATTTTTTCACAAACCCGAGGCAATACACAAACTATAAAAAATTAAAAACTCGTTTTCTTTAAAAATGTTGACATTCAAAGTCAATTACGCAATATGTAGTCATCAACCACGTTTGTTGTTGCTTCTCAAACTTTAAATAAATGCTATTTAAGTTTACATTAATTAATATTTGATAAATATGTTTTAGTTATTACGAGCTTTAAATTTCAAACGTTTGTAGATGCATCTTTTTTAAACAAAACCAGATTATGTTCATTAATTTGTAGATTTACTTTAAGAAAAGGCAAAAGTAACGATGTTATGCTCTCCGACTTTATAACATGATTGATAACGGTAGAGTAATAAATTTTACTTTAATACTTTACTTTCTAATTTATATATTTTAATAATGAAACTGCCAAAAAAAAAAAGAATATATATCATCGAAACGTATTAGGCTAGTTTAGTGCAATATAGTCTGTTGGTTAATTAAAGCGTTACGTCAGTTACATATAGACACTGTGTCTAAACTAACGCATCCGTCAACTCACGTGTTGTTTAACTAGACATTAAATAAAAGAATAAAACAAAAAAATAAGTGTGATCGGTTATTTAGGGATAACCTTATTATTTCCTTGTTAAATGCCTTATTATCGTGTTAAGTAACCCACTATAACGCCAGCCACGACTTTAACAAACTGACACGTCATAGCCGCCTAGCCAACGTTAAAGCCTAGCCTCTTTGACGACCCATAACTTTTTTTTTTGCGACGTGATGCGTGACGCCCTTAAAAATCTTGATGATATATTGCTACCAACTACCAAGTTGAATTAACATTTTTTTCAAATAAAAAAATAATAAAAATAAAATACACCGGCCAAATGAAAATTACCAACCTACCCTCCAATCTTTGAACATTTAGGCATTTAGCTTAAAATGTAAGGACAAGAAACGTCATTTGGGACAACAAACCTTCCACGAGCCACAAGTTCCAAAAACGCCACAAATTCTTTACACGATCGAACCTCCGTATCGCACCTCAAAAACGGCGGAAAAAATAACCAAAAACTAGTCGCAACCACCACTCCAAGCGCCAGCGGACCCAAAACAATCTTAGGCAGCCGAAACCTCCCACCAACCATCCTCTTCACCACCACCTCTATTCCCGGCAACACCCCGTGAATCACGAAAAACAACGTGACTTCCCACGTGGGCGTCAACCGCCCCATATAATAAAAAATCAACTCTTGCATCAACCCAGACACAATAAACGTGGCCATGACAGCTGGCAACGGGGCCACTTTTTTATTAAAATATTTACCCAAAACTGTTCTGATGGGAACGTACACCGTAGGGTGTAGGATACCTGTCACCATCAGATTCCATCTTTTCCCCCAAAAATCCTGTAGCGATGTAGCCAGGTAGGGCTCGTCGAACTGCAGCTCGAGCTCGAATCCCGTCACAGTTCGAGCCGCGTACGCGACGAGCGCTAACCCTACATCCAACACCACATATATATGAACACAAAACAAAGTCATTTTAACAAGCGGGTTAAAACGCTCGCCGTATTCATAACTTTTCAGTAACAACACAAACACGAGAACTTTTAATGAGTAATTCCTCAACGATTTTGTTACAAATTGCTTGCTTGTTATTTTGACCGGGACACATGCTGTAAGTACGAATTTGGTTAATGGGAGTGGTGGGTTGGAGTACAACGGGCCTTTGTTAAAGGCGAATAATATCACTTTGAATGTCCCGAGCCATGTGAGGAAAAAACTGTGGTCCCGGTTAAATGCACGGTGGTGAGCAGAAGCGGAAGGTAGAGGAATATGCAGATGACTGGGATGAAGGCGCATAAGCGAGTTGTACCTGGTGCAGTGAAGGTGTGATAATGTGACAATAGATTATGGAGATGATGGCTGTTGCCTATACTAGTATTCAGTTATTAATATCTCCCTCCATTGGTGCAGATCTGAGAATGTGATGGTTTTGGTAGTTTTATACTTTTATATGAATATATGAGTTTGTTAAATGTCACATTTAGAAAAATATTTATTTTTTTTATATGATTGTCGGGTGTATAATAATATATGGTCATCTGCACAACACCGCATCTAAGATTTTTTTTAACTTTTTATATGTTTTCTAATTATGTTTTAATATTCTGTGAACGTATTTGGATTGTTTTCATTGGTTTGGTTTAATATTATGTGAGATATTGTAATCTACTTTTTATGATGTAAAGTCGTTGGGAAAAAATAAATGCTCTTCCTAATATATGCTGTAGCGGTAGAGAGTATGTGTTTTTCAATGGAGATCCAAGTTTAAATATCACTTAACAATTTGTGGGGACATGTGTGGCTTAATGAAAGAAGACTGAGATCTTTGTGATCTACGGTTCGATCCTGAGGGCGGCCGTGTTTTACCACCAATGGGCCTTCAGGCCGGTGGATTTTCCCTGGAACTGGAGATAACTTGGCTCCGTACGGTTGGGATGAGCCAGTTGGCGGTGGCCTTTTGTCATTGGATCCTAACAAAATATCTAGACATTCTATGTTTATTGACTGTTAAAAAAATAGTTGGAAAATACGTGGCTCCTTTAATTTGACTTGACTAAAAATATATTATTTGTTGTGTATTATTGATTTGTTTTTTTTTTAATTTTAGTCAACGACCCTAATTACGTATTTATTCAAATTAGAAAATCATCTTATAATGTGACAATAGATTATGGAGATGATGCCTTCGGGCTCCTCGGGCTCAGGATTTTCTAACGGCCATCCCCATTGAAGGATTAGGCCAACGTATGTCGGGTTTGGAGTATCGGGCTATCCTTAAGTACCGGTTAATGATCCTTATGTTCCCGACGGATGAACCTTGCCCAATTTGTCGCAAGGTCTGTTTGGATTCTTTTGGTGACCATGCGGTGCATTGCAAAGAATTGCCTGGCTTTAAATACAGACATGATCTGGTTAGGGATGTTCTGTGTGATGTTCTTAAACGGGCAGGGATTTCTGCTAAAAAGGAGGCCCCTGTTAACTTTCTCACGGATCCTATTGAAGGGAGGTCTACTTTACGACCAGCTGATATTCTTGTGTTCGGGTGGGCAGGGGGGAAACACGCCTGTGTGGATCTTACAGGAGTGTCTCCTCTTGTTGGGCTCATGGACCGTGGGTTTGTTGTGGGTCAGGCTGCGTTGAAGGCTGAATCGGGCAAAGTTGTTAAACACGAGAAAGCTTGTTTAGATAATCAACATGTCTTTCTACCATTTGCCTTTGATACATTTGGTTTTCTGGCTCCAGAGGCTGTGAAATTTTTGAGTAGGGTTCAGCGCGTCGTACACGGAACCTCTTCAGCTTCTAGGTCCCAAAGCTTCGTTTTTAGCAGGATTGGCTTTGCTGTTCAAAAGGGGGTTGCGGCGCAGCTTGTTGCCCGTTTGCCTGCCACTTTATTGTAATCGTTTTATAGTAAATTATATAAAGATCTAAAATCTTATAATTTAGACCACCCGTAGTGGGTGAGTTTTGTGTAGCGTTTAGGACCAAAACGTGAGGATACACCGCCCCCCCCTGTGTTATAAGATTTTTTTTTTGCTACGTTGTGTACAAAACGCGGGTGATGGCACAAAAATCAAAAAATGGACCGTTGAATGTTACCGTTGGTGATTAAATAAAAAAAATTAATTTCTTTATATATTAAACCAACTAATTCCCAATCAAAACTTATCAAATTTATAAAAATTCTCTTTCAACTCTACAACTATATAATTCCTTTACGCCAAATTCACTATATATGGATCCTCCATTTATATAAACAGCTTTTCGGGCCCGACCAAGAAGCCCAGGACGTGGAGGAGGAACAGGCGGTTACGAGTGCGATTATGCTCGCGACACAGTATATGAGTTCCGTTACGGGTGCGATTAGCTCTCCACCCCCTGTTTCAACAAGAACATATATCGAACGAGATCGTGCCGAAGTCAACAACTGGTTGATGGCGGATTACTTCTGCGACACGCCGAGATACAAGAACCCGAAGACCTTTAGGCGTCGTTTTCGGATGTCTAAAAATTTATTTATGCGCATCACCAATGATTTGGAGCGTGAGTTTGATTACTTTAAGCAAAAGCCTGACGCTCGAGGGACGCTAGGATTCACGGCTATTCAGAAGGTTATGTCAGCCGTGCGCGTGCTCGCCTACGGAAACACGACCGACATCAACGACGAGTATTTAAAGATGGCCGAAAAAACAACTCGGGACACCTTGGAGTATTTTTGTTACGGTACGTTTTGTTTTTTTTTTAAAATAGTTTATCACTTGTTTACTGTGATCATTTATTTTATAAAAATTTTGTAAAATATAGGAATATTTAAACTATATGGACCACATTATCTGAGAGAGCCCAACGTTAACGATCTACAACGTCTTTACGAGGCACATACAAGGGTGCATGGTTTCCCCGGCATGATAGGAAGTGTAGATTGCATGCATTGGGAATGGGCTAATTGTCCAACTGCATGGCGAGGTCAATTCACACGAGGTGACCAAAAGGGACCAACGGTCAGCCTTCAAGCGATCGCTTCATACGACATTTGGATTTGGTCGGCATTCTTTGGTGTTCCCGGTTCCAACAATGACATAACCGTCTTAGAGCAGTCTCCTGTGATGGAGAGTTACATATCTGGGACCGTTCCCGTCGCTTCGTTTTGGGCTAACGATAACTTCTACGATCATGGGTACTATCTGGGTGATGGAATATATCCAGAGTTCGCGATAATTGTTAAAACATTCAGAGAACCGATGGATGAAAAAAGACAGTATTTTAAGAAAGTGCAAGAGTCTGCGAGAAAGGATATCGAGAGGTGTTTTGGTGTTCCTCAACAACGATGGCATTATGTTAAAAATCCTTGTCGTCTGTGGTCTTTAGAAAGAATGAGATGTGCTATGTATACGTGTATCATAATGCATAACATGATCATCGAGGACGAGGGAAGAGCAATATGTCCAACTTTCATACCGGACCCGGATCCACCACGGACACCGGCAAGTATGGAGCAACGACTCGAAAATTCTGATTCCGTGCGGTCAAGAGAGATACATAACGCACTAAAGGAGGATTTGGTCCAACATCTTTGGATGTATCGGCCTCTGCCTGGTGAAAACGATGATCAAAACGAGGGCAACAATGAAGATTACGATGAAGACAACGACGACGATGGCGAAGACGATGAAAACGACGATGAGGACGACGAGGACGAGGGCGAAGACGACGACGACGACGACAACAACGACGAATAGTTTTTTTTATTTTCTTGTAATATTTATTTAATAAAATATTATTGTTATTTGATTATTCTTATTAAAAATTTAAAAAGAAAACAAAAAGTGTAAAAGTGACTGGGCGCCACGTGGCGCATAACCTCTGGATGTGGAGAGTTATGACTACAGCCTGTTTTTGTACAAAACCATAACTCTAACTGGGCGTCACGTGACGCATAACCCCTGGTAATGAAGCTTTATGACTACACATGGTCTTATGTGCATTTGATTTGGCCCATGTGCATTTGATTTGGGTGAAAAGTTTTGAAGAGATCAACTTTTGAAGTTTTTGACTTCTTTCGCCCACCACACTCGCACATGTTCCATCTCTTGGATGGGTCTAATTATAATACCATTTATTGTGACTAGGTTTTAGTGTACAACTACCAACGCTCCTACTAGAGATGGTTTATTACTCATTCAGGCAAGTCCTTTTTTTTCGTCTTGCTAACCACACCACACGCCGCTCAAACTGCCACGTAAAGCACAAACTGTTGCGTATTAATTGATGCGACTGATTTGATCAAGGACGTCGATGTTGTCGGATGATTTGATTGTGACAGGCTGTCGTTGAACACGTATACGCCACGTTTAGAACTCTACATGGCGTATAAGGCCATATCAATTATTCAGCCAGAAAATATGTTTCCGCTTGTAGTATATATTAACATGCTAGCATGCAAATATGCATACACAAAGTATCCGAAACCCCAACCCAAGAAATGATGTGGTTGTTCGACGGTTATTTTCCGAGCCCGCCGGGGACAAACAAGGAGTCAAATATTCCAGATTTGAATCAGGCGCCGCCGAGGTTTTTAGATTATGACGGGGAGGCGACGTTACCAAATTTGAACCAGGTAGTATCGTCACATTTTTATTTCGTTTACCCGTCATCAGTCATTTTTGAAATTATATTTGTTAACAATATTTTTTGTTATGAATATTTAGTGCACGACCATCCACCTTGGGATGTGGCTCGAAGCAGCAGTTCATATTGGTCACAGCCTGAACATGATTATGGTCAGCTGTCACACCATTTATCAGAAAACCCGTGTTACGTTGCCCAACCTTCGTACTAGTTTAATAGTGAAGAGCCGTATTCCGGTAGTCAACGTTCGTACCATTACCAGTAGAGGAGTCGTATCGGTCACAACCAGAACCAGACCATATATTTGAAACCGTTCAAGAGACTGGTGACGAAGAGCACGCCAGACATATTTCTGGTAACAAAGATGATGACGACGACGGTGGTGATAATTACATTCGCGAGGCGAGGGTGTCGTATAAAACGGATAACGTATGAAACCATACTTTTGTTAAAGTAAAATATTTTGTAATTAGTACTTTGAACGTGTTTTAAATTTGACGTTATAACTGTTTTAGTTATTTTCGTCAGGAATGGGCGAAGAAAAGAGGTCGGGAGCATGGGTGTGTTGTTGTTGTCCAACGGTCTAGGACAAACGCTGTGGATCTTGGATGCAATCGCAGCGGCGAACCAAAACTCACGGCCACAATCAGGCGTACCGGCAGTATAAAGAAGGGCTGTCCGTTTAAGCTAAAAGGAAGGTACGACCGGGTAGGTGATTTTTTGAAGCTTCAGGTCGTAAACGAGACGCACAACCATGAGCCATTCGTCTTTAAGGAGGGTCACGCGTATCTAAGGAGAATGTCGGACGAGGAGGTTGATATGGTCGCGAGGTTACACATGGATGGCTTGAAGACGCAAAAAATTGTTTCACTCTTACGCAAACGGTTTCCCGGAACCTGCATTATTGATAAAGACATACACAATATTATAGAGAAGTTGAAAAAATAAAATAGAGTTGGCGATACCCCAATGCAGGTTCACGTTTTTGAATTTGACTTGCAACGAATGTTTAAAAAATTTTATTAACGTTATATAAAACCGGTTGCAAGTATTTGAAAACTTCCTGAATGATAACGATTTCGTTTATTACACACAGGTGAATTCTTCCACAAACGGCGTGGAGGATGTATTCTTTTGTCATGACACGTCGTTTAGAATGTGGCGTACGTTCCCCCATTTGTTGTTAATTGACACGACGTACAACACAAACATGTACAAGTGGCCGTTTGTCCAGTATATTGGTGTGACGTCGACGTCGAAGTCGTGCTGTAACACGCACGCGGTTCTACTTAGGGAACGCTAGACGAATTTCACATGGGCCCTTGAGCACCTCAAAGGTATGCTCGAGGATTCTATTGAGCCGCGCGTCATAGTCATGGACAAAGACTCAGCCTTGATGAATGCTTGTAAACAAGTATTCCCGAATGCTACCAGAAACCTATGTAGGTGGCACATACGTGAGAATATAAAGAAAAAGTGGAAGGGTATCTATGATTGCAACGTAAGGGAAGACTTCGCTTTATTGTGGACGGTCTTGTGTGAGTCTCCCACATTCGATGATTACGAATATAGCTGCGTAAAGTTGCAAGAAATGTTATTCCAGATTAGGAAAGAACGTGAGTCTTTCGAAATATTAATATACAGTTAGTGTTAATCGACTAGTACATTTCATAAGTTTATTTTTGTTTCCTTTTCAGAGGTATGGGACTATATCCATGATAGCTGGCTGGTGCGAGACAAGGGAAAGTGATGTGCGAATATATATATATATATATATATATATATATATATATATATAAATAAAACACAAGTCGCAACTAAGTTTTAAAAACCAAACAATCTATCCTAGTTCACACAAACGACAAGTGTACCGGTCGCGTATAGCACAGATGAGGAAAGTCCGGATATCGAACTCGAAGACACGTGAAAACTTTTATAATCACTAAACTCTAACCAAGACTCACCAAAATATTTAATTGATTTATTTTAGATTTGATTTAACTACTTAACTTAACTAAATGAAAACTTTTGACAAAACTTCGAAAACTTTGACTGCAGTGATAAAAACGTCTACCTAGGTAAGAATCATATTGAAGGAGATGACAAAACAATGGATTGAAAACTCTCACGACACCGGTTCTAAAGGATGACACAACTAAGGTTTGCTCAAGAAGGTCAGATCACCTCTCGGTCTCACTAACAAACTCTAACTTATCTTAGTTGATTTTAAGAACAAACCGGGAAAACAAATTATTAACGTGTTCTAATGCCGACTCACCTCTCGGTCTCACCGACACACTAGCCTAATGGAAACGAATACTACGCAACCAAGGATAGAGGAACAATTCAACTTAACTTAAACTAGACCAACTAATCGCTTAAACACCCAAACCCGACAAGAACAAAACCCGCTCTCGCGCGATCTTAATTCTAACAAGTAAAAGTAATGAGACGAGTTTACTTCTTATCACCTCTCGGTCTCTAAGAAGGTGTTTCACAACTGATTTTATCTAATTAATTTACCCACTTATCCCTACGGTTGTACTTCCCGCAAATAAACCCTAAACACAAAGTAAAGAGCCTTAAACATGCAACAACTAATCAAAACCGATTCAATTAATTAAAGAACGAGGTTATTAGGTATAATCAAACAAAAAACAGCCACTAAACACAATCTAATTTACTGTTAAATCAAACTTTACATTAACAATTTAAGCCATGATCATTAACAATCCATATTACTAGTCAAAACCTAACAATATTCATCAAACCTAGGTAGAACAAACAAGATTAGCTACTCATTAAGTTTGGACAGCAGCATACATTCGAATTAAACATCATATAACTCATCATAAACATAAGAAAACTCATTCAATGATCAAGAACAATCAAACACAAATCAATCTCTAAGTAACTTTTAAAACAATCCAACAAAAAGATCAAACTAAACAAGTTAGGGTTCTTGAACAAGAAACAAAGTTTAAAGATGATTACTTAAGGTTTATGAGCTGAGTTTATGGATTTATAAGACCTTTAGCTACTGTATAAAACCCTCCTTGGTGTTCTTCTTCTCTTCCAGCCGTCACAGCCACCAAACCCTAGCCGCCACAAGCTTTTTCTTCCTTCTCCTTGCTGCTGCCGATCGCAATCTGCCTAGGGGGTTGGGGCTGCTGAATTTTGGGATTTAGGGCTGGATTATGGCAGAAATTAAGTTAATTAACTTAATATAATATCATGTAAGGCTTCTAACTTGTGGGCTTGGGTCGGGCCTTGAGTTGTAGTTTTGAAACTTGACCAAAAAGGCCCCTAAAGTCTTCCAACTTAACTCTTTTTTCACCATCTTTCATAAACCTACAATTAACATTTAAACTTTGTAAATTATTGCACTTAACCCCCAATACTTTCATAAAATAAACAATTAAGCATAAAAACCATGATAAAATCATAAGAAAAGTAAGTGTGTTTTACAACACATCAGAAAGTTTGTATCTTGTTGGATGGCCGATCGGTCAGAATTTGGCGAGACTACAACAAACCGAGTTGAGAGTCAGCACTCGAATCTGAAAAGGCACCTTAATGGGGCCAACAACACCCTACACGCACTTGCGGCTTATGCACTTGAGGTTATAGAAGCCCAGAAGGTTCAAATCGGAGCAACATTTGAATATTCCCGTATTAAGTTGAAGAAAGACCATAACCTACAGATTTTTTACATGCTACATTATAAAGTGTCGATTAAGGCTTTTATGCTACTTGAAAAGGAGTATGGAAAGGTTGAAATGATGACCGAGTCCGGACATACGTGCTGACACCAGTTGCGAACGTCTATGGGGTTGCCGTGTGCTTGTGAGTTGGAGCAACACCTTAATACATGCGTACCTATTCCACTAAAATCGATAGAACCGTTCTGGAAGAAGCTTGACTTCGATCCAGTGGTCGCAAAAGAAGAAGAACAAGACTTCGAGGCAAAAATGGAAGAGCTTAAACATACGGTTTTGATACGAAAAGATCCAAAACAGAAAAGAAGTCTTTTATCAAAGATTTGGTCCGTTCTTCCCGGCAACTCAAATAAAAAAGAGCCAGAGAAATGTGAGGACCCTCGGGGGCGTCCAAACATAAACCAGCAATCAAAAAAGATCGAGGCCGCGAGGCACAACTTGTATATCCCTTCCTCGTACACCCCTTCGTCCTCACATAACATTGAGCAGACCCCCTCATTCTTGGAGCGTTCCCGGTCACAGTCCCATTTACATCTTAACATGCCCCCTCCTAAACCATCAAAACGGTCGTCTAAGAAAAAGGAGACGAGAGCTGCCATAGGTTTTCCTTCGTTTTTTGAGAGGCCCCGTAACCATTTAGAATTTTATGAAATAGTTCAAGATGTTCCTAGCAACCGTTGTTTTCAGTTACCCGCCCACGAATACGTGGTTGCTCAAGCATTTAATTGCGTTCTAATACTTCTCGAGCCGCATAGCAGCCAGACTTTTTTCCCGATGAGAGAGGGTCCAGAGCGGTTTCATGACCATCCGGTCCTGGCCATTGCTAATGTTACAGATACTCATTGGATATATATAAAACTTTAAGGGTATTTCTCGGTGCCTTTGTCGGTATATACTTGGGCGAGATTTGCAAAAGAAGAGGCTTACGGATGGAGTGCCTACGAAAATCATATAAACGAGTATGTTAGAATCATGTCAAGTTGGCGAGTCGAATGTGCTATTGTTGATTTAACCAATTGACTGTATATTTAAATCAATGTCTCACAGACATATATTTTATACACGTTGCATTTAAATTAAAAATCAATATGTCATTATCTTTTACTAATGTAACACTAATTGAATCAAATGTTATCGGTGTGATGGATTGTTTAATTTAGGGTTTATGATTCAAATATGGTGCAACGCGCTTGTGGTTATTAAGTAGTTGTTTGGAGTTTACACCAACAAGTCACTTAGTACAGTTGGTTTGCACATTGGTTGTGGGTCTGGAGGTCGCGGGATCGAATCCCCTCCAGCCCAGTTTTTGCTTATTATTATTATTATTATTATTATTATTATTATTATTATTATTATTATTATTATTATTATTATTATTATTATTATAGATAAAGAATAAAATGTCGGTGCCATGAGGTTTTTTCTTGAATACAATATTAGCTTAGTTATGATAAAGAATGAAATATCGAATAACCATTATTTTAAATTTATTTAGTGACAGTGTTATAACGAATTTAACCGATACTAACCGAATTCGCGTTGCTGCAGCGCCGCAACGCGGCATGATGTTTCCCCAGTTATTATTATTATTATTATTATTAATATTAATATTAATATTATTATTATTATTTTAATAGTTTAAACAAATTAGAACCATTATAATTATATATAATAAAGTATAAGTTTGGTGGCGACCATGATTGGTTTATGTGACACAGTATAAATGGACTAGACAATTTTTTTTTGTATTTTAAAAATTTGAAATAAAGGGTTATTCACCGACAATGCTCGGGTTTTATTGACCGAATAAACACCATTTTAAATATTTATTTTTTTAATGTTAGTTTCACGATTTTTTAGTTTTAATGCTTAGACTTTACCAACCGACAATGCTTGGGTTTATAACAACGCTCAGTTTTACCAACCGAATAAATGTTGTTTTATATATTTTAATTTTTTATAAGTAAAATATTTAAAACTATTTATCTTATTGGTTTTAACGGTTGGATCGATAATGATTGAGTTTTACAAATGGTCAAGTATTACCGACCGATGCCACCCTATTGGTTCAATTCATTTTTTATAATTATTTTTTATTTATTTTGGTTTTAGTTTCGGAACAACAACGCACATAACTGAAACCGACCAAATTCGCATCGACTTACCATCTCAACGTTCGGGGAACAGTAACGCTTGGGTTTTTTGTACTACCATTCGGGTTTTAAAACCTGCCCGGCGCAACGCGCCGGTAAAACCCAAGTTAATATTAAACATCAAATAAATACTATTTTTGAAATAATTTATAATATTAAGTATGTTTAAAATGTATTCAAAGACTCATAAAAAGTATACATATACGTGGCGGTAATACCTTACCGCCGCGTGGTGCACACCCCTTTATTTTACGGTTATTCGTTTCCGAGCACACTTCTATATTACCAAGTCATAAAGGATGACGGAGCATACTCGGAAAGATAAGATTGATGCAAAGCCTACCCGGAAGACTTGTTTTACACTTAGATTATTTCTGAATATGTAATTTGAATATGTATTATCGGATAGGGTTTCTAGAAGGAATGACAGATGTAAAGGAGGTGTCAGGGCTATAAATAGAATAATTTAGGACACACCTCCTAATACAAGCAACGGTACACACAACAAGGCAGACATACACATTAATTAAGAAAGAATATTGTGTGTGTGACGGCTGTCCTTCAAGAAACCCTAAATTGATTATCCACTTTGTATGATTGATATTATATGAATGGAAATCTTTTGAGTTAATCTTGTTTGTGTTGATTACCTTTGAATACTGATTTAAGAACCGTATGTTTGTTATTGATTCAGCCTTTAACAAACGGTAATCTTTCTAAATATAGCAACCCGTCATTAACTCTCTTGTCGACACATTTATTTGTGTGAGTTATGGCATGATTTATGTAAGATCCATATGAAATCGGGGACTTGACAAGTGGTATCAGAGCTTGTTGTTGCTATTTTGGAAAGATTCTTGTTGCTGATTGAAAATTTGAAGAAAGATGACGTAAGCAGACCACTGTTCCATTGATTTGTGACGTCAGCAGCTCTGTTTTTTTTTTCTTCATTTTTTCCTCCAGATCTACAATCTACCATTGTTTTCTCTTCCTTATTTCAATTAAAGATTTAATCTTTATATCTAAATCTTGCTCTAATCATATCAGACACATCAGATCTGAACAACCTGTTTTCAGATCTGATTAAAAACTTTGCTTTTTACAAAGAAACTAATTTTAAATCCTTGAAAATGTCTGGATATGAGGAACAAGAGGTGTCTACTAACAAGATATCAAGATTGTATGGACAAGAAAACTTTACCAAATGGAAAGTACTCTTTGAAGCAGCTGTATGTTACAATGATGTTGATATGTGGAACTCCATCAAGAATGGTCCACAAGTTGATGTTGAGGAAGGAACAAACACAGCTGCAACTGCAACTGTAAGAGAAAGAATGAGAAAGGTGGATGACAAGGCCTTAGCTATGATTAAGCTAGGATTGTCTTGGGAGATTCTAACCAAGGTGGCACATCACACAACTGCCAAATGAATGTATGATGCTATCCTTGAGATGTATGAAGGGAATACTGAGCTGAAGAACATAAAGAAGCAAATATTGAAGCAACAGTTGGAAAGGTTCAAGTATAAGGAAGGAGAAAGGTTGAAATCAATACTAGAACGTTTTCTAGGTATTGTGAATGAGTTGAGGACAACTGATTATGTCATGGCTGACTTTGATTTAAACACAAAGTTACTCAACTCAATGCCAAAGGAATGGTATACTGCTTACAAGTTCATCCTTCAGAAGCATAATTTCAATGACTTGAAATTGGATGATGTAGTATGCTTCCTTCAGGCTGCAGAACTGGAGATGATAGAGAATGAAATAATTAAGGAAGAAAGACCTTTCTTCAATGTTTCAAGTGCATTGATTGCACCCATGGGAAATTTGACTACCAAGAATCAACAACAAATTCCCATTATTGAAGAACCAGTTGAGCATAATGTTGATACTCCAAAGTCTTTTATTGGTGGTAGCACAAGTAATCAAAGAAATCAGCAGAGGTTCAGTGTGCAACTGATTGATGACACTGATACTGCCTCAATGGCAAGTGGGAATGGTCCTCACCCTAATGGAGGAAATGGTCAAAGTAATGAAGCACATGCATTGCTGTCTATGTTTACTGATTCATATAATGCATTTGTTGCAAAGAATCTAATTCACACAAGTGTAGTATAAGATGATTTAGAGCAAATTGATGCAGATGATTTAGAAGACATGGATTTGAAGTGGCAAGCTGCCATGTTAGCTTTGAGAAGTAAGATGTTGTATAATAGAACTGGTAGATCTCTGGTTTCTAGTCCTAATGAGAGGATTGGATTTGACAAGTCAAAGGCAATCTGCTACAATTGCCAACAGCCAGGACATTTTGCAAGAGAATGCAACTTGCCAAGGAATTATCAGATGAATCAATTCCAGAATCAACAACCAAGAGGTCAGCAGCAATACCAGCAGAATCAGCAAAGAAACAACAACCAAAACTTCAACAACAACACCCAAAACTTCAACAACAACTTCAATCCAAACAGCAATTACAATCCCAACTTCAACAACTTTCAGCCTCAAATGAATAATCTTAATCAAGGGTTGCCTCAGAATCAAGGTTTTCAAATGAACAATAATCAGAACCTTCAAGCAGTTCAAAATGTTCCAAACAACATTGTTCCAGCCAACCTAAATCAACCAAGAAACCAAGGAAATGTGGCAGTGACTACACAACATGAAGGTAACTTTGATTGAAGCAATCATGAAGAAGACATTGCAGATGATATCAAGAGAGCAAATGTGGCATTCATGGCCATAATTGAGAAAGAAATTGCATCTTCATCTCAGGTACAATCTGCTCCTATTGTTGATTTAAATGAACTTATCAATGAATTGAAAACAAAAGTAGGCAAGCTGGAAAGGGAGTGTTTTAGGAAACAAAGTATCATCAATACATATGAGGCAAGTGAACTGATAAGTGAGGAAAGAATGAAAAGTTTGAAAGAGGACTGTATAAATAGCTACAGAGCTCAGAAAAGGTTCACAACTGAAATAGATGGGTTGAAGAAAATGGTTATAGAAGAAAAGGTACAGAACACAAAACTACAAGCTGATAATGAATTTTTGAAGAACTTGATCTCCACTGGAAACATCTGTGGAATTCCAAATCAAGTTAAGGAAGAAGACAAGTACAAAGCAGTACCACCACCTTTCAAGAACAACTTTATGCCAAAAGTTGATAAAGAGAATAGAAATGCATATCTACAACAATTCAAAGATGTTTTTCAAGACAAAGAAGAACTTGTGGATTTGTACAAGAATGTTGAGGTGAGTGAAGAAGGAGAGTTTGTTGTGAAGAAAGAATTGAAAGAAGAAAAGTCAATTGGAGTTCAAGTCTCTGAAGATGACCTTGAGTCAATTGACTTGAATCAAGATGACTTGAGTGATTTGAGTGATTTGACTGATCAAATTACTGAAGAGGAAATCAAAGCTGCTGAAAGAGGAAGAAAATACAAGAAACCAGAATCTATTGATCAACTTCCAAAGTATCCACCAGTCCCACCAAGAATAAAGAAACAAAATGATAAGATGAAAAGAGAACAGGTATCTTTTGACGTTTGTGAAAAGAAGAAGATAAGCTACAATGCAGTCAGGCCACCAAGCAAGGCTGTGTTGGAAAGGATAAAGCAAAACAAAAAGAAGAGAATAACTGAAGAAGTTGATTCAGAAAACTTTATCCTAGTTTATCTAGTTTTCTCTAGCATGAAGTATTGGATGTTGGAGAAGTGGAAACTATGGAAGAGTATGAGAAGAGACAGTCAAGGTTTAGAGAGAGTACTGATGAAGAACCTATGATTATGAAAAAGGTTGTCTTTGTCAAAAGCAAACTTGATAGACAGGATATCAAGATTGAGGAGTTTGTGCCTTTCTCAATTAACTTTGATAATTTGAAGAATTAGAAGACTCTAGGAGTCAAGTCACCTAAGCCAAGTGAAAGGTTCAAGAAACCAATAGAGCATGAAAAATTTAAAGGCAAGGTATGGTGCAAGAAGTGTGATGAATATGGTCATCACACAGACTCATGCAATGAGAGATTGAAATTTCAACCACTTCATGTCCCAGATGGAACAAAGTATGGTCAAGACTTTGTCCTGTACAAACAAAAGTATGATGTATATATGGGAAAAGGAAAGGTGTGTGGAAATGAAACCATGAACAAAGAAGAAAAGAAATCTGAAAAGGAGACAAGGATTGAGAAGAAAGCCGAAATAAAAACAAAGAAGCAAGTGGCTGAATCAGCAAGAAGAAGTAAATCTTCTAAGAAGCATGAGAAATTGACCAAAAAGAACTATCAGCCATTGAGAACCAAACAAGATACCCAATCAGTCAAATATGAAGAATCTCAAGAATCATCAAGCAGTGAGAAGACAAGAAGAAAAGGTGTATATCCTAGAAAGAAACCAACAGAACTCACTGGTGATGAGAAGTTTTTGCTGAAACATGGATATGAACCACAAGGTTTCCTATAGAAACCCAAGACTGAAACTAAAGTTGAGATAGTTACTGATGTGAGAGACTACTCTGAAAAGAAAGATTATGTGATCAAAGAGTATGCCACTGACTCAGCTGAATTACAGACCTCAACTTCACTTGTTAAAACCCCTAGAGAGTGTGGTTATGAAACTGATAATTCAGACAAATTAGAAGTCACTCATGAAGATCCAGAACCAACAACACTCACTTCCCAAGCTGTTATAGAAACTGAAATTGATGAGTTGCAAGCTGTAGAAGCCTGCACTTCATCACTCAACTAATCAAATTTTCTCTTTTGTGCAGGAACAATCCACTCCTCTGAATGACATATGGTATATGGATAGTGGTTGTTCTAGGCACATGACTTGTGACAAAAGATCACTTGTTAATTATGAAGAAAAGTATGAAGGATCTGTAGCATTTGGGAGTGATGAAAATGGTGGAAAGATTGTGGGGAAAGGAATTTTAACAAAGGGAAGAGTCTCATTTGACAATGTATTTCATGTTGAAGGTCTTCAGTATAATCTACTGAGTATATCAAAAATGTGTGATAAGGGATACAAAGTCAGTTTTGATGATTCCCACTGTTTCATCTTAAAACCTGAGTTTGTCATTCCACCTGAAATGATTATGATGATGGCACCAAGAAATGGCAACTTGTATGAACTGAATATGAAAGAAGCTGTTTCAAGAGGGGGTGCATGTTTTGTTTCCAAAGCCACTGAAAATGAATCAAAATTGTGGCATAGGAAACTGTGTCATGTGAACTTAAAGAACATGAATAGACTTGTCAAAGGTGAGCATGTCATAGGCTTACTTACAAGAGAGTTCAAATTGGAAGATCATTGTAATTCATGTCCAAAAGGAAAACAACACAAATCTACTCATAAGCCTAAGCTAATCAACTCAATTGATCAAATACTTGAATTACTTCACATGGATCTTTTTGGTCCTGTGAGTGTGCCAAGTATAGGAAAGAAAAGATACTGTCTTGTGATCATTGATGACTATTCAAGATACAATTAGGTTTATTTCCTAAGTACCAAAGATGAGACTGCAGAGTTGATTAAGGGTTGTGTAACAATGATTGAGAACAAGTTGAATAAGAAGGTTAAAATGATGAGAAGTGACAATGGTACTGAGTTCAAGAATGGAGTTATGCAAGAATTTTGTGCAGAAAAGGGAATATTTCAAAAATTCTCAGCTCCTAGAACTCCTGAACAAAATGGTGTTGCAGAAAGAAGAAATAGAACTTTGATTGAAGCTGCAAGAACCATGTTAGCAGATGCTAACCTGCCTGTTACTTTTTGGGCTGAAGCAATAAACACTGCTTGCTATGAAAAATTTAAAGGTTCAAGAAACCAATAGAGCATGAAAAATTTAAAGGCAAGGTATGGTGCAAGAAGTGTGATGAATATGGTCATCACACAGACTCATGCAATGAGAGATTGAAATTTCAACCACTTCATGTCCCAGATGGAACAAAGTATGGTCAAGACTTTGTCCTGTACAAACAAAAGTATGATGTATATATGGGAAAAGGAAAGGTGTGTGGAAATGAAACCATGAACAAAGAAGAAAAGAAATCTGAAAAGGAGACAAGGATTGAGAAGAAAGCTGAAATAAAAACAAAGAAGCAAGTGGCTGAATCAGCAAGAAGAAGTAAATCTTCTAAAAACAACTTGCTGTTTCTTATTCATGATTTGCCTCCATGTTTGCTGTTTCTTTAACTAATTTTCTTCGCTACCCCGATCCCGAGCTATTTCTTAGGTAATCGTCGTACGCAGCTTCTTCATCGGTCATTGGTTGAGTGTGTCCTTCATTGACCTCATCTTCATACAAGCCCGCTTCATACTCCATTTCCCCCTCGAGTGAGCGTTGATGTTGTGCCCTATCTAAAGAGTCCAAGTAATCCTTGTAGCAAATCGACATCTCTATAGCTGGTGCAGTGAGTCGAGTCCTCCTAATCGATATAACCCTGCCAGAAACAGAAAAAGCAGACTCCGAAGCTACCGTGGAAGCTTGGACCGTTAGTAAATCTTTGGCCATGGCGGCGAGGATCGGAAACTCATCCTCCTTACCTCTTCACCAAGCCAGCAAATCAAGACTTCTAAATTCATCCGGAGTCATGTGTTTCACAAAGTTGGTACCACCATACCTTCCAAGTTCACTGCTTGGGGTGTTTACCCTTTGACGTTTACCGGCGTCTTCCCAAATCATGTAGTACATCCCCATTTCAAGGTCGGTTTGGGATTGGGATTGGGCAACAGCTCTTAACGAGTCATGAATTTGGGAAGACGACCCGTATTTTGTAAGGTAGACATCATACATGTTTGACAAGGTGGTGTTGAAAGCATTCTTTAAAGTTTGGCTATAATAGGGGTTTTGATCGTCGTTTAACCCAAGCTCATCACAAATTTTTTCTATTAAAGCTTCAACACCACCAACATTGATGCAAGGGTTTAACGCAGCAGCACATGTCAAAACAGCGGGTAGTTGTTGAAAATATTTTCTAAATTTTTCTTTCATTTTTACACCCATATCAAAATAAGGTGCACCCCTACAATCAAGTTCACTCAACTTTGTGCACATGACAACAATTTTTGGTAAAGCAATGGGGCTTGTTGGATAGTAAACCCCGGATAAACTAGTTGTGCAAGATTTAAAAATTTGAAGGACCTCCGTAACGATCTCAATCAATAACCAGTTTCTAGGATCATATGGTGCACATTTACCCCTACTTGACAAAATTTGATGAAACGCAATTAATGATTCTTTTTGTTGGATGGCTTTCTCAAACATATTACAAGTCGAGTTCCATCTTGTTGGACAATCCCAATTTGGCCCCAACCATTGACAATTAGCTTATACACAAAATTTTTTGTATCTTGAAAATGTTTTATTGTTGCTAAAAACATCTCGTAACATTCTTTTAAAACTGTTTCTTTGCGTTTCGATCACGTTTAACCCATCTTGCACGGCCAAGTTGATAATATGTGCAATGCATCGGCTATGAAAAAACGCTCCATCACAAATAGGTTTATACTTTAATTTTAAATGGCCAACCGCGGCCGTATTGTTGGACGCGTTATCAAACGAAATTGAAAAGATTTTATCTTCAATTTTGTATTGTCGAATGACTTTATCCAAGATTTGAAAAATATTTCTACCCGTGTGCGGGTAATCAAACAATTGAAACGCAACGGTTCGTTTCATCATTTGCCACGACTCGGGGTCAACCCAATGAGCCGTCACACAAATGTATGAGTCGGGCGAACCATGAGGTACCGACCAAACATCCGTTGTTAAGTTTACACCAGTTTGTAAGTTTGAAAAGTATGAAATTAGTTCGGATTTAGCGTTTTTCCATGCTTTAAGACAATCTCTTCTAAGGGTCGAACGACTTACGTGTTGGTAGCGTGGTTGAACATAGTTTTGCATCATCTCCGTGAATTGTGGGTTGTCGAAGTGGTTGAAAGGAAGTGTTTGTTGAATCACAAAGTTTGAAAACTGTTGACGTACCGCTTCAACGTCGTACGTAAACACCCCTCCTTGATTCGTCATCTCCGGCTGCGAACTACTTCCCGCTTCGTCCTTCAAGGCCTTGCAAAAGCGCTGTTGTATATGCGCTTTTAAAGTGGAGTTTGCATCTTTGGCATAGAACTTCAAACAGTGCTTGCATCGAGCTTTTTGGCGACCGTTAGACAGTTCGCATAGGTCGAAATGTTGCCACACATCTTGGTTTCGTTTCGTGGGGATGATCCGAACGACCGTAATGTCTGTGTTCGAGGCACCCATGTTGACGGATGAAGCAGCACTTTGGGAGGCCATGATAATAAGAGCGTATAATCGAGTATGAAATAAACGAGTACGAGTATGAAATAAACGACTATGAAATAAGAGCGTATGGAGTGGTAATGTGGTATAATTGAGTGTGAGATAACAAAATAATCGCGTATGAAATAAACGTTTAGAGCTAGTAGAGTTGTATAATCGAGTGTGAGCTAACCTACCCAACCTAAACTATATATAGTTGTTTGTGGGGGTAACATGTTAAAAAAAACGGCTAGAAATCAAGAAAAAACGGGCAAAAAAGGACCCAAACGGTCATATGGCCGTTTTATAACGGTCAAAAACCGGTTAACCTAAAAACCGGTTAAAGGTTAACCGGTTTTTGACCGTTAACCGGTTAACCGGTTTTTAGGTTAACCGGTTTTTTAATAACCGGTTTTTAAATTTAACCGGTTTTTTTACTAACCGGTTCAATAACCGGTTTTTGTCCACGAATGAGTAACCGAAGTACTAACCGGCGGTTCAATAACCGGTCTAACCGGTTTTTTAATAACCGGTTTTTCTATTAACCGGTTTTCGGTTAAACCGACCAAACCGGTTCTATAACCGGTTTTTTTGAACACCTCTATTGTTCACCTTGCCGGAGGAAAAACTTAGTATGGGTCGTACCGCCGAATCGGATAAGAAATTCGGTCTTGGAGACTTCTATTTAATATTTTATGACCCTACGAAAGAATCATATCAATAATTATGTCCTGACACAAACCTGCGGCCCGTTCGAAATTTTGCCAGTATTGCCAAAGGGGTATGTTCACCGAGCCGGAGAAAAAAACTTAGTACGGGTCGAACCACCAAATCGGATAAGAAATTCGGTCTTGGTGACTTCCATACAATATTTTTTTGACCCTAAGAAAGAATCTGATCAATAATTATGCCCTGACGCCACACCACGGCCTATTCGAAATTTTGCTAGTATTGCCAAAGGGGTCAGTTCACCGAGCCAGAGGAAAAATTGAGTATGGGTCGAGCCACCGAATTGGATCAATTTCAGTCTTGGTAACTTCCATACAATATTTTATAACCCTACGAAAGAATCGGATCAATAATTATGCCCAAACGCCACCCAGCGCCCCATTCAAAATTTTGCCAGTATTGCCAAAGGGGTATGTTCACCGAGCCGGAGGAAAAACTGAGTATGGGTCGAACCACCGAATTGGATCAGAAATTCGGTCTTGGTGACTTCCATACAATATTATACGACCCTACGAAAGAATCAGATCAATAATTATGCCTTGACGCCACCCCGCGGCTCGTTCGAAATTTTGCCAGTATTGCCAAAGGGGTATGTTCATCTAGCCAGAAAAAAAACTGAGTATGGGTCGTACCACCGAATCGGATCAGAATTTCGGTCTTAGTGACTTTCATACAATATTTAATGACCCTACGAAAGAATCAGATCAATAATTATGCCTAAACGCCACCCCGCGACACGTTTAAAATTTTGCCAGTATTGCCAAAGGGGTATGTTAACCGAGCCGGATGAAAAACTGAGAATGGGTCGATCCACCGAATTGAATCAGAAATTCGGTCTTGGAGACTTCTATACAATATTTTATGACCCTACGAAAGAATCGTATCAATAATTATACCCTGACGCCACTTCATGCCTCGTTCGAAATTTTGCGAGAATTGCCAAGGGGGTATGTTCACCGAGCCGGAGGAACAACTGAGTATGGGTGGAACCTCCAAATCGGATAAGAAATTCGGTCTTGGAGACTTCCAAATAAATATTTTATGACCCTACGAAAGAATCAGATCAATAATTATACAATGACGCTAGCCCGCGGCCCGTTCAAAATTTTGCCAGTATTGCCAAAGGGGTATGTTCACCAAGCCGGAGGAAAAACTGAAAATGGGTTAAACCAATGAATCGGATCAGAAATTCGGTTTTGTTGACTTCCATACAGTGTTTTATGACCCTACGAAAGAATCTAATCAAAAATTATGCCCAAATGTCACCCCGCGACCCGTTCAAAAATTTTCCAGTATTGCCAAAGTGGTATGTTCATCGAGCCGAAGGAAAAACTGAGAATGGGTCGAACAACCGAATTGGATCAGAAATTTGATCTAGGTGACTTTCATACAGTATTTTATGACCATAAGAAAGAATAGGATCAATAATTATGCCCTAACGCCACTCTGATACCCGTTCAAAAATTTGCCAGTATTGCTAAAGGGGATGTTCACCGAGCCGGAGGAACAACTGAGTATGGGCCGAACCTCGAAATCGGATAAGAAATTCGGTCTTGGAGACTTCCAAATAAATATTTTATGACCTTACGAAAGAATCAGGTCAATAATTATACAATGACGCCACCCCGCGGCCCGTTCAAAATTTGCCAGTATTGCTAAAGGGGTATGTTCACCGAGCCGGAGGAAAAACTGAGTATGGGTCGAACCACCGAATCGGATCAGAAATTCGGTTTTGTTGACTTCCATACAGTGTTTTATGACCCTGCGAAAGAATCAGATCAATAATTAAGCCCAAACGCCACCCCGTGACCCGTTCAAAATATTGCCAGTATGGCCAAAGGGGTATGTTAACCGAGCCGGAGGAAAAAATGAGAATGGGTCGAACCACCGAATTGGATCAGAAATTCAGTCTTGGTGACTTCCGTACAAAATTTTACGACCCTACGAAAAAATCGGATCAATAATTATGCCCTGACGCCACCCCGCAACCCGTTCAAAATTTTGCCAGTATTGCCAAAGGGGTATGTTCAACGAGCCAGAGGAAAAACTGAGTATGGTTCGAACCACCGAATTGGATCATAAATTCGGTCTTGGTGACTTCCATACAGTATTTTATGACCATAAGAAAGAATAGGATCAATAATTATTCCCTGACGCCACTCCGTAACCTGTTCAAAAATTTGCCAGTATTGCCATACAATATTAAACGACCCTACGAAAGAATCAGAACAATAATTATGCCCTGACGCCACCCCGCGGCCCATTCGAAATTTTGCAAGTTGCCAAAGGGGTATGTTCACATAGCCGGAGGAAAAACTGATTACGGGTCGTACCACCGAATCGGATAAGAAATTCGGTCTTGGAGACTTCTTTACAATATTTTATGACCCTACGAAAGAATCATATCAATAATTATACCCCGACGCCACCCCGCGGCCCATTCGAAATTTTGCTAGTATTGCCAAAGAGGTATGTTCACCGAGCCGGAGAAAAAACTGAGTACGGGTCGAACCACCGAATCGGATCAGTAATTCGGTCTTGGTGACTTCCATACAATAATTTTTGACCCTAAGAAAGAATCGGATCAAATATTATGTCCTGACGCTACCCCGCGGCCTGTTCGAAATTTTGCTAATATTGCCAAAGGGGTATGTTCACCGAGCCGGAGGAAAAATGGAGTATGGGTCGAGCCACCGAATTGGATCAGAAATTCGGTCTTGGTGACTTCCATACAATATTTTATAACCCTACGAAAGAATCGGATCAATAATTATGCCCAAACGCCACCTCGCGACCTGTTCAAAATTTTGCCAGTATTGCCATTCACCGAGCCGGAGGAAAAACTGAGTATGGGTCGAACCACCAAATTTGTTGAGTCAAGATTTGACACAAAACTGATCAAATGAAAGATTGGAATCTTCTCAACCTCCTCAGAATTCGCTAAGTATGGATCCGGGTACACCTCAGACTTCCAAGCATGCTTTTACTTAGCCGGGTACGATATTTTGTCTATTAGGCAGAGTTATCTTCACTAAGTCTCCTTTAGTGAATATCCGAGCAGGGTTTGCAAACTAGTGCATTACCGGGTATGGTTCACTAGTATATGCAAGTCCGGGCAAGGATCACCTTATCAAGCAGGATTGTTCTTCTTAGCCAAGTAAAGTTCACTTCCGAGTAAGCTTTAGGCTAACCAAGCTCATGAATCCAAGAAATTGGAAGACCGGGCAAGGTATTTATTAATAAGTATGGTCCAGGTAGGCTTGATGATCTAATGATATATCTCACGTATCATCGGGCAAGGTTCAACTTAAGCAAGGAACAGTGCAACCGAGCACACTTTGCTAATAAGTTATTTTCTAACAAAGGGTTGAAGGAACCATTGAAGAACAAGGTTGCTCGTATGGGTTTGTCGGGCAAAGTCTGGCAAAGTTAAGAAGATTGAAGTCTACCCGGTGAGTATTTTACTTGGTAAAATACTCTTCAAGTAAAGTCTACCCGGAAACAGATCCCGAGCACACTTCTATGTTACCAAGTTATGAAGGATGGCCGAGCATACTCGGAAAGACAAGATTGATGCAAAGCCTACCCGGAAGATTTGTTTTACACTTAGAATATTTCTGAATATGTAATTTGAATATGTATTATCGGATAGGGTTTCTAGAAGGAATGACAGCTGTCCACAGGTGTCAGGCCTATAAATAGAATAATTTAAGGCACACCAGAGAGACACAACAAGGAAGACAGTCACATTTATTAAGAAAGAATATTATGTGTGACGGATGAAACCTTCCTTATCAAGAAACCCTAAAACGATTATCCACTTTGTATGATTCATTTATATAAATGGAAATCTTTTGAGTAAATCTTGTTTGTGTTGATTACCTTTGAATACTGTTTAAGCAACCATATGTTTGTTATTGATTCCGCCTTTAACAAACGGTGAACTTTCTAAATATAGCAACCCGTCATTAACTCCCTTGTCAACACATCTATTTGTGTGAGTTATGACATGATTCGAGTAAGATCCAGCTGAAATCGGGGACATGACAAGTGGTATCAAAGCTTGTTGCTGCTATTTTGGAAAGATTCTTGTTGCTGATTGAAGATTTGAAGAAAGATGACGTAAGCAGACCACTGTTTCATTGATTTGTGACGTCAGCAGCTCTGTTTTTCATTTTTCTTCCAGATCTACAATATACCGGTGTTTTCTCTTCCTTATTTAAATTAAAGCTTTAATCTTTATATCTAAATCTTGCTCTAATCATATCAGACACATCAGATCTGAACAACCTGTTTTCAGATCTGATTATTTTTAAAACTTTGATTTTTACTAAGAAACTGATTTTTTAAGTCTTTGAAAATGTCTGGATATGAGGAACAAGAGGTGTCTACTAACAAGATACCAAGATTGTATGGACAGGAAAACTTTACCAAGTGGAAAGTGCTTTTTTGAAGCAGTAGTGTTCTACAATGATGTTGATATGTGGAACTCCATCAAGAATGGTCCACAAGCTGCAGCTGAAGAAGGTGCAAATACAGCTGGAACTGCAGCTCTAAGAGAAAGAATGAGAAAGGTGGATGGCAAAGACTTAGCTATGATTAAGCTAGGACTGTCTTGGGAGATTTTAACCAAGGTGGCACATCACACAACTGCCAAGCAAATGTATGATGCCATCCTTGAGATGTATGAAGGGAATACTGAGCTGAAGAACATAAAGAAGCAAAGATTGAAGCAACAGTTGGAAAGGTTCAAGTATAAGGAAGGAGAAAGGTTGAAATCAATACTAGAACGCTTTCTAGGTATTGTGAATGAGTTGAGGACAACTGATTATGTCATGACTGACTTTGATTTAAACACAAAGTTACTCAACTCAATGCCAAAAGAATGGTATACTGCTTGCAAGTTCATCCTTCAGAAGCATAATTTCAATGACTTGAAATTGGATGATGTGATATGCTTCCTTCAGGCTGCAGAACTGGAGATGATAGAGAATGAAATGATTAAAGAAGAAAGACCCTGCTTCAATGTTTCAAATGCATTGATTGCACCCATGGGAAATTTGACTACCAAGAATCAACAACAAATTCTCATTATTGAAGAACCAGTTGAGCACAATGTTGATACTCCAAAGTCTTTTATTGGTGGTAGCACAAGTAATCAAGGAAATCAGCAGAGATTCAATGTGCAACTGATTGATGACACTAATACTGCCTCAATGGCAAGTGGGAATGTACCTCACTCTAGTGGTGGAAATGATCAAAGCAATGAAACACAGGCATTGCTGTCTATGTTTACTGATTCATATAATGCATTTGTTTCAAAGAATCTAATTCACACAAGTGTGGTACAAGATGATTTAGAGAAAATTGATGCAGATGATTTAGAAGACATAGATTTGAAGTGGCAAGCTGCCATGTAAGCTTTGAGAAGTAAGAGGTTGTATAATAGAACTGGTAGATCTCTGGTTTCTGGTCCTAATGAGAGGATTGGATTTGACAAGTCAAAGGCAATCTGCTACAATTGCCAACAGCCAGGACATTTTGCAAGAGAATGCAACTTTCCAAGGAATTATCAGATGAATCAATTCCAAAATCAACAACCAAGAGGTCAGCAGCAATACCAGCAGAATCAACAAAGAAACAACAACCAAAACTTCAACAACAACTTCAATCCCAACAACAATTACAATCCCAACTTCAACAACTTTCAGCCTCAAATGAATAATCTTAATCAAGGGGTGCATCAGAATCAAGGTTTTCAAATGAATAATAATCAGAACCTTCAAGCAGTTCAAAATGTTCCAAACAACACTGTTCTAGCCAACCAAAATCAACCAAGGAACCAAGGAAATGTGGCAGTTACTACACAACATGAAGGTAACTTTGATTGGAGCAATCATGAAGAAGACATTGCAGATGATATCAAGAGAGAAAATGTGGCATTCATGGCTATAATTGAGAAAGAAACTGCATCTTCATCTCAGGTACAATCTGCTTCTACTGTTGATTTAAATGAACTTATCAATGAATTGAAAACAAAAGTAGGCAAGCTGGAAAGTGAGTGTTTTAGGAAACAAAGTATCATCAATACATATGAGGCAAGTGAACTGATAAGTGAGGAAAGAATGAAAAGTTTGGAAGAGGACTGTATAAACAGCTATAGAGCTCAGAAAAGGTTCACAACTGAAATAGATGGGTTGAAGAAAATGGTAATAGAAGAAAAGGTACAGAACACAAAACTACAAGCTGGTAATGAATTTTTGAAGAACTTGATCTCCACTGGAAACATCTGTGGAATTTTAAATCAAGTTAAGGAAGAATACAAGTACAAAGCAGTACCACCACCATTCAACAACAACTTTATGCCAAATGTTGATAAAGAGAAAAGAAATGCATATCTACAACAATTCATAGATGTTTTTCAAGACAAAGAAGAACTTGTGGATTTGTACAAGAATGTTGAGGTGAGTGAAGAAGGAGAGTTTGTTGTGAAGAAAGAATTGAAAGAAGAAAAGTCAATTGGAGTTCAAGTCTCAGAAGATGACCTTGATTCAATTGATTTAGATCAAGATGACTTGAGTGATTTGAGTGATCAAATTACTGAAGAGGAAATCAAAGATGCTGAAAGAGGAAGAAAATACAAGAAACCAGAGTCTGTTGATCAACTTTCAAAGTATCCACCAGTCCCACCAAGAATGAAGAAACAAAATGATAAGATGAAAAGAGAACAGGTATCTTTTGACATTTGCGAAAAGAAGAAGATAAGCTACAATGCAGTCAGGCCACCAAGCAAAGCTGTGTTGGAAAGGATAAAGCAAAACAAAAAGGAGAGAATAACTGAAGAAGTTGAACTTTATCCCAGTTTATCCAGTCTTCTCTAGTCATGAAGTACTGGATATTGGAGAAGTTTAAACTATGGAAGAATATGAAAAGAGATAGTCAAGGGTTAGAGAAAGCAGTGATGAAGAACCTATGATTATGGAAAAGGTTATCTTTGTCAAAAGCAAACTTGACAGACAGGATATCAAGATTGAGGAGTTTGTGCCTTTTTCAATTGATTTTGATGGTTTAAAGAATCAGAAGACTCTAGGAGTCAAGACACCTAAGCCAAGTGGTTCAAGAAACCAAAAGAACATAAAAAATTTAAAGGCAAGGTATGGTGCAAGAAGTGTGATGAATATGGTCATCACACAGACTCATGCCATGAGAGATTGAAATTTCAACCATTTCATGTCCCAGATGGAACAATGTATGGTCAAGACTTTGTCCTGTACAAACAGAAGTATGATGTATCTCTGGGAAAAGGAAAGGTGTGTGGAAATGAAAAGAAATCTGAAAAAGAGACAAGGATTGAGATGAAAGCTGAAGTAAAAACAAAGAAGCAAGTGACATAATCAGCAAGGAGAAGTAAATCTCCTAAGAAGCATGAGAAATTGATCAAAAAGAACTATCAGCCATTGAGAATCAAACAAGATACTCAATCAGTCAAATCTGATGAATCTCAAGAATCATCAAGCAGTGAGAAGACAAGAAGAAAAGGTGCATATCCTAGAAAGAAACCAACAGAACTCACTGGTGATGAGAAGTTTTTGCTAAAACATGGATATGAACCACATGGTTTCCTTTGGAAACCCAAGACTGAAACTAAAGTTGAGATAGTTACTGATGTGAGAGACTACTCTGAAAAGAAAGATTATGTGATCAAAGAGTATAACACTGACTCAGCTGAATTACAGACCTCAACTTCACTTGTTAAAACCCCAAGAGAGTGTGGTTATGAAACTGATAATTCAGACAACTTAGAAGTCACTCATGAAGATCCAGAACCAACAACACTCACTTCCCAAGCTGTTAAAGAAACTGAAATTGATGAGTTGCAAGCTGTAGAAGCTTGCACTTCATCACTCAACTAATCAAACTCTTTCTTTTGTGCAGGAAAAATCCACTCCTCTAAATGAAATATGGATAGTGGTTGTTCTAGGCACATGACTTGTGACAAAAGATCACTTGTTAATTATGAATAAAAGTATGAAGGACCTGTAGCATTTGGGAGTGATGAAAATGGTGGAAAGATTGTGGGGAAAGGAATCTTAACAAATGGAAAGGTTTCTTTTGATAATGTGTTTCATATTGAAGGTCTTCAGTATAATCTACTGAGTATATCACAAATGTGTGATAAGGGATACAAAGTCAGTTTTGATGATTCCCACTGTTTCATCTTAAAACCTGAGTTTGTCATTCCACCTGAAATGATTATGATGATGGCACCAAGAAATGGCAACTTGTATGAACTGAATATGAAAGAAGCTGTTTCAAGAAGGGGTGCATGTTTTGTTTCCAAAGCCGCTGAAAATGAGTCCAAATTGTGACATAGGAAACTGTGTCATGTGAACTTAAAGAACATGAATAGACTTGTCAAAGGTGAGCATGTCATAGGCTTATCTACAAGAGAGTTCAAATTGGAAGATCATTGTAATTCATGTCAAAAGGGAAAACAACACAAATATACTCATAAGCCTAAGCTCATCAATTCAATTGATCAAATACTTGAATTACTTCACATGGATCTTTTTGGTCCTGTGAGTGTGCAAAGTATAGGAAAGAAAAGATATTGTCTTGTGATCATTGATGACTATTCAAGATACACTTGGGTTTATTTCCTAAATACCAAAGATGAGACTGCAGAGTTGATTAAGGTTTGTGTTACAATGATTGTGAACAAGTTGAATAAGAAGGTTAAAATGATGAGAAGTGAAAATGGTACTGAGTTCAAGAATGGAGTTATGCAAGAATTTTGTACAAAAAAGGGAATACTTCAACAATTCTCATCTCCTAGAACTCTTGAACAAAATGGTGTTGCAGAAAGAAGAAATAGAACTTTAATTAAGGCTGCAAGAACCATGTTAGCAGATGCTAATCTGCCTATTACCTTTTGGGCTGAAGCAATAAACACTGCTTGCTATGTTCAGAACAGGGTGCTTGTAAACAAAAGGCATAACAAGACTCCATATGAAATATTCCACAACAGAAAGCCTTATATCAAGTTTTTCAAGCCCTTTGGCTGTAAATGTTTTCTTTTGAACACTAGAGATTATTTGAACAAGTTTCAAACAAAATCTCTAGATTGTTTCTTTGTTGGATATTCTACACACTCAAAAGCTTACAGAGTATATGTGAAAGACCATTTGATTGTCATAGAATCATCTGACATCATTTTTAATGATAATCAATTCAATACAGTTGATGGTGCAGCATGGCTGTTTGATCATGAAAAGTTAATAAGGTCTTTCAAGATTTATCCTGAAGACTTTGATGATTCATTCTACAAGACCAGTGTAACTGAAGAGAAAAAGAAGAAACCACTAGACTTAGAAGAATTGTGGAAAAAGGTTGCTAGAAAAGAAAAGGAATATACCTTTGTGAAGAATTCCTCAAATGATATTGTTGAACAAGTTCAAGAAGATAATCAAGATGTTCAGAATGATCAAGTTCAGAGTGAGGAAGACTCAAGCAACCAAGCAAGTGAAGAAGAAGCTGCATCTACTGCAAGATTTCCGCATTTATTTGAAAACTTAAATATTGGAAACAATGGTGCATCTACTTCAGGACAACATAATGATGAAGCACCAGAATTTCATGATGCAGAGACTGATTTGATCATTGAAGAACAGGAACTCAATGAGTCAAATCTTGACACAACTGTGTCTACAGATATGATTGTTCAAACTCCTTATGTGGAAAAGAATCATCCTTCTGAAAACATCATTGGAGATTTGCATGAAAGAGTTACAAGAAGTCACTCAGAATTTGCAAACATCTGTCTTTATTCCTGTTTTCTATCCCAAATAGAACCTAAGAATATTGCTCAAGCACTGAAAGACAATAGTTTGGTGGAAGCCATGCAGGAAGAACTGGCACAGTTTAGAGATCTAAATGTGTGGGATCTTATTGATAAGCCATTTGACAGATATGCAATAGGAACCAAATGGGTTTTTAGGAACAAAAGGGATGAGAGGGGTTTGGTGATTAAGAACAAAGCTAGACTTGTGGCTCTGGGATGTCTTCAAGAGGAATGAACAGACTTTGAGGAAGTCTTTGCTCCTGTAGCAAGACTTGAAGCTATCAGGATCTTTCTTGCATATGCTGCCTCAAAGAACATTAAGGTGTTCTAGCTTGATGTTAAGTCTGTATTCCTAAATGGAAAGATAGATGAAGAGGTGTATGTAGCTCAACCTCCAGGTTTTGAGGATCCTTTGTATCCAAACAGGGTGTATAAGCTAAACAAAGCCCTTTATGGATTGCATCAGGCTCCTAGAGCATGGTATAATGAGCTGTCAAATCATCTTATTGAAAATGGTTTCAAAAGAGGAGCCATTGACAAGACACTCTTCTACAAAGGAAAGGGATCAGACTTGCTTTTGTTACAAGTGTATGTTGATGATATCATCTTTGGTTCCACAAAATTAACAAATGTGTAAGGAGTTTGAAGGGGTAATGAAGTCCAAATACAGCATGAGTTCAATGGGAGAAATTAACTTCTTTCTTGGATTACAAGTTCAACAAAAGGCTGAAGAGATCTTCATTCATCAAAATAAGTATGTGCAGGACATCTTGAACAAGTTCAACTGTCATGAGTACAAAACTGCCTCAACTCCAATGGATACCAAGGAAAAGTTGATTGCAGATGAAAAGGGGGAGCCGGTAGATGAACATGAATACAGAGCAAAAATTGGATCTCTGATGTATCTGACTGCTACAAGACCAGATATCATGTTTGCTGTATGTGTGTGTGCAAGATTCTAGTCAAGTCCAAGAGTCTCCCACATGAATGCTGTTAAAAGAATATTCAGATATTTGAAGGGAAGACCAGATTTGGGAATTTGGTATCCAAAGAATCAATCATTTGATCTGATTGCCTACACAGACAATGATTATGATGGCTGCAATATGAGCAAAAAGTCAACATCAGGAGGATGTCAATTCTTGGGAGAAAGGCTAGTGTCATGGCAACGCAAGAAGCAAACAACTGTCTCAATCTCAACTGCAGAAGCTGAATATGTTGCTGCATCTGCCTGCTGTGCACAAGTTCTATGGATTCAGAACTAGATGCTGGACTATGGTTTGAATTTTCTGAACACCCCTATTCTTATTGATAATACTGCTGCATATTTTACCATTAAGAATCCAGTTCAACATTCTAAGACTAAACACATTGAAATCAGACATCATTTCATCAGAGATTGTAGTGAAAAAGGTTTGATTGAAAGCAAAGAGTTGATACAAGTGACAATTTGGCTGACCTATTCACCAAACCACTTGATAGAACCAGGTTCAACTTTCTTTTGAAAGCCCTGGGAATGATCAAATCTGATGAGATCTGATTAAGGATGTGTGCTTGGTTGTATACCTCTATGTGCTAATTGATTACTTTGTTTAGAGGTTTCACAAATTGAATGTTATGTGAATATGCTTGAGTGTGATACTGAGTATGCTACTGAATATGTTGACTGTTATGCGCTTTGACTGATTATGTGTGTAAAGAATGACATGATTGATTTGATTAATATGTTTGCATGTTTATCAGTTAAATGTGTGTTTGTGATGTTAAGATGAGTAGTCCTGTTATGAATTAACTGTTAAAATACTTATCTGACATCACTGCTTAATTGGTTGAATATGTGCTTTATCTGATCTTCTGATGTTATTAAGATAGGATAGACATTGAATGTTTAGTACTATATGCTTGTCTTGATGATGTTATGATTCGGATTTGACTAAGTGTTGCAACTGTTTATGACAAATGTGTTTTAATTCAAAATTAAGTGATATAATGAATTTTCTAATGAATTTTGCATAAATACTCTATTTTGAATCAAAACATGAGCATGTTGTTAATGGTGTATAGACATGATAAGAATATTCAGTTCAAGCTTTAAAGAAGCTTAAAAGAAGGATTTTTCAATGAAAAGTCTCAGGTAGTTATCTTTGCTGAAAATTATGTCATTTGCCCAGTTGGAAGGACATACACCTGTGTATGTTTGGTCATGCAATCTGCAAATATTGAAAGGATAGCCATTAACCAGAAAACTGAAAGCATTTGGGGTAATTATAACTTGTTTCTTATTCCTTCACTTAAAATTATGTCAATAGCTCTGACTTTGAAAGGACATATACTCACATGTATGTTTGGTCCTGTTGACCACTTGTGGTCAAACAGAACAGCCATTTACCTGACAATTAAGAGAAATTGGGGTGACTGAATATTAATGGGAAATGATAGTACATTGACTACTTAGCCAATCATATGGATTTATTAGGCTAAAAGGGCTCTTAGTACACTCATTGACATGTATGGTTGCTTTCTCATGATATGTAAAATCTAAGGTTATATAAACTTAAAGAAAATGCTAAAATTTATGTGGAGTTACATTGCTGTCTATGCATGTTCCTAGATAAATATTTTCAAATGATAGGCAGAAAAGTGATTATCCAGTCATACACAAGCCTGTTGGTCTTTGGTTACCCTAAATGAATAATCTTTTAAAGGAATGACAAAGAACTGATGTGAACTACTTTAATTTATAATGTTTATTCAACATGTTCACAAATTTTTATGGAGAAAATACAAACATGAGGGTTAATTACAGAACTACAAGGGTGGAGGCAATCATATAAGTCCTTTAAACATCCTGAATGAAAGGCCAGTAAGACCGACTTGCGTGGCATGTAAGTCCAACGTTCAACCTCACATATGTTTGTAGATTTGAAAAGAAATATCTTATAAATTTTCAATAATATGTTCTGTCATTAAAGTTTTTAACCAAAACCTGGGGGTCAAAGTCAAATTAGGGTGATCTGGAGAAAGCCAAATAAGCCTTGAGGATAGATAAGGAGCATCAGAAAACAATATGTGTTATCCATTGAATTTTCTGCAAAATTAATTGAAAATAATCATATCACCAAAGAAATGAAAATCATGTTAAGTCTAGACCTGCTGTTGACCTGTCTTTGTAGTCATAATAATGGTGAGAATGAAGTAGCTACTTAGTCAATATGATCCCATTTCTGAGACCTTTTCAGTTTACAAAAGGAAATTGTTTTGAAATGAAACATAACTGAAATTTGATCTCTAAATGCACCATTTGCTCTTAAACTATGATCTTTAAAGATAAAATTGTTCTGACAAATTTGACAACTGGTTTAAGTCAAAAAGTGTTGCATTTTGCCTAAAATAGGTTGAATATGTTAATTCGGGTAAGGTTTGATGTTATTAGACCTTACCAAGCACAAACTGTTTGATTATGTATTTTCGAGTAAGGTGTAATGTTCTCAAAACCTTTACGAGTACAAAACAGTTGAATATGTTTGCATATGCATTTTCGGGTGAGGTTTGATGATTCATAGCCTTTCCGAGCAAGCTTTGTCATTTTTGACTAAGTTTATGATTTTCGAGCATGCTGTGAAGTGTTTACACTTTTCGGGTAAGGTACACCATTGTACAAATTTCCCGAGCAAGCTTGAAGTCTTGAGATGATTATGTGTTCTAGCTAGCCTATTAACAAGAGAAAATTGTTTCGGGCAAGCTTTGCATTTTGTTTATGCTGATTGTTATTCCAAGCAAACTTTTTGAACTCCTTGAGTACACTAGGTAAGCTTTGTATATGTGAATATGTTTTCTTTGAAATTACAAGTGTTTTCGGGTAAACCTTGTTTTCCGAACACACTTTATATTTCGGGTACACTTTGGTTCCCCTAATATACTTGGTAATTTTCAAAATTTGATTTTCCGAGTGCACTATCTGCTAGAAGTCCTTTTCAGGCACACTTTGTACTCTAGGAAGATTATTCGGGTATACTTTGCCTAAGAAGGTTGTTCGGGCACACTAACATTATGATGGTTGCTCGGGCACACTATGTTTTCGAGTATGCTTGATTGAATATACTTTTATTGTAATTGATTGCAGATGATTCTTATTTTTGTTAGGATTTTTGCTAGATTAAGATTTTAATTTAAATTTGAGAAATTTATATGGGCATCTTAATTGATTCCTAGTAAGAATGTTTATTTTTATATTTTATACTTGATTAATTATCTTGTGATTAATTTCTCAAGAAATCTGGTATTTCGGGTAAGCTTTCTTCCTAGTGTCTTGACTTTAAATTACATAGCTTGATCAAACAAGGTTTGTGATTAAAAGGGTTTAATATTATTCGGGTAATATTTGTGTAAGAGGGAGTATACCGAGTAGAATTTGCAAAGGATTACTTTTCCGAGTAAGGTTTGCTAAGCCTAAAATGATAAAAATTATTTGTTTTAAAATATCAAGTGGATAATGTTACTCTTTGACAGCTAATAATCCAAAAGGTATATAAGAGGGAGTTAGGCAAAATTTTCAACATTATATTTCCCTCTCTCTCTCTTTCCACTGCAACTGCTTATTCGCAAAGAAACCAAACCGACCTATCGCATTCATTATTAATCCAAACCCTAACTTGAATCAGCCCTCTAATTCCGACTTGGTAAGCATTAATAATGTGTTTTCCGACTACGCTTAGACTATAATGAGCTTTGATTATGTATTTGATTACTAATATTTTGTTTATGTGTTTAGGTTATAAATTTGTCGAAGAACAGGTTCTTAAAGATTTTTTCTCTCTTCTTCATTTTTATAATTTGAAATTGGGTAAAGTTATAAACTTTTATGCTAATTTCATTTTGAATATGTTTGATTGTGATGTTCAGATATGGCAGAACAGGATCAACCCAAGTATGCTTTTGAAAAGAAGCATAACATGTGTGATCTACTGCAAGTCACACCTGAAAATGAGCCGGTGGCATCAATGTTTAACTGGATGGCTCGATCAAACGTCAGTTTTGCTTTTACTTAATGCCCTGTCATCTACAGAAATCATTCACTGGATTTCTGGAGATCTGCTGAATTGGTTGAAGATGTCAATGGAAAAATAATAGAGAAAACTGTGGCAAGACAAGAAATACATATAACTGAGAGGATGATAAGAAGATGCCTACAGTTGAATGATGATAACCATTATCATATAAACTTCAATACAGCACACCTGATGAGAATATTTAAAGAAACAATGGGTTATTAGGGAACGGTACATGATGGACAGTTTCAAAAGGGGATGTTTCCAATGATGTATAGATTCCTCATTCATCATGTGATACAGGGGTTTGCTCCAAGAAAGGAGTCATGGACTTTGATGAATCATGACTTAGCAAATTCCACTGTTGGGATTTTGTATGACCTACCCTTCAACTTTTCAAAGATGATATTTGATGGACTGGTAGCAAACTTGAAGAAGGCAGAGAAGGACAGATTCTTGCAATACCCAAGGTTCCTGCAGATAATCTTTAACAGAGAATTAAGAGATTTACCCACTATGGGAATTACACACCTACTGCAGAATCCTGATACATACAACAAAATAAAGAATCCTGGAGTTGCAAATAGATTCAATTCTGAAGTTCCATTTGAGATCTTGCCTTGGTTGTTGAACCATGACTTGAATGTGATGCCAGTGCCTGAGTTAAGCTCAGAGGATGAAGGAGGAGATGATGTAGAGAGTGATGATGATGTGTCTGATGATGAAGATGATAATGTTGATGGAGATGAAGGAGGACCTGGAGTAGCTATGAATAATGATGCACATGATCAGGGGGAGCAACTTGAAGAACAAGAGCAACCTATTCCAACACTACCACAATCACCATTACACATTGACCAACACATTGTACCATCACCACCACAAACTCCACCACATCAAACTACTCAATGCCCACCACAAACCCTAACCATAAGCCAACCTGAAACCATAAGCCAACCTGAAACATCAATACATGTATCACCAACACCACAAACACAACCAACATCCAGCCCTATACACTCAGATCCATTCATCCCAAGCCCACATCATACACAATCACCACAACAATCCATTTTCCAAACTCACACCACAACTCATGAACAAACTGAGTATGAATCATTTTCTACATCACCACCTACAACACCACCCACTGACATTGACCAGTTGACCCTGTTAAAAGAGAATGATGAGTTGAAGAGAAGGAATGAGGAGGTCACTATGGAGAATGTCATGTTATTAGATCAATTGGTAAGGGCAAAAGTGAGAATTCAAACCCTGGAGCAGGAGGTTGAGAAGACCTCAGCTGCCCCAAAACAGGGGGAGAATGAAATAATGCCAACTGACTCGTGTGTGAATGTTGAGACTGTAACTGGAACAGGTGTAGAGACTGTAGACAGTTTGAAACTGATCTTAAATGCTTATGATGATTGTGAGGAGGATAGTGAGGAGAGAAGAATTGAAGATGATGAGTATGAAGGTGACAAATCAGATGTGGAAGAACAAGATTACGACTTTAATGATGAAAGAATGCATGTTGATTGGAGTGAAGAGATTGATGAAGGGACAGGGGATGAGATTGAAAAGACAGATGTTGAGGAGAATGTAGCTCCTACTGACTTAGCTACTGATGTTTTCAATGCTACTGATATAGCTACTGATGTCTTAACTGACATAGCTACTGATGTCTTGACTGATGTACAGACAGAAGTAGAGACTGAAGTAATGATTGATGAAAATGCTACTACTGAGGAACTTATACACACTAAACCAGAAACTGATCAACAAGCATGTTCCAAGAGAGTAGAGCATGATCCAGAACTGGAAGCACTTGAGAAAGAAATAGATGACTTTGTACAGTCTGAAGAGGAAGAGGATGAGAGAAGAAGAATTGAGAAAGGTAAAGCAAAAGTATGTGAAGAAGAGCCTATTAAGGCATATCCAGAGAAAGATGTGTTGTTTACAGATGATGAAATTGCTGCTGCTGCTGCCTTAAGAGAACAAGAGAATATTTTAAGGGAGACAAGGGCTAGGGAGATATTGGCTCAAACACTGACTCCAGAAGAAATGGCAGAGCAAGAAAATTTGATCAATCTAGCCAATCTTGCTAAAGAAATTTTTGAAGAGGTGGCTGATCAAGAAGCAATTGAAACACTGATTATGATGAATAGAACTGAGGAAGTTGACAATTCCTTGGCTATGGTGGTTAGTATGTTTCAACCACAGAGTCAACCAGAAAAGGAATCTGAAAAGGCTTGTGAATCTGAAGAAATGCCACAAAAGGAACTTGAAAGGGAACCTGAAAGGCCAACTAGTGAATCTGTTGAAGAAATGTTGGCTAATATCACCAGAATCAGGATGGAAAGAGCTAAAAGGTTTGAACAAGTGTATACAAGAAAGAGGAAGTTTGATGAACAGAAAAGAACTGATGAGAGGATAACAAAGAGAGGAAAATGGAATGAAAAGAACAAATGCTATGTTGAGACTCCTGATGATGAGGGTGATAATGATAATAGTCCAATAAGAGCAATTCCACTGCAGACACTACAACCTGGTCAACAGATTCCAGGTGTTCCTGATGTACCTGCTCAAACTGAATCAAACCCAGAGCATCCACCCTCTGATGAACCCAAGATTGATGCAATGAATAATCTAACTAAATAGGAGGATGAGTCTGAGGAGTCTGATGAGGATGATAATCCTGATGATGATCAAAGAGAAGGTGTTGAAGCTGCCAATGTTGAATCTCCACAAGTAGAAATGACTAATGAGCAGAGAGCTAACATTGAGTTGAGTATGAGAGAAGCTAAGAGAAATCATCCATTGGTTTTAAAGTTGAGGAGGTATGGCATAAGTTTTGAAACTTTGGCTGATCTTGATAATGATCAGTTGCAAAAGAGACTTGACAAAGAGAGAGATTGTTTCAAGAAAAGGATGGAACAAAAGAATAGAGACTGCCAGAAATACAGAGAATATCTCAGAAGGCATAATTATTCAGAGAAAGATATGTCTCACTTCACAGTTGACCAATTCCAAGACCTTTACAACAGTGAAAGAGAAAAGGTTATTGAAAAATGTGTGAAAGAGAATGAGAAGACTGAGAAATTGGAAACTTTGAAGAAGAAATTTGGAGGTATGTGTGGTTACTTGCTTGAGAAAGGGTTAAAGACTGAGATGGTTGAGAACCTATCTAGAGAATCAGTATTGGATCAGTACAACAAACTAAAAAGAAAAGAAAAATTGAAGAGGGTCCAAACTGAGAGCTCTACCAAACATGCTGAAACATTTGTTGAACCTCAAATAAAGAAAAGAAAGATAATTACTCTGAGGGAGAAACAGAAGACACAGGGTGAAAAGGAAGTGTCTAAGGAAGTTCCTGTTGTTGAAACCCCCACTCCACAAGAAGTGGATTCTGAATCTGAAGATGAACCTTGTATACCTTGGGAAAATGAAAAGATGATCAACATTCTAAGGAATATAATGATTACTCAAAGAGGAATGGATGAAGCCTCTTTCAAGGCTTTGGAAAAGGAGGATTTAAAATATCTCTTCCATATTCAAAAAGCTGAATGGGAGAAAGCTCTAAAAGAAGGTGAGAACCCTAGATACTATGCAGATGGAAGCTTTGTACCTGCTGGTTTGTCAAGAACTCCTGGTATGGAGAAAATGTTGCTAGCTCTTAGAGATGAAGGAGCAAATGTTGTCGAGCTTTCCAACCTTCCAACTGAAATGGTGGAAGCAGTCTACATCAAATTCTTCAATTTGGGGCCAGAAAACCCAAGAAGTTTGTTCCTTTCAGACCACCAATTTCAAGTAGATGTCCACAAGGTGGAAGAGGTGAAGGTGGAAGAGGTGAAAGTGGAAGAGGAGAATGAAGTAGATCTGCACAACAAAGAACAACAATATCACAGTCAGATGTGGATCTTCCTAGAGAGATTTACTATGATTCTGTGTGTGAATGCATAAGAGTGATTATGGAAAGTAGACAACTAAGAGATATAGTTGTGAGAAGTGATTTCTATGAATATACTCAAGAACAATTAGAAAGAATGACAACACTCACTTTGTATGATTATAGAAACAGAAACAGAGTGGCTGGAAGACAAATGAATGATCTTTCTAAATTCTTAAGAGAAGAAGCAGATAGAGGATTCAGATTTCCGAAAGTAAAGAGAAACTGGAAGACTGTCCAAATTCACAGATCAAAGAGAACTGCAAAGTTAAGAAGGATGGACATTGCTGAAACAAACTATAAGGTGAATGTCAGAGACAGGAATCCACTGTCAAACATGAACACATGAATAAGTCTTGAAAGAAGGATGACACGCCCCAACTATACAGTCCAAAGAAATGGCATCATTACTGAAGTGGAATACAAAGAAAAAGATGACCATTACTTGCTGAGAAATTCTGATGGAAAAATACTGGGGATTATCAAAAAGGATGAAGACTTGAATTGCTTACCTGATGAAGATCTAATGGATATTAGGGACTGGGTCATACCAGAAGGTCATACTCATTACCAAGCCCTTGATATCTTCAGAATGAGAGCCGCATCAGTGATAACAAACAGAAGGCAAGCTGCTTACAGTGCATGGAAAAGACAAAATTCTTAGACTAGGCTTTTACTTTGTAATGTCTTATGACAGCCTATTTTTTGAATATGTAATTTTTGTTTATGTTAATTGAATATGTAATTTGACTTTTAATTTGATTTGTATTTTGACTAAGTGTAAGTAACCTTAGAAATGTTTTGGGTCAGCTGAGGCGTTCCAATCTAGGGGGAGATTGTTGAGTCAAGATTTGACACAAAACTGATCAGATGGAAGATTGGAATCTTCTCAACCTCCTCAGAATTCTCTAAGTATGGATCCGGGTACACCTCAGACCTCCGAGCATGCTTTTACTTAGCCGGGTACGATATTTTGTCTATCGGGCAGAGTTATCTTCACTAAGTCTCCTTTAGTGAATATCCGAGCAGGGTTTGCAAACTAGTGCATTACCGGGTATGGTTCACAAGTATATGCAAGTCCGGGCAAGGATCACTTTATCAAGCAGGATTGTTCTTCTTAGCCAAGTAAAGTTCACTTCCGAGTAAGCTTTAGGCTAACCAAGCTCATGAAGCCAAGAAATTGGAAGACCGGGCAAGGTATTTATTAATAAGTATGGTCCAGGTAGGCTTGATGATCTAATGATATATCTCAAGTATCATCGGGCAAGGTTCAACTTAAGCAAGGAACAGTGCAACCAAGCACACTTTGCTAATAAGTTATTTTCTAACAAAGGGTTGAAGGGACCATTGAAGAACAAGGTTGCTCGCAAGGGTTTGTCGGGCAAATTCTGGCAAAGTCAAGAAGATTGAAGTCTACCCGGTGAGTATTTTACTTGGTAAAATACTCTTCAAGTAAAGTCTACCCGGAAACTGATCCCGAGCACACTTTTATATTACCAAGTTATGAAGGATGGCCGAGCATACTCGGAAAAACAATATTGATGCAAAGCCAACCCGGAAGACTTGTTTTACACTTAGAATATTTTTGAATATGTAATTTGAATATGTATTATCGGATAGGGTTTCTAGAAGGAATGACAGCTGTCCACAGGTGTCAAGCCTATAAATAGAATAATTTAGGGCACACCAGGGAGACACAACAAGGAAGACAGTCACATTTATTAAGAAAGAATATTATGTGTGACAGCTGAAACCTTCCTTATCAAGAAACCCTAAAACGATTATCCACTTTGTATGATTCATTTATATAAATGGAAATCTTTTGAGTAAATCTTGTTTGTGTTGATTACCTTTGAATACTGTTTAAGCAACCATATGTTTGTTATTGATTCCGCCTTTAACAAACGGTGAACTTTCTAAATATAGCAACCCGTCATTAACTCCCTTGTCAACACATCTATTTGTGTGAGTTATGACATGATTTGAGTAAGATCCAGCTGAAATCGGGAACCTGACAGAATTGGATCAGAAATTCGGTCTTGGTGACTTCCATACAATATAATACGACCCTACGAAGGAATCAGATCAATAATTATGCACTGACGCCTCCCCGCGGCCTGTTCGAAATTTTGACAGTATTGCCAAAGGGGTATGTTCGTCTAGCAGGAAAAAAACTGAGTATGGGTCGTACCACCGAATCGGATCAGAAATTCGGTCTTGGAGACTTCTATACAATATTTTATAACCTTACGAAATAATCATATCAATAATTATACCCTAACACCACCCCACGCCCCGTTTGAAATTTGCCAATATTGCCAAAGAGGTATGTTCACCGAGCCGGAGGAACAACTGAGTATGGGTTGAACCTCCGAATCGGATAAGACATTCGGTCTTGGAGACTTCCAAATAAATATTTTATGACCCTACGAAAGAATTAGATCAATAATTATACAATGGCGCCACCCCGCGACCCGTTCAAAATTTTGCCAGTATTGCCAAAAGGGTATGTTCACCGAGTCGGAGGAAAAACTGAGTATGGATCAAACCCCCGAATCGGATCAGAAATTCGGTCTTGGTGACTTACATAAAACATTGTTTTACCCTAAGAAAGAATCGGATCAATAATTATGCCCTGACGCCACCCCGCGGCCCGATCAAAATTTTGCCAATATTGCCAAAGGGTATGTTCACCGTGCAAGAAAAAAACTAAGTACGGGTCAAACCACCGAATCGGATTAGAAATTCGGTCTTGGTGACTTCCAAACAATATTTTTTAATCCTAAGAAAGAATCGGATTAATAATAATGCCCTGACGCCACCCCACGGCTCGTTCGAAATTTTGCCAGTATTGCCAAAGGGGTTTGTTCACCTTGCCGGAGGAAAAACTGAGTATGGGTCGTACCGCCGAATCGGATAAAAAATTCGGTCTTGGAGACCTCTATTAAATATTTTATGACCCTACGAAAGAATCATATCAATAATTATGCCCTGACACAACCCCGCGGCCCGTTCGAAATTTTGCCAGTATTGCCAAAGGGGTATGTTCACCGAGCCGGAGAAAAAACTGAGTACGGATCGAACAACGGAATCGGATCAGAAATTCGGTCTTGGTGACTTCCATACAATATTTTTTGACCCTAAGAAAGAATCTGATAAGTAATTATGCCCTGACGCCACCCCACGGCCTGTTCGAATTTTTTCTAGTATTGACAAAGGGGTATGTTCACCGAGCCGGAGGAAAAAATTGAGTATGGGTCGAGCCACCGAATTGGATCAGAAATTCGGTCTTGGTGACTTCCATACAATATTTTATAACCCTACGAAAGAATCAGATCAATATTTATGCCCAAACGCCACCAAGCGCCCCGTTCAAAATTTTGCTAGTATTGCCAAAAGGGTATGTTCACCGAGCCGGAAGAAAAACTGAGTATGGGTTAAACCACCGAATTGGATCAGAAATTCGGTCTTGGTGACTTCCATACAATATTACACGACCCTATGAAAGAATCAGATCAATAATTATGCCCTGACGCCACCCCGCGGCCCGTTCGAAATTTTGCCAGTATTGCCAAAGGGGTATGTTCATATAGCCGGAAAAAAAACTGAGTATGGGTCGTACCACAGAATCCGATCAGAAATTCGGTCTTGAGACAACTATACAATATTTTATGACCCTACGAAAGAATCAAATCAATAGATATACCCTGACGCCACCTCGCGACCAGTTTGAAAATTTTCCAATATTGCCAAAGGGGTATGTTCACCGAGCCGGAGGAACAACTGAGCATGGGACGAACCTCCGAATCGGATAAGAAATTCAGTCTTGGAGACTTCCAAATAAATATTTTATGACCCTACGAAAGAATCAGATCAATAATTATACAATGACGCCACCCAGCGGCCCGTTCAAAATTTTGCCAGTATTGCTAAAGGGGTATGTTCATCGAGCCGGAGGAAAAACTGAGTATAGGTCGAACCACCGAATTGGATCAGAAATTCGGTTTTGTTGACTTCCATACAGTGTTTAATGACCCTACGAAAGAAAATCGGATCAATAATTATGCCCAAACGCCACCCCGCGACCTGTTCAAAATTTTGCCAGTATTGCTAATGGGGTATGTTCACCGAGCCGGAGGAAAAACTGAGAATGGGTCGAACCACCGAATCGGATCAAAAATTCAGTTTTGTTGACTTCCATACAGTGTTTTATGACCCTACCAAAGAATCAGATCAATAATAATGCACAAACACCACCCCGCGACCCGTTCAAAATTTTGCAAGTATTGCCAAATTGGTATGTTCACCGAGCCGGAGGAAAAACTGAGAATGGGTCGAACTATCGATTTGGATCAGAAATTCGGTCTTGGTGACTTCCATAAAAAATTTTACGACCCTACGAAAAAATCGGATCAATAATTATGCCCTTCCGCCACCCCGTGACCCGTTCGAAATATTGTCAGTATTACTAAAGGGGTATGTTCACCGAGCCGGAGGAAAAATTGAGTATGGGTCGAACCACCGAATCGGATCAGAAATTCTGTTTTGTTGACTTCCATACAGTGTTTTATGACCCTACGAAAGAATCAGATCAATAATTATGCCCAAACGCCACCCCGCGACCTGTTCAAAATTTTGCCAGTATTGCTAAAGGGGTATGTTCACCGAGCCGGAGGAAAAACTGAGAATGAGTCGAACCACCGAATTGGATCAGAAATTCAGTTTTGTTGACTTCCATACAGTGTTTTATGACCCTACGAAAGAATCAGATCAATAATTATGCACAAACGCAACCCCGCGACCCGTTCAAAATTTTGCAAGTATTGCCAAAGGGGTATGTTCACCGAGCCGGAGGAAAAACTGAGAATGGGTCGAACTACCGAATTGGATCAGAAATTCGGTCTTGGTGACTTCCGTACAAAATTTTACGACCTTACGAAAAAATCGGATCAATAATTATGCCCTTCCGCCACCCCGCGGCCCGTTCGAAAAATTGTCAGTATTACTAAAGGGATATGTTCACCGAGCCGGAGGAAAAACTGAGTATGGGTCATCGAATCAGAAATTCGGTCTTGGAGATTTCCATACAATATTTTATGACCCTAAGAAATAATCGGATCAATAATTATACGATAACGCCACCACGCGGCTCGTTCGAAATTTTTCCAGTATTGCTAGAGGGGTATGTTCCCCGAGACGAAGAATAAACTGAGTACGGGTCGAACCACCGAATCGGATTAGAAATTCAGTCTTGGATATTTCCATACAATATTTTATGACACAAGAAAGAATAGGATTAATAATTATGCCCTGACGCCACCCCGCGACCCGTTCGAAATTTTGCCCGTATTGCCAAAGGGGTGTGTTCAACGTGTCAAAGGAAAAACTGTGTATGGGTCGAACCACCGAATCAGATCAGAATTTCGGTCTTCGGGACTTCCACATAATATTTTTTGACCCTAAGAAAGAATCGGATCAATAATTATGCCCTGACGCCACCACGCGGCCCGTACGAAATTTTGCCAGTATTGCTAAAGATGTATGTTCACCGAGCTGGAGGAACAACTGAGTATGGGTCGAACCTCCGAATCGGATAAGAAATTAGGTCTTGGAGACTTCCAAATAAATAATTTATGACCCTACGAAAAAATAAGATCAATAATTATACAATGGCGCCACCCCGCGGCCCGTTCAAAATTTTGCCAGTATTGCCAAAGAGGTATGTTCAACGTGTCAGAGGAAAAACTGAGTATGCGTCGAACCACTGAATCGGATCAGAAATTCGGTATTCGGGACTCCCATACAATATTTTTTGACCCTAAGAAAGAATCGGATCAATAATTATACCCTGACGCCACCCGCGACCCGTTCGAAATTTTGCCAGTATTGCTAAAGAGGTATGTTCATCGAGCTAGAGGAACAACTGAGTATGGGTCTTACCTCCAAATCGGATAAGAAATTCGGTCTTGGAGACTTCCAAATAAATATTTTATGACCCTACGAAAGAATCAGATCATTAATTATAAAAGGGTGCCACCCCGCGGCTCGTTCAAAATTTTGCCAGTATTGCCAAAGGGGTATGTTCACCGAGTCGGAGGAAAAACTGAGTATGGGTCGAACCACCGAATCAGATCAGAAATTCGGTCTTGGTGACTTCCATACAATATTTTTTTTACCCTAAGAAAGAATCGGATCAATAATTATGCCCTGACGCCACCCCGCGGCCCAATCGAAATTTTGCCAGTATTGCCAAAGGGGTATGTTCACCGAGCCGGAAAAAAACTAAGTACGGGTCGAACCACCGAATCGGATCAGAAATTCGGTCTTGGATACTTCCATACAATATTTTATGACCCAAGAAAGAATCGGATTAATAATTATGCCCTGAAACCACCCCGCGACCCGTTCGAAATTTTGCCCGTATTGCCATAGGGGTGTGTTCAACGTGTCGGAGGAAAAATGTGTATGGGTCGAACCACCGAATCAGATCAGAAATTCGATCTTCGGGCTTCCATACAATAATTTTTGACCCTAAGAAAGAATCGGATCAATAATTATGCCCTGACGCCACCATGCCGCCGTTCGAAATTTTGCCAGTATTGCTAAAGAGGTATGTTCACCGAGCTGGAGGAACAACTGAGTATGGGTCGAACCTCCGAATCGGATAAGAAATTCGGTCTTGGAGACTTTCAAATAAATATTTTATGACCCTACGAAAGAATAAGATCAATAATTATACAATGGCGCCACCCCGCGGCCCGTTCAAAATTTTGCCAGTATTGCCAAAGGGGTATGTTCAACGTGTCGGAGGAAAAACTGAGTATGCGTCGAACCACTGAATCGGATCAGAAATTCGGTCTTCGGGACTTCCATACAATATTTTTTGACCCTAAGAAAGAATTGGATCAATAATTATACCCTGACGCCACCCGCGACCCGTTTACCAGTATTGCTAAAGAGGTATGTTCATCGAGATAGAGGAACAACTGAGTATGGGTCGAACCTCCAAATCGGATAAGAAATTCGGTCTTGAAGACTTCCAAATAAATATTTTATGACCCTACGAAAGAATCAGATCAATAATTATACAATGGTGACACCCCGCGGCCCGTTCAAAATTTTGCCAGTATTGCCAAAGGGGTATGTTCACCGAGTCGGAGGAAAAACTGAGTATGGGACGAACCACCGAATCAGATCAGAAATTCGGTCTTGGTGACTTCCATACAATATTTTTTTTACCCTAAGAAATAATCGGATCAATAATTATACCCTGATGCCACCCCGCGGCCCGATCGAAATTTTGCCAGTATTGCCAAAGGGGTATGTTCACCGAGCCGGAAAAAAACTAAGTACGGGTCGAACCACCGAATCGGATCAGAAATTCTGTCTTGTTGACTTCCAAACAATATTTTTTGACCCTAAGAAAGAATCGGATCAATAATTATGCCCTGACGCCACCCCACGGCCTATTCGAAAATTTTTTAGTATTACCAAATGGGTATGTTCACCGAGCCAGAGGAAAAACTGAATATGGGTCGAACCACCGAATTGGATCGGAAATTCGGCCTTGGTGACTTCCATACAATATTTAAAGACCCTACGAAAGAATCGGATCAATAATTATGCCCAAACGCCACCCCGCGACCCGTTTAAAATTTTGCAAGTATTGCCAAAGGAGTATGTTCACCGAGCCGGAGGAAAAACTGAGTATGGGTCGAACCACCGAATAGGATCAGAATTTCGGTCTTGGGGACTTTCATACAATATTTTATAACCCTATGAAAGAATCGGATCAATAATTATGTCCCAAAGCCACCCAGTGACCCGTTTGAAATTTTGCCAGTATTGCCAAAGGGGTAAGTTCACCGAGCCGGAGGAAAAACTGAATATGGGTCGAACCACCGAATTGAATTAGAAATTCGGTCTTGATACCTTCCATACAATATTAAGACCCAACGAAAGAATCAAAAGAATAATTATGCCCTGACGCCACCCCGCGACCCGTTCAAAATTTTTCCTGTATTGCCATAGGGGTTTGTTCACCTTGCCGGAGGAAAAACTGAGTATGGGTCATACGCCGAATCGGTTAAGAAATTCGGTCTTGGAAACTTCTATTATATATTTTATGACCCTACGAAAGAATCATATCAATAATTATGCCCTAACACAACCCCGCGTCCCGTTAGAAATTTTGCCAGTGTTGCCAAAGGGTATGTTCACTGAGCCAGAGAAAAAACTGAGTACGGGTCGATCTACCGATTTGGATCAGAAATTTGGTCTTGGTGACTTCCATACAATATTTTTTGACCCTAAGAAAGAATCTGATCAATAAATATGCCCTGACGCCACCCCACGGCCTGTTCGAAATTTTGCTAGTATTACCAAAGGGGTATGTTTACCGATCTGGAGGTAAAATTGAGTATGGGTCGAGCCACCGAATTGGATCAGAAATTCGGTCTTGGTGACTTCCATAAAATATTTTATGACCCTAAGAAAGAATCGTATTAATAACTATGCTCTGACCCCATCCCGCGGCCCCTTCGAAATTTTGACAGTATTGCCAAAGGGGTATGTTCACCGAGCCGGAGAAAAAACTGAGTACGGGTCGAACCACCGAATCGGATCATATATTCGGTCTTGGAGACTTCCATACAATATTTTATGACCCTTCGAAAGAATCGGATCAATAATTATGGCCTGACGCCATCCCGCGGCCCGTTCGAAAATTTGCCAGTATTGCCAAAGGGGAATGTTCACCGAGACGGAGGTAAAACTGAATATAGGTCGAACCATCGAATCGGATAAGAAATTCGAACTTGAAGACTTCCGTACATATTTTATGACCCTAAGAAAGAATCGGATCAATAACTATTCTCTGATGCCACCCCGCGGCCCGTTCAAAATTTTACCAGTATTGCCAAAAGGGTATGTTCACCAGCCGGAGAAAAAACTGAGTACGTGTCTAACCACCGAATCGGATCATATATTCGGTCTTGAAGACTTCCGTACATATTTTATGAACCTAAGAAAGAATCGAATCAATAACTATCCTCTAACGCCACCACGCGTCCCGTTCTTAATTTTGCCAGTATTTCCAAAGGGGTATGTTCAGCGAGCCGGAGAAAAAACTGAGTACGGGTTGAACCACCGAATCGGATCAGAAATTCGGCCTTATTGACTAAAATACAGTATTTTATTACTTTAAGAAAGAATAGGATCAATAATTATGCCTTGACGCCACCCTGCGACCCGTTCGAAATTTTGCCTGTATTGCCAAAGGGGTATGTTCACAGGGCCGGAGAAAAAACTGAGTACGGATCGAACCGCCGAATCGGTCAGAAATTCGGTCTTGGAGACTTCCATACAATATTTTATGACCCTAAGAAAGAATCATATTAATAATTATGCCCTTACACCACCCCGCGGCCCGTTCGAAATTTTGCAAGTATTGCCAAAGGGGTATGTTCGACGAGCCGGAGAAAAAACTGAGTATGGGTCGAACCACCGAATCGGATCAGAAATTCGGTCTTGGAGAATTCCATACAATATTTTATTACCCGACGAAAGAATCAGATCAATAATTAGGCCCTGACTCCACCCCTCTACCCGTTCGAAATTTTGCCAGTATTGCCAAAGGGGAATGTTCACCGAGATGGAGGAAAAACTGAGTACGGGTCGAACCACCTAATCGGTCAGAAATTCGGTCTTGGAGTCTTCCATACAATATTTTATGTCCCTAAGAAAAATCGTATTAATAATTATGCCCTGACGCCACTCCGCGGCCTGTTCGAAATTTTGCAAGTATTGCTAAAGGGGAATGTTCACCGAGACGAAGGAAAAACTGAGTATGGGTCGAACCACTGAATCAAATCAGAAATTCGGTCTTGAAGACTTCCGTACATATTTTATGACCCTAAGAAAGAATCGGAACAATAACTATGCTCTGACGCCACCCCCGCGGCCCGTTCGAAATTTTGCCAGTATTGCCAAAGGGGTATGTTCACCGAGCCGGAGAAAAAACTGAGTATGGGTCGAACCACCGAATCGGATCATATATTCGGTCTTGGAGACTTCCATACAATATTTTATGACCCTTCGAAAGAATCGGATCAATTATTATGCCCTGACGCCACCCCGCGGCCGTTAGAAATTTTGCCAGTATTGCTAAAGGGGAATGTTCACCGAGAAGGAGGAAAAACTGAGTAAGGGTTGAACCACCGAAATGGTCAGAAATTCGGTCTTGGAGACTGCTATACAATATTTTATGATCCTAAGAAAGAATCGTATTAATAATTATACCCAGAAGCCACGCCGCGGCCCGTTCGAAATTTTGCCAGTATTGCCAAATGGGTATGTTCACCGAGACGGAGGAAAAACTGAGTATCGGTCGAACCACCGAATCGTATCAGAAATTTGGTCTTGAAGACTTCCGTACATATTTTATGACCCTAAGAAAGAATCGGATCAATAACTATGCTCTGACGCCACCCCACGGCCCGTTCGAATTTTCGCCAGTATTGCCAAAGGGGTATGTTCACCGAGCCGGGGAAAAATCTGAGTACGGTTCTAACCACCGAATCGGATCATATATTCGGTCTTGAAGACTTCCGTACATATTTTATGACCCTAAGAAAGAATCGGATCAATAACTATCCTTTGACGCCACCCCGGGGCCCCTTCTTAATTTTGCTAGAATTTCCAAAGGGGTATGTTCACCGAGCCGGAGAAAAAACAGTGTACGGGTCGAACCACCGAATCGGATCAGAAATTCGTCCTTGGTGACTTCCATACAGTATTTTATTACCTTATGAAAGAATAAGATCAATAATTATACCCTGACGCCACCCTTCGACCCGTTCGAAATTTTTCCAGTATTGCCAAATGTGTATGTTCACCGAGATGGAGGAAAAACTGAATTTGGGTCGAACCACCGAATCGTATCAGAAATTTGATCTTGAAGACTTCCGTACTTATTTTATGACCCTAAGAAAGAATCGGATCAATAACAATGCTCTGACGCCACCTCACGGCCCGTTCGAATTTTCGCCAGTATTGCCAAAGGAGTATGTTCACCGAGCCGGGGAAAAATCTGAGTACGGGTCTAACCATCGAATCGGATCATATATTCGGTCTTGAAGACTTCCGTACATATTTTATGACCCTAAGAAAGAATCGGATCAATAACTATCCTTTGACGCCACCCCGAGGCCCCTTCTTAATTTTGCTAGAATTTCCAAAGGGGTATGTTCACCGAGCCGGAGAAAAACAGTGTACGGGTCGAACCACCGAATCGGATCAGAAATTCGTCCTTGGTGACTTCCATACAGTACTTTATTACCTTATGAAAGAATAAGATTAATAATTATACCCTGACGCCACCCTTCGACCCGTTCGAAATTTTGCCAGTATTGACAAAGGGGTATGTTCACCGAGCCGGAGAAAAAACTGAGTACGGATTGAACCGCCGAATCGGTCAGAAATTCGGTCTTGGAGACTTCCATACAATATTTTATAACCCTAAGAAAGAATCGTATTAATAATTATACCCAGACGCCACCCCGCGTCCCGTTTGAAAATTTGCAAGTATTGCCAAAAGGGTTATGTTCACCGAGATGGAGGAAAAACTGAGCATGGGTCGAACCGCCGAATCGAATCAAAAATTCGGTCTTGAAGACTTCCGTACATATTTTATGACCCTAAGAAAGAATCGGATCAATAACTACGCTCTGACGCCACCCCAGCGGCCCGTTCGAAATTTTTCCAGTATTGCCAATGGGATATGTTCACCGAACCGGAGGAAAAACTGAGTGTGGTTCGAACCACCAAATCAGATCAAAAATTCTGTCTTGGTCACTTCCATGTAGTGTTTTATGACCCTAAGAAAGAATCGTATTAATAATTATACCCAGAAGCCACGCCGCGGCCCGTTCGAAATTTTGCCAGTATTGCCAAATGGGTATGTTCACCGAGACGGAGGAAAAACTGAGTATCGGTCGAACCACCGAATCGTATCAGAAATTTGGTCTTGAAGACTTCCGTACATATTTTATGACCCTAAGAAAGAATCGGATCAATAACTATGCTCTGACGCCACCCCACGGCCCGTTCGAATTTTCGCCAGTATTGCCAAAGGGGTATGTTCACCGAGCCGGGGAAAAATCTGAGTACGGTTCTAACCACCGAATCGGATCATATATTCGGTCTTGAAGACTTCCGTACATATTTTATGACCCTAAGAAAGAATCGGATCAATAACTATCCTTTGACGCCACCCCGGGGCCCCTTCTTAATTTTGCTAGAATTTCCAAAGGGGTATGTTCACCGAGCCGGAGAAAAAACAGTGTACGGGTCGAACCACCGAATCGGATCAGAAATTCGTCCTTGGTGACTTCCATACAGTATTTTATTACCTTATGAAAGAATAAGATCAATAATTATACCCTGACGCCACCCTTCGACCCGTTCGAAATTTTTCCAGTATTGCCAAATGTGTATGTTCACCGAGATGGAGGAAAAACTGAATTTGGGTCGAACCACCGAATCGTATCAGAAATTTGGTCTTGAAGACTTCCGTACTTATTTTATGACCCTAAGAAAGAATCGGATCAATAACTATGCTCTGACGCCACCTCACGGCCCGTTCGAATTTTTGCCAGTATTGCCAAAGGGGTATGTTCACCGAGCCGGGGAAAAATCTGAGTACGGGTCTAACCATCGAATCGGATCATATATTCGGTCTTGAAGACTTCCGTACATATTTTATGACCCTAAGAAAGAATCGGATCAATAACTATCCTTTGACGCCACCCCGAGGCCCCTTCTTAATTTTGCTAGAATTTCCAAAGGGGTATGTTCACCGAGCCGGAGAAAAAACAGTGTACGGGTCGAACCACCGAATCGGATCAGAAATTCGTCCTTAGTGACTTCCATACAGTACTTTATTACCTTATGAAAGAATAAGATTAATAATTATAACCTGACGCCACCCTTCGACCCGTTCGAAATTTTGCCAGTATTGACAAAGGGGTATGTTCACCGAGCCGGAGAAAAAACTGAGTACGGATTGAACCGCCGAATCGGTCAGAAATTCGGTCTTGGAGACTTCCATACAATATTTTATAACCCTAAGAAAGAATCGTATTAATAATTATACCCAGACGCCACCCCGCGTCCCGTTTGAAATTTTGCAAGTATTGCCAAAAGGGTTATGTTCACCGAGATGGAGGAAAAACTGAGCATGGGTCGAACCGCCGAATCGAATCAAAAATTCGGTCTCGAAGACTTCCGTACATATTTTATGACCCTAAGAAAGAATCGGATCAATAACTACGCTCTGACGCCACCCCAGCGGCCCGTTCGAAATTTTTCCAGTATTGCCAATGGGATATGTTCACCGAACCGGAGAAAAAACTGAGTATGGTTCGAACCACCAAATCAGATCAAAAATTCGGTCTTGGTCACTTCCATGTAGTGTTTTATGACCCTAAGAAAGAATCGTATTAATAATTATTCTCTGACGCCACCCCGCGACCCGTTCAAAATGTTGCCAGTATTGCCAAAAGGCTATGTTCAACTACACGGAGGAAAAACCGAGTATTGGTCGAACCACCGAATCGGATCATATATTCGGTCTTGGAGACATATAATATTTTATGACCCTTCGAAAGAATCGGATCTATAATTATGGCCTAACACCACCCCGCGGCCCGTTCAAAATTTTAGAAGTATTGCCAAAGGGAAATGTTCACCAAGACGGAGGAAAAACTTAGTACGGGTCAAACCACCGAATCGGATCAGAAATTCGGCATTGTTGACTTCCATACAGTATTTTATGACCTTAAGAAAGAATCGGATCAATAATTATGCCCTGACGCCACCCTGCGGCCCGTTCGAAATTTTGCCAGAATTGCCAAAGGGGTATGTTCAGCGAGCCGGAGAAAAAACTGAGTACGGGTCGAACCGCCAAATCGGTCAGAAATTCGGTCTTGGAGACTTCCATACAATATTTTATAACCTTAAGAATGTATCGTATTAATAATTATGCCCTGACGCCACCCCGCAACCCGTTTAAAATTTTGTAAGTATTGCCATAAGAGAATGTTCACCGAGACGGTGGAAAAACTGAGTACGGGTCGAACCACCGAATCGGTTAGAAATTCGGTCTTGGAGACTTCCTTTCAATATTTTATGAATCGGATCAATAACTATGCTCTAACGCCACCCCGCGGGCCGTTCGAAATTTTGCCAGTATTACCAAAGGGGTATGTTCACCGAGTCGGAGAAAAAACTGAGTACGGGTCGAACCACCAAATCGGATCATATATTCGGCCTTATTGACTTACATACAGTATTTTATGACCCTCGGGAAGAATCGGATCAATAACTATGCTCAAACGCTACCCCGCTGCCCATTCGAATTTTTTGCCAGTATTGCCAAAGGGTTATGTTCACCAAGCCGGTGAAAAAACTGAGTACGGGTCGAACCACAAATCGGATCAGAAATTCGGTCTCAGAGACTTCCATACAATATTTTATGACCCTATGAAAGAATCGTATCAATAATTATACCTTGACGCCACCCCCGGCCCGTTCGAAATTTTGCCAATATTTCCATTGGGGTATGTTCACCGAGCCGGAGGAAAAACTAAGTATGGGTTGAACTACCGAATTGGATCAAAAATTTGGCCTTGGTGAGTTCCATACAGTATTTTAAGACCCTAAGAAAGAATCGGATCAATAATTATACCCTGACGCCACCCCGCGACTCGTTCGAAATTTTGCCAGTATTGCCAAAGGGTATGTTCACCGAGTCGGAGAAAAAACTAAGTATGGTTCGAACCACCGAATCGGTCAGAAATTCGGCCTTGGTGACTTCCATACAATATTTTATGACCCTAAGTAAGAATCGTATTATTAATTATGCCCTTACACCACCCCACGGCCCGTTCGAAATTTTGCAAGTATTGCCAAAGAGGTATCTTCACCGTTTGAAAAAACCGAGTACGGGTTGAACCGCTGAATCGGTCAGAAATTCGGTCTTGGAGACTTCCATACAATATTTTATGACCCTAAGAAAGAATCGTATTAATAATTATGCCCCGACGCCACCCCCGCGACCAGTTTGAAATTTTGTCAGTATTGCCAAAGGAGAATGTTCACCGAGACGGAGAAAAAACTGAGTACGGGTCGAACCACCGAATCGGATCAGAAATTCGGTTTTGAAGACTTGCATACAATATTGTATGACCCTCAGGAAGAATCGGATCAATAACTATGCCCTGACGCCACCCCGCGACCCGTTCGAAATTTTGCCAGTATTGCCAAAGGGGTATGTTCACCTAGCCGGAGAAAAAACTAAGTACGGGCCGATCCACCGAATCGGTCAGAAATTCGGCCTTGGAGACTTCCATATAATATTTTATGACCCTATGAAAGAATCAGATCAATAATTATACCCTGACTCCACCCCGCTGCCCGTTCGAAATTTTGCCAGAATTGCCAAAGGGGAATGTTCACCGAATCGGAGGAAGAACTGAGTTCGGGTCGAACCACCGAATCGGTCAGAAATTCGGTCTTGGAGACTTCCATACAATATTTTATGACCCTAAGAAAAAATCGTATTAATAATCATGCCCAGACGCCACCCCACCGCACGTTCAAAATTTTGCCAGTATTGCCGAATGGGTATGTTCAAAGAGACGAAGGAAAAACTGAATATGGGTCGAACCACCGAAACAGATCAGAAATTCGGTCTTGAAGACTTCCGTACATATTTTATGACCCTAAGAAAGAATCAGATCAATAACTATGCTCTGATGCCACCCCGCGGCCCGTTTGAAAATTTTCTAGTATTGCCAAAGGGGTATGTTCACCGAGCCGGAGAAAAAACTCAGTACGGGTCGAACCACCGAATCGGATCACATATTCGGTCTTGGAGACTTCCATACAATATTTTATGACCATTCGAAAGAATCAGATCAATAGTTATGCCCTGACGCCACCCTGCGGCCCGTTCGAAATTTTGCCAGTATTGCCAATGGGGTATGTTCAGCGAGCCGGAGAAAAAACTGATTACGGGTCGAACCGCCGAATCGGTCAGAAATTCGGTTTTTGAGACTTCCATGCAATATTTTATGACCCTAAGAAAGTATCGTATTAATAATTATGTTATGACGCCACCCCGCAACCCATTTTAAATTTTATCAGTATTGCCATAGGAGAATTTTCATCGAGACGGAGGAAAAACTGAGTACGGGTCGAACCACCGAATCGAACAGAAATTCGGTCGTGGAGACTTCCATACAATATTTTATGACCCTAAGAAAGAATCGAATCAATAACTATGCTCTGACGCCACCCCCGCGGGCCGTTCGAAATTTTGCCGTATTGCTAAAGGGGGTATGTTCACCTAGTCGGAGAAAAAACTGTGTATGGGTCGAACACCGAATCGGATCAGAAATTCGGTATTGGAGACTTCCATACAATATTTTATGACCCTATGAAAGAATCGTATCAATAATTATACCTTGACGCCACCCCGCGTCCCGTTCGAAATTTTGCCAGTATTTCCATAGGGGTATGTTCACCGAGCCCGAGGAAAAACTAAGTATGGGTTGAACCACCGAATTGGATCAAAAATTCGGCCTTGGTGACTTCCATACAGTATTTTAAGACCCTAAGAAAAAATCGGATCAATAATTATACCATGACGCCACCCCGCGACTCGTTTGAAATTTTGCAAGTATTGCCAAACGGGTATGTTCACCGAGTCGGAGAAAAAACTAAGTATGGTTCGAACCACCGAATCGGTCAGAAATTCGGCCTTGGTGACTTCCATACAATATTTTATGACCCTAAGTAAGAATCGTATTATTAATTATGCACTTACACCACCCCACGGCCCGTTCGAAATTTTTGCCAGTATTGCCAAAGGGTTATGTTCACCAAGCCGGTGAAAAAACTGAGTACGGGTCGAACCACAAATCGGATCAGAAATTCGGTCTCAGAGACTTCCATACAATATTTTATGACCCTATGAAAGAATCGTATCAATAATTATACCTTGACGCCACCCCCGGCCCGTTCGAAATTTTGCCAATATTTCCATTGGGGTATGTTCACCGAGCCGGAGGAAAAACTAAGTATCGGTTGAACCACCGAATTGGATCAAAAATTCGGCCTTGGTGACTTCCATACAGTATTTTAAGACCCTAAGAAAGAATCGGATCAATAATTATACCCTGACGCCACCCCGCGACTCGTTCGAAATTTTGCCAGTATTGCCAAAGGGTATGTTCACCGAGTCGGAGAAAAAACTAAGTATGGTTCGAACCACCGAATCGGTCAGAAATTCGGCCTTGGTGACTTCCATACAATATTTTATGACCCTAAGTAAGAATCGTATTATTAATTATGCCCTTACACCACCCCACGGCCCGTTCGAAATTTTGCAAGTATTGCCAAAGAGGTATCTTCACCGTTTGAAAAAACCGAGTACGGGTTGAACCGCTGAATCGGTCAGAAATTCGGTCTTGGAGACTTCCATACAATATTTTATGACCCTAAGAAAGAATCGTATTAATAATTATGCCCCGACGCCACCCCGCGACCAGTTTGAAATTTTGTCAGTATTGCCAAAGGAGAATGTTCACCGAGACGGAGAGAAAACTGAGTACGGGTCGAACCACCGAATCGGATCAGAAATTCGGTTTTGGAGACTTACATACAATATTGTATGACCCTCTGGAAGAATCGGATCAATAACTATGCCCTGACGCCACCCCGCGGCCCGTTCGAAATTTTGCCAGTATTGTCAAAGGGGTATGTTCACCTAGGCGGAGAAAAAACTAATTACGGGTCGAACCACCGAATCGGATCAGAAATTCGGTCTTGGAGACTTCCATACAATATTTTATAACCCTAAGAAAGAATCGTATCAATAAATATACCCTGACGCCACCCCGAGGCGCGTTCGAAATTTTGCCAGTATTACCATAGTGGTATGTTCACCGAGCCGGAGGAAAAACTAAGTATGGTTAAACCACCGAATGGGATCAGAAATTCGGCCTTGTTAAATTCCATACAGTATTTTATGACCCTAAGAAATAATCGGATCAATAATTATGCCTTGACGCCACCCCCGCGGCTCGTTCGAAATTTTGCCAGTATTGCCAAAGGGGTATGTTCAACGAGCCGGAGAAAAAACTAAGTACGGGTCGATCCACCGAATCGGTCAGAAATTCGGTCTTGGAGACTTCCATATAATATTTTATGACCCTATGAAAGAATCAGATCAATAATTATGCCCTGACTCCACCCCGCTGCCCGTTCGAAATTTTGCCAGAATTGCCAAATTCGTTCACTGAGACGGAGGAAGAACTGAGTACGGGTCGAACCACCGAATCGGTCAGAAATTCGGTTTTGGAGACTTCCATACAATATTTTATGACTCTAAGAAAAAATCATATTAATAATTATGCCCAGACGCCACCCCATCGCACGTTCGAAATTTTGCTAGTATTGCCAAATGGGTATGTTCAAAGAGACGAAGGAAAAACTGAGTATGGGTCGAACCACCGAATCAGATCAGAAATTCGGTCTTGAAGACTTCCGTACATATTTTATGACACTAAGAAAGAATCAGATCAATAACTATGCTCTGACGCCACCCCGCGGCCCGTTCGAAATTCTTCTAGTATTGCCAAAGGGGTATGTTCACCGAGCCGGAGAAAAAACTCAGTACGGGTCGAACCACCGAATCGGATCATATATTCGGTCTTGGAGACTTCCATACAATATTTTATGACCCTTCGAAAGAATCGGATTAATACTTATGCCCTGACGCCACCCTACGGCCCGTTCGAAAATTTGCCTGTATTGCCAATGGGGTATGTTCAGCGAGCCGGAGAAAAAACTGAGTACGGGTCGAACCGCCGAATCGGTCAGAAATTCGGCCTTGGTGACTTCCATACAATATTTTATGACCTTAAGTAAGAATCGTATTATTAATTATGCCCTTACACCACCCCACGGCCCGTTCGAAATTTTGTAAGTATTGCCCGTTCGAAATTTTGCAAGTTTTACAGTACAACTCACGATTAAGGTTATTCCCGGGAAAGTTGAAATCCCGATGGTCTGGACCGTTCACCATCACTGAGGTTTTCCCGTATGGCACCATTGATATACAAGATCGAAGCGGGAAGTTTAAGGTGAACGGCCATAGTCTGAAGCACTACATTGGAGAGCCGATAACTGATCAGACAGTCGAGGTGTTCCACCTTGACTCATTCACCGAAGATTAGTCGTGATGGATGCATCACTTGGGAGACAGCCCGAGTTGTAGAGTTTGTATTATGATTCTCTTTATTATTCTTTATAATGTTTTTATTTGTTTTATTTTTAGTTATATTAATAAAAACATAAATAAAAAAAACATTTAATAAAAATAAAAAAAAAATTAAAAAATTCAAAAACACAAAAATATGTTTATTTCTTATGTTTTTGTTTTCTGTTTTGTACGCCGCTACATGCGAGCGAGTTTGAGTTGTTACAGGTATTATTATGCGCATGGTAGCTCTGATGGCGTTTTGGAACTGGTTCACCCGTGGTTGCGGCCGCGAATGAAATGCTATACGGTCGTTTGAGTCATACACAGCCGATGAAGAATCTGCATCTAAACCAGGGGAGTAACCCGTTCTCTATTTTTAATTTCTGTTCTTTAAAGTTTTTAATTTTATGCTTTACGTTTTATTTTTATTTTACTTCTTTTCCTTGTGCTCATCGAGGACGATTTCGTTCTAAGTGTGGGGATGAGAATTTATTTTACTTAGTTGTAGAAAAAAAAAAGAAAAAAAATAAATTTAAAAAAAAAGAAAAAAATTAAAAAAAAAATTAAAAAAATAAAATAAAAAAGTTTTCACTTGTTTTTCGTTTTCGTACGTTGTTCAAGTTTGATAAAAAATAATAATAAAAAAAATAAAAATAAAAATGTCCCTTGTTTTTAGTTTCTTTTGCATTAAAGTGGGAGATGATGATTTTATTCGGAAATCGGTTTTTCAAACTACTAATAATATGAGATAAATAAAAGAAAACGCACTTAACTTGGGATGTGTCGGTAGGCTCAGCCTTGAAAATGAAAGGGCAAATTTGATAAAACGGTTAAACGGAAATCTTTTGTGGGTAAAGCGTTTTGTCCGTGGAAAATAAGCAATGAAAGGTCGGGCCATACTCAAGCCTCAAATTTTGGTATGAAAAAAAAAGTGGTAGTATCATGAGTTTTAAAAATTTTGAATACGTTATCATATGATGCTTGGGTAGGTTTAACGTTAGAGTATGCCGTGTAGCCTGTGATATAAATCTTAAAATGCTAGTTTAGTGTTTTACACCTCATCGGCGTATGGTTTTATAACCTTAAATCCTGTATTGATGGGATGCTTCAGGTCCGGAGACCATGGGTCTGTATGCAATCTATTTAGCTGGTTATCACAATTCCTAAGTGGGGTTGTGAATATTTAAAATAAAGCCAAAGAGCAAACCCCTATAAGTCTATAAACATGATCACAACAGTACGAAAGTACAAATACACTACAGACTTGATCATCCACGCTGTTAGTCATGTGGGGTCCCCTTGCTCGCGTCTCATTACCATTAAGAAACGGACCACAAGGGACACGCTACATGTAAGCCCTACAGATAAAATTTTGCATACTCACCTACGGTTATGGATTTGGGGTATTGCTTGATAACGGGGGTATGTCATGTTGTGGGGAGCACTGGCTATAAATAATCGAACCTTAATCATATCTAATGGCTGCTTGGTAGACTTTGATGCTTAAGCTTAGGTGGATAAACAATACCCTTGATCGTCTTAACTATTCATAAATATGGAGCAACAAAGTTTTAATTCTGCTAACTTTGAGGTTTAAGTCAAGTTGGGGTGGTCTGGTCCGGTAAAAGCAGAAAATAAGCGGGTCTTAATTGTGTAAACCACTAAGTAATATTATTGTCGGATCTTATTTGTCCCGGTAAAGATTAAGGCATGGGTTTAGGTGGACAACAATATCGATGATCGCGGTTTTTTTGTTTTTTTGAGCTTTAAAATATAACCTATATGTTTGATTTAACTTTGATTTTCCGATTCTGATCCAACTGCAGTAAAATCTTTTTCAGGGACGAAAAAGTCTTAAGTTTGGGGATGTTTGATGTGTTGAATAACACACTTATATTTCCTTACAATTTTATAATGTTTTAATGATTTAATATCAAATTTATGTGAGTTTAGGGGGTTAAGTGCAAAGTTTTACAAAGTTGAAATGTTTTGTGTATGTTATGGAAAGATGTGGAAAAAAAGGCAAGAAAAAGAGAACTTGGAGGGTTTAAGTGTCAAAGTTTCAAAGTTTAATCAAGGCCCGACCCAAGCCCGCATCTTAAAAGCCTTATATTATATTATATTATATTATGATAATAACACAAGAAATCTGCCATTATTCAGCTACTATACCCGAAATACACAAAACCTAAACAAAACCATAGGGTTGCGATCGGACTGCAGCCAGCCGGAAAAAGAAGAAAAAAAAGAGAAAAAGAGGCGGCTATAGGGGCTGTTGGCGGCAAGAGGAAGAAGAGGGATCTTGGGGCAGCAGCTAGGGGCTTCAAACACTCACAAATCTCAGCCATAAACCTTGAGTATACATCTTTAAACTTTAATTATTGTTCAAGAACCCTAACTTAGATTGATTTGGTCTTTTGTTTTACATTGTTTTGCAATTGTTTGATAGATTGACTTGTTATTGATTGAGTTTGGATCTTGAATGAGTTTTATCATGTTTATATTGATGTTTATGATGTTTACTTTGATTGTTTGTGGCTGTCCAAAAGTGATGAGTAGCTAAACTTGTTTGTTCTACCTAGGATAGATGATTGTTGAATGGTTTTAACTTGTTTAATGGATTGTTAATGTTCAAGACTTAAATTATTTATGTAAAGATTAACTAAACCATAAATTAGATTGTGTGTGATGGCTGTGTTTTATTTGTTATTACTTATAATCCTCTTGCATTAGTTAATTGAATTGGTTTTGATTAATTGATTGCTTGTTAAGCTCTTTACTTGGTGTTTTGGGTTTATTTGCGGGAAGTACAACCGTAGGGATAAGTGGGTAATATATCATCTAAAATCAGTTAAAATACACATTCTTTGAGACCGAGAGGTGATAAGAAGTAACATTGTCTCATTGCTTTTACTTGTTAGAATTAAGACCGTGTGAGAGCGGGTTTTTGTCTTGTCGAGTTTGAGTGTTTATGTGCAATTAGTTGGTTTAATTTGGGTTAAGTTAGATTGTTCCTCTATCCTTGGTTGCGTAGTATTCGTCTCCATTAGGATAGTGTGTCGGTGAGACCGAGAGGTGAGTTGATATTTGAACACGTTAATAATTGTTTTTCCGGTTTATTCTTTAAAATCAACTAAAATAAGTTAGAGTTTGTTAGAGAGACTGAGAGGTAATTTGACATTCTTAAACAAGTTTTAGTTGTGTCATCTTTTATAACCGGTGTCTTGAATATTTTCAATCCGTTGTCTTGTTATTTCTATCAACATGATTCATTCCTAGGTAGACGTTTTTATCACTGCAGTCAAAGTTTTCAAAGTTTTGTTAAAAGTTTTCGTTTAATTAAGTTAAGTAGTTTAATCAATTTTAAATATTGAAAATCATTTAAATATTATTTTGGTGAGCTTGGTTAGGGTTTAGTAATTAAAAACGTTTTCACGTGTCTTTGAGTTCGACATCTGGACTTCCTTGATGCTATACTATTTATGATCGGTACACTTGCCGGTTTTGTGTGGTTTCTATAGGATTTTCGTTTTTATAAATTTAAAGCTTAATTGTGATTCGTTATTTATTTATATTATACATTTTCACAAATCAAGTTTTTGGCGTCGTTGCCGGGGAACACGGTTTGAAGCGTTTTAAGAATGACTCGAGTTAGGACTTGCCTTATTTACTATTTGTTTTCTTAATTGTTTTGTTTGTTAGTTTAAAATAGTTTAGTTAATTAATATTTCTTTTATTTATTTTAATAGTTGTATGCGACGTACTCGATCTCTAGGACCACCAGAAGTTGAAGGATTTCCCGAACCAGAGAGAGCTTCTTGAGAGACGTCATACAAAACCGTCTTCTAGTTCATCTACATCCGTCGGTAATACATTCTCTTCTCCTACTTTATCTGAACCCATCGTTAGGGATAGGATTATGGCCGACGCACCACCGAGGAGGACAGTCGCAGACCGGGCCTGTCTGGTCGATGCTGGCGCGAGATCCAGCATTGCTCCACCAGCTATAGGAGTTCAAAAAACCTGGCAGATTCCATCGAACGTTCTGAACACCATTTCCCATTCTGCTCAATTTCACGGGTTGCTCCACGAAAACCCGCATTCACATCTCACTCGCATCGCACGTATTTGCGACACGTTTCATCTTGCCAACGAATCCGAAGACGCCATCAAACTCCGCATCTTTCCGTTCTCACTCGTTGATCAGGCGAGTCTGTGGCTTGAGTCCCTCCCACAGAGATCCATTTCTACTTGGGCTGCCATGCAGACCCAGTTCCTGGAAAAATACGATCCTCCGGCTAAGGCCGTTCGTTTGCGTAATCAGATTCATTCTTTCCAGATGGAGGACACTGAGAGTTTCTACGAGGCGTGGGAGAGATTCAAAAACCTACTTGCTTTATGTCCGAACCACGGCTTGCAGGACTGGGCGGTTGTTGAAAAGTTCTATAACGGAGTGACTTACGCGACTCAGAATATGCTTGACACTGTTGCAGGAGGCAACTTATTGACGACAAAGGATACCGATGAGTGCATTGCCTTATTTAACGGTTTAGCCATGAGTGGATAACAGCGACCACCTTCTAAGAGCACCAAAACCGTCGACGCATTATCACGCGGCATACATTCAGTCGACACGAACACCGCCCTTGCGGCACAGGTTGAGGCGTTAGCGAAGATTGTGAAGGACCTGCAGGTAAAAAGTAAGTTATGCGAGATCTGCAGAGGGGGACACGATACCGTTCAATGCCCCGTAGGTTTCCAGGAGGAGGTTGTAGACTATGTTAACAATCCGAACCGAAACCCTAATTCTTTTAATTCTTATAATTCGGGTTGGAGAGGTAACCAAAATCCTAACTGGAGGAACGGAAATCATTCCGGCTTCCAGCCGCGTCAGAGTCTATTCCAGGATTCCGGTGAAGGAGCGAGTGGTGGGGAGAAGAAGCCCACGCTGGAGGAGATGATGGCACAGCAGACTCAGATGCTGTCGTAGCTTATGACTCGAGAGGATTCCCGTCACAAAGAGACTCAAGAGAAATTTCGGGAACACGAGTCATTCATGAGAAATCAGGGGGCGTCAAATCAAAATCTTGAGAGGCAGATGGGAGAGATAGCGAATCGTCTGAATGAGAGGCCGCCAGGTACACTTCCGAGTAACACTGAGCAGAATCCGAAGGCCTTCGCGAAAGCGGTGACGACGAGGAGCGGTGCAGGGGCACGTAGTAAGCCAGTGAATCAGGGGCCTGCGGTAGATGTAGAGGAGCAGGTAGACGAGGAGATTCAGATGGAGTCTCCACCGGCCAAGGTGCATCAGAGGCGAAGCCCAGGAAGTACAGCACAGGCCGGGACCAGCCATTACCCAGCACACCACCGAGAGTCTACAAACCTAGACTCCCATTTCCCGGGAGAGTCCGCAGGGACAGAGATGAGGAGCAGAACACTAAATTTCTTGATCTCCTGAAGCAACTTCACCTTAACATTCCATTCCTTGAGGCACTAACTCAAATGCCGAAATATGCAAAGTTCCTTAAGGATATTCTTTCTAATAAGGAGAAGTTAGCTGAGGTCTCTTCCATCCCGCTGAGTGCTGGTTGCTCTGCAGTTTTGCAGAGAAAGTTACCGGAAAAGATGTCCGATCCTGGGAGTTTCACGATTCCCTGCATCTTGAGTGATAATACGGTTGTTCATGCACTGGCAGATCTTGGTGCCAGTATTAATCTCATGCCGTATTCCGTGTATCGCAAGTTGGGTTTAGGCGAGCCGAGGTCTACCCGTACGAGTATCCAGCTTGCTGATCGTTCTGTGAAATACCCCCGAGGGGTGGTCGAGAACATGCTAGTTCGTGTCGACAAGTTCATCTTCCCGGTGGACTTTGTCATCCTGGACATGAACGATGATGATAGTGTCCCACTTATCTTAGGCCGACCATTTCTTGCCACTGCACAGGCGTTGATCGACGTCTGCGAGGGTAAGTTGATTCTGAGAGTTGGGGATGAGAACGTCACCTTTGACGTTCGACAGTCACTGAAACACCCCAAGTCTGCTGATGACTCCTTATACTTCATTGATACCATCATGGAGCATGTCGGGGAGTTTTTCAGCGAAATTTGTGGAGGATCTGCCTCCGACACCCAGATTCTCGATAGGGAGATTCCGGAGATTGAAATGGTTGCCTTAACCAATCAGTCCTTAAATGACGACACCGAGTCGCATACCCCTGAATCTGGCGTGTCTGCTGAGATCGTACGAGACGATCTGATGGACCGACTTTCAGTCGAGAGTCCTCCTTCTTCCTTAGAGCTTAGGGATCTGCCTGCCCATCTTGAGTACGCATTTTTAGATGAAGAGAGGAAGCTTCCAGTTATCATTGCATCTGCTTTGACGGAGGTCGAGAAGGAGAAGTTGTTGAGGGTGCTACGAGAGCACAAAGAGGCAATTGCATGGAAGATTATCGACATCAAGGGTATCAACCCTTCGTTTTGCACTCATAAAATCCTCATGGAGGAAAATTTCAAAACTGTCGTCCAGCCGCAACGGCGGCTCAATCCGAAAATGCAAGAGGTCGTAAAGAAGGAGATCATTAAACTCCTTGATGTGGGGATCATTTTCCCCATTTCTGATAGTGCTTGGGTGAGTCCAGTCCAAGTGGTTCCTAAAAAGGGTGGTATGACTGTCGTCACCAACGAGAGGAACGAGCTTATTCCTACGAGGACTGTGACGGGATGGCGAGTCTGCATCGACTATCGCCGACTGAATGATGCCACCAAGAAAGACCACTTTCCTATACCCTTCATTGATCAAATGTTGGAGCGTTAGTGGGTCAGCAGTACTACTGCTTCTTGGATGGTTTCTCCGGGTATTTCCAGATTCCCATAGCTCCCGATGACCAGGAGAAAACCACTTTCACCTGCCCTTACGGTACGTTTGCCTACAAACGTATGCCGTTCGGCCTGTGTAACGCTCCAGCCACATTCCAGAGGTGTATGGTGGCCATTTTCCATGATATGATCGAGGACTCCATGGAGGTATTCATGGACGATTTTTCCGTATTTGGGAGTTCCTTCGATAATTGTTTATCTAATCTTGAGAGGATGATGTCCCGTTGCGTTGATACCAACCTAGTCCTTAACTGGGAGAAGTGTCATTTTATGGTTCGTGAGGGCATTGTTCTGGGACATCGGATCTCGAGTGCGGGGATAGAGGTTGACAAAGCGAAGGTAGAGACCATTTCTAATCTTCCCCCACCCACCTTTGTGAGATCCATTCGTAGTTTTCTAGGTCATGCCGGGTTCTACCGCCGGTTCATTAAAGATTTCTCAAAAATCGCGAGACCCATGACCAAACTTTTGGAGAAGGATGCTCCATTTGTTTTTTTCCGAGCAGTGTATCGAGGCGTTTGATCTTCTAAAAGACAAACTCGTTAACGCCCCGATCATGGTTGCTCCCGACTGGTCTTCACCATTCGAGTTGATGTGTGACGCGAGCGACTTCGCAGTCGGAGCAGTTCTTGGACAACGGAAGGATAAATATTTCCATCCGATCTACTATGCGAGCCGGACCTTAAACGGCGCACAGGAAAGCTATACCACCACCGAAAAAGAGCTTTTAGCCGTGGTGTTCGCTTTCGACAAATTTAGGTCCTATCTGGTTTTGTCCCAAACGATTGTTTATACGGATCATGCTGCTATTCGTTATCTCTTCAGCAAGCAGGATGCCAAACCTCGTCTTATCCGTTGGATCCTGTTGCTTCAAGAGTTTGATATTGAGATCCGTGATAAAAAGGGGGCCAAAGAATGTTGCGGCCGATCATCTTTCACGACTAGAAGGTGCTGAGTTAGGATATTCGGGGGGCAGGATCAACGACCGTTTTCCGACGGAAAGTCTCATGTATGTTAAGGCACAGGAGGAGGGTTTTCCATGGTTCGCTGACTTCGCAAACTATCTTGCTGATGGATACCTCCCGAAGATGTCTTACCAGCAAAAGAAGAAATTCTTTGCTGATGTTAAGTTCTACCTATGGGACGACCCGTATCTTTTCCGTGTTTGTGCTGATCAGTTAATTAGGAGATGTTTTGATGCAAAGGAGGGATGGCAGATTTTGAGCCATTGTCATGTGGGACCGACAGGAGGTCACCACGGTGCGAGTTCGACAGCGAAGAAGGTATTTGATTCTGGATTCTATTGGCCTTCTATTTTCAAAGACGCACATGAGTTTGTTAAAAATTGTGACCGATGTCAACGTGTTGGTAATATCTCATCCCGGAATGAGATGCCCCAAAATGCGATTCAGGTATGCGAGGTTTTTGACATTTGGGGTATCGATTTTATGGGCCCGTTCCCGTCGTCTAGAGGGAACAAGTACATTCTTGTGGCTGTTGATTACGTTTCCAAGTGGGTCGAGGCTAAAGCATTGCCCACTAACAACGCCCGAGTTGTAGTGAGATTTTTAAAAGGTTTGTTTTCCCGTTTTGGAGTCCCGAAGGCCTTGATCAGTGATCGAGGTACTCACTTCTGCAATGCGCAGATGGAGAAGGCGTTGCAGCGCTATGGGGTCACCCACCGGCTTGCGACCGCCTACCACCCACAGACCAGTGGGCAAGTAGAAGTGAGTAATCGGGGAATCAAACGTATTCTCGAGAAAACGGTTGGTTCAAGTCGTCGGGATTGGTCCGACAAATTAGATGACGCTCTGTGGGCTTTCCGAACAGCCTACAAGACTCCGACTGGTTCCACACCATTTCGGATTATTTATGGGAAGGCATGTCATCTGCCTGTTGAATTGGAACACAGCGCTTCATGGGCCCTTCAGAGGGTTAATCTTGATTTATCCGTCGCTGAGAGTACACGTTTCCATCAGTTGCACGAATTAGAGGAGCTCCGGGATCACTCATATGCACAATCATTTCGGTATAAGGAGCGGACGAAGGAACTGCATGATAGAAAGTTGAAGGGTAATAAGCAGTTCAAGTGTGGGGATAAGGTTTTACTGTACAACTCACGATTAAGGTTATTCCCGGGAAAGTTGAAATCCCGATAGTCGGGACCGTTCACGGTCACTGAGGTTTTCCCGTATGGCACCATTGAGATACAAGATCGAAGCGAGAAGTTTAAGGTGAACGGCCATAGACTGAAGCACTACATTGGAGAGCGATAACTGATCAGACAGTCGAGGTGTTCCACCTTAACTCATTCACCGAGGATTAGTCGTGATGGATGCATCACTCGGGAGACAGCCCGAGTTGTAGAGTTTGTATTATGATTCTCTTTATTATTCTTTATAATGTTTTTATTTGTTTTATTTTTAGTTATATTTATAAAAACATAAATAAAAAAAATATTTAATAAAAATAAAAAAAAATTTAAAAAATTCAAAAACACAAAAATATGTTTATTTCTTATGTTTTTGTTTTCTGTTTTGTACGCCGCTACATGCGAGCGAGTTGAGTTGTTACAGGTATTATTATGCGCATGGTAGCTCTGATGGCGTTTTGGAACTGGTTCACCCGTGGTTGCGGCTCGCGAATGAAATGCTATACGGTCGTTTGAGTCATACACAGCCGATGAAGAATCTGCATCTAAACCAGGGGAGTAACCCGTTCTCTATTTTTAATTTCTGTTCTTTAAAGTTTTTAATTTTATGCTTTACGTTTATTTTATTTTACTTCTTTTCCTTGTGCTCATCGAGGACGATTTCGTTCTAAGTATGGGAATGAGAATTTATTTTACTTAGTTGTAGAAAAAAAAAAGAAAAAAATAAATTTAAAAAAAAAGAAAAAAATTAAAAAAAGAAATTTTAAAAAATAAAATAAAAAAGTTTTCACTTGTTTTTCGTTTTCGTACGTTGTTCAAGTTTGATAAAAAAAATAAAAAAATAAAAAAATAAAAATAAAGATGTCCCTTTTTTTTAGTTTCTTTTGCATTAAAGTGGGAGATGATGATTTTATTCGGAAATCGGTTTTTAAAACTACTAATTATATGAGATAAATAAAAGAAAACGCACTTAACTTGGAATGTGTCGGTAGGCTCAGCCTTGAAAATGAAAGGGCAAATTTGATAAAACGGTTAAACGGAAATCTTTTGTGGGTAAAGCGTTTTGTCCGTGGAAAATATGCAATGAAAGGTCGGGCCATACTCAAGCCTCAAATTTTGGTATGAAAAAAAAAGTGGTAGTATCATGAGTTTTAAAAATTTTGAATACGTTATTATATGATGCTTGGGTAGGTTTAACGTTAGAGTATGCCGTGTAGCCTGTGATATAAATCTTAAAATGCTAGTTTAGTGTTTTACACCTCATCGGCGTATGGTTTTATAACCTTAAATCCTGTATTGATGGGATGCTTCAGGTCCGGAGACCATGGGTCTGTATGCAATCTATTTAGCTGGTTATCACAATTTCTAAGTGGGGTTGTGAATATTTAAAATAAAGCCAAAGAGCAAACCCCTATAAGTCTATAAACATGATCACAAAAGCACGAAAGTACAAATACACTACAGACTTGATCATCCACGCTGTTAGTCATGTGGGGTCCCCTTGCTCGCGTCTCATTACCACTAAGAAACGGACCACAAGGGACACGCTACATGTAAGCCCTACAGATAAAATTTTGCATACTCACCTATGGTTATGGATTTGGGGTATTGCTTGATAACGGGGGTATGTCATGTTGTGGGGAGCACTGGCTATAAATAATCGAACCTTAATCATATCTAATGGCTGCTTGGTAGACTTTGATGCTTAAGCTTAGGTGGATAAACAATACCCTTGATCGTCTTAACTATTCATAAATATGGAGCAACAAAGTTTTAATTCTGCTAACTTTGAGGTTTAAGTCAAGTTGGGGTGGTCTGGTCCGGTAAAAGCAGAAAATAAGCGGGTCTTAATTGTGTAAACCACTAAGTAATATTATTGTCGGATCTTATTTGTCCCGGTAAAGATTAAGGCATGGGTTTAGGTGGACAACAATATCGATGATCGCGGTTTTTTAGTTTTTCTGAGCTTTAAAATATAACCTATATGTTTGATTTAACTTTGATTTTCCGATTCTGATCCAACTGCATTAAAATCTTTTTCAGGGACGAAAAAGTCTTAAGTTTGGTGATGTTTGATGTGTTGAATAACACACTTATATTTCCTTACAATTTTATAATGTTTTAATGATTTAATATCAAATTTATGTGAGTTTAGGGGGTTAAGTGCAAAGTTTTACAAAGTTGAAATGTTTTGTGTATGTTATGGAAAGATGTGGAAAAAAAGGCAAGAAAAAGAGAACTTGGAGGGTTTAAGTGTCAAAGTTTCAAAGTTTAATCAAGGCCCGACCCAAGCCCGCATCTTAAAAGCCTTATATTATATTATATTATATTATATTATGATAATAACACAAGAAATCTGCCATTATTCAGCTACTATACCCGAAATACACAAAACCTAAACAAAACCATAGGGTTGCGATCGGACTGCAGCCAGCCGGAAAAAGAAGAAAAAAAAGAGAAAAAGAGGCGGCTATAGGGGCTGTTGGCGGCAAGAGGAAGAAGAGGGATCTTGGGGCAGCAGCTAGGGGCTTCAAACACTCACAAATCTCAGCCATAAACCTTGAGTATACATCTTTAAACTTTAATTATTGTTCAAGAACCCTAACTTAGATTGATTTGGTCTTTTGTTTTACATTGTTTTGCAATTGTTTGATAGATTGACTTGTTATTGATTGAGTTTGGATCTTGAATGAGTTTTATCATGTTTATATTGATGTTTATGATGTTTACTTTGATTGTTTGTGGCTGTCCAAAAGTGATGAGTAGCTAAACTTGTTTGTTCTACCTAGGATAGATGATTGTTGAATGGTTTTAACTTGTTTAATGGATTGTTAATGTTCAAGACTTAAATTATTTATGTAAAGATTAACTAAACCATAAATTAGATTGTGTGTGATGGCTGTGTTTTATTTGTTATTACTTATAATCCTCTTGCATTAGTTAATTGAATTGGTTTTGATTAATTGATTGCTTGTTAAGCTCTTTACTTGGTGTTTTGGGTTTATTTGCGGGAAGTACAACCGTAGGGATAAGTGGGTAATATATCATCTAAAATCAGTTAAAATACACATTCTTTGAGACCGAGAGGTGATAAGAAGTAACATTGTCTCATTGCTTTTACTTGTTAGAATTAAGACCGCGCGAGAGCGGGTTTTTGTCTTGTCGAGTTTGAGTGTTTATGTGCAATTAGTTGGTTTAATTTGGGTTAAGTTAGATTGTTCCTCTATCCTTGGTTGCGTAGTATTCGTCTCCATTAGGATAGTGTGTCGGTGAGACCGAGAGGTGAGTTGATATTTGAACACGTTAATAATTGTTTTTCCGGTTTATTCTTTAAAATCAACTAAAATAAGTTAGAGTTTGTTAGAGAGACTGAGAGGTAATTTGACATTCTTAAACAAGTTTTAGTTGTGTCATCTTTTATAACCGGTGTCTTGAATATTTTCAATCCGTTGTCTTGTTATTTCTATCAACATGATTCATTCCTAGGTATACGTTTTTATCACTGCAGTCAAAGTTTTCAAAGTTTTGTTAAAAGTTTTCGTTTAATTAAGTTAAGTAGTTTAATCAATTATAAATATTAAAAATCATTTAAATATTATTTTGGTGAGTCTTGGTTAGGGTTTTGTAATTAAAAACGTTTTCACGTGTCTTTGAGTTCGACATCTGGACTTCCTTGATGCTATACTATTTATGATCGGTACACTTGCCGGTTTTGTGTGGTTTCTATAGGATTTTCGTTTTTATAAATTTAAAGCTTAATTGTGATTCGTTATTTATTTATATTATACATTTTCACACATCAAGTTTTTGGCGTCGTTGCCGGGGAACACGGTTTGAAGCGTTTTAAGAACGACTCGAGTTAGGACTTGCCTTATTTACTATTTGTTTTCTTAATTGTTTTGTTTGTTAGTTTAAAATAGTTTAGTTAATTAATATTTCTTTTATTTATTTTAATAGTTGTATGCGACGTATTCGATCTCTAGGACCACCAGAAGTTGAAGGATTTCCCGAACCAGAGAGAGCTTCTTGAGAGACGTCGTACAAAACCGTCTTCTAGTTCATCTACATCCGTCGGTAATACATTCTCTTCTCCTACTTTATCTGAACCCATCGTTAGGGATAGGATTATGGCCGACGCACCACCGAGGAGGACAGTCGCAGACCGGGCCTGTCTGGTCGATGCTGGCGCGAGATCCAGCATTGCTCCACCAGCTATAGGAGTTCAAAAAACCTGGCAGATTCCATCGAACGTTCTGAACACCATTTCCCATTCTGCTCAATTTCACGGGTTGCTCCACGAAAACCCGCATTCACATCTCACTCGCATCGCACGTATTTGCGACACGTTTCATCTTGCCAACGTATCCGAAGACGCCATCAAACTCCGCATCTTTCCGTTCTCACTCGTTGATTAGGCGAGTCTGTGGCTTGAGTCCCTCCCACAGGGATCCATTTCTACTTGGGCCGCCATGCAGACCCAGTTCCTGGAAAAATACGATCCTCCGGCTAAGGCCGTTCGTTTGCGTAACCAGATTCATTCTTTCCAGATGGAGGACACTGAGAGTTTCTACGAGGCGTGGGAGAGATTCAAAAACCTACTTGCTTTATGTCCGAACCACGGCTTGCAGGACTGGGCGGTTGTTGAAAAGTTCTATAACGGAGTGACTTACGCGACTCAGAATATGCTTGACACTGCTGCAGGAGGCAACTTATTGACGACAAAGGATACCGATGAGTGCATTGCCTTATTTAACGGTTTAGCCATGAGTGGATACCAGCGACCACCTTCTAAGAGCACCAAAACCGTCGACGCATTATCACGCGGCATACATTCAGCCGACACGAACACCGCCCTTGCGGCACAGGTTGAGGCGTTAGCGAAGATTGTGAAGGACCTGCAGGTAAAAAGTAAGTTATGCGAGATCTGCAGAGGGGGACACGATACCGTTCAATGCCCCGTAGGTTTCCAGGAGGAGGTTGTAGACTATGTTAACAATCCGAACCGAAACCCTAATTCTTTTAATTCTTATAATTCGGGTTGGAGAGGTATCAATAATTATATCTTGACGCCACCCCGTGGCCCGTTCAAAATTTTGCCAGTATTTCCATAGGGGTATATTCACCGAGCCGGAGGAAAAACTAAGTATGGGTTGAACCACCGAATTGGATCAGAAATTCGGCCTTGGTTACTTCCATACAGTATTTTATGACCCTAAGAACTAATCGGATCAATAATTATGCCTTGACGCCACCCCGCGGCTCGTTCAAAATTTTGCCAGTATGGCCAAAGGGGTATGTTCACCGAGCCGGAGAAAAAACTAAGTACGGGTCGATCCAACGAATCGGTCAGAAATTCGGTCTTGGAGACTTTCATACAATATTTTATGACCCTAAGAAAGTATCGTATTAATAATTATGCTCTGACGCCACCCCGCAACCTGTTTTAAATTTTGTAAGTATCGCCATAGGAGAATGTTCACCGAGACGGAGGAAAAACTGAGTGCGGGTCGAACCACCGAATCGGTCAGAAATTCGGTCTTGGAGACTTCCTTTCAATATTTCATGAATCAGATCAATAACTATGCTCTGACGACACCCCGCGGGCCGTTCGAAATTTAGCCAGTATTACCAAAGGGGTATGTTCACCGAGTCGGAGAAAAAACTAAGTACGGGTCCAACCACCGAATCGGATCAGAAATTCAGTCTTATTGACTTACATACATTATTTTATGACCCTCGAGAATAATCGGATCAATAACTATGCTCTGACGCTACCCCGCGGCCCGTTCGAAATTTTGCCAGTATTGCCAAAGGGTTATGTTCACCAAGCCGGAGAAAAAACTGAGTACGGGTCGAACCACGCATCGGATCAGAAATTCGGTCTTAGAAACTTCCATACAATATTTTATGACCCTATGAAAGAATCGTATCAATAATTATACCATGACGCCACCCCGTGGCCCGTTCGAAATTTTGCCAGTATTTCCATAGGGTATGTTCACCGAGCCGGAGGAAAAACTAAGTATGGGTTAAACCACCGAATTGGATCAGAAATTCGGCCTTGGTAACTTCCATACAATATTTTATGACCCTAAAAATTAATCGGATCAATAATTATGCCTTGACGCCACCTCGCGGCTCGTTCGAAATTTTGCCAGTATGGCCAAAGGGGTAAGTTCACCGAGCCGGAGAAACAACTAAGTACGGGACGATCCAACGAATCGGTTAGAAATTCGGTCTTGGAGACTTTCATACAGTATTTTATGACCCTCGAGAATAATCGGATCAATAACTATGCTCTGACGCTACCCCGCGGCCCGTTCGAAATTTTGCTAGTATTGCCAAAGGGGAATGTTCACCGAGACGGAGGAAGAACTGAGTACGGGTCGTACCACCGAATCGGTCAGAAATTCGGTCTTGGAGACTTCCATACAATATTTTATGACCCTAAGAAAGAATCGGATCAATAACTATGCTCTGATGCCACCCCGCGGCCCGTTCGAAATTTTTCCAGTAATACCAAATGGGTATGTTCACCGAGCCGGAGAAAAAACTTAGTACGGGTCGAACCACCGAATCGGATCATATATTCGGTCTTGGAGACTTCCATACAATATTTTATGACCCTTCGAAAGAATCGGATCAATAATTATGTCCTGACGCCACCCTGCGGCCCGTTCGAAATTTTGCCAGTATTGCCAATGGGGTATGTTCAGCGAGCCGGAGAAAAAACTGAGTACGGGTCGAACCGCCGAATCGGTCAGAAATTCGGTTTTGGAGAATTCCATAAAATATTTTATGACCCTAATAAAGTATCGTATTAATAATTATGCCCTGACGCCACCCCGCAACCCGTTTTAATTTTTGCCAGTATTGCCAAAGGAGTATGTTCACCGAGTCGGAGAAAAAACTGAGTACGGGTCGAACACCGAATCGGATCAGAAACTCGGTCTTGGAGACTTCCATACAATATTTTATGACCCTAAGAAAGAATCGGATCAATAACTATTCTCTGACGCCACCCCGCGGGCCGTTCGAAATTTTGCCAGTATTGCCAAAGGGGTATGTTCACCGAGCCGGAGAAAAAACTCAGTACGGGTCGAACCACCGAATCGGATCATATATTCGGTCTTGGAGACTTCCATACAATATTTTATGACCCTTAGAAAGAATCGGATCAATAATTATGTCCTGACGCCACCCTGCGGCCCGTTCGAAATTGTGCCAGTATTGCCAATGGGGTATGTTCAGCGAGCCGGAGAAAAAACTGAGTACGGGTCGAACCGCCGAATCGGTCAGAAATTCGGTTTTGGAGAATTCCATAAAATATTTTATGACCCTAATAAAGTATCGTATTAATAATTATGCCTTGACGCCACCCCGCAACCCATTTTAATTTTTGTCAGTATTGTCAAAGGAGTATGTTCACCGAGTCGGAGAAAAAACTGAGTACGGGTCGAACACCGAATCGGATCAGAAATTCGGTCTTGGAGACTTCCATACAATATTTTATGACCCTAAGAAATAATCGGATCAATAACTATTCTCTGACGCCACCCCGCGGGCCGTTCGAAATTTTGCCAGTATTGCCAAAGGGGTATGTTCACCGAGTCGGAGAAAAACTGAGTACGGGTCGAACACCGAATCGGATCAGAAATTCGGTCTTGGAGACTTCCATACAATATTTTATGACCCTCTGGAAGAATCGGATCAATAACTTTGCCCTGACGCCACCCCGCGGCCCGTTCGAAATTTTGCCAGTGTTTCCAGTATTGTCAAAGGGTTATGTTCACCAATCCGGAGAAAAAACTGAGTACGGGTCGAACCACGAATCGGATCAGAAATTCGGTCTCGGAGACTTCCATACATTATATTATGACCCTATGAAAGAATCGTATTAATAATTATACCTTGACGCCACCCCGCGGCCCGTTAGGGGTATGTTCACCGAGCCGGAGGAAAAACTATGTATGGGTTGAACCACCGAGTTGGATCAGAAATTCGGCCTTGGTAACTTCCATACAGTATTTTATGACCCTAAGAATTAATCGGATCAATAATTATGCCTTGACGCCACCCGCGGCTCGTTCGAAATTTTCCCAGTATGGCCAAAGGGGTATGTTCACCGAGCCGGAGAAAAAACTAAGTACGGGTCGATCCAACGAATCGGTCAGAAATTCGGTCTTGGGGACTTTTATACAATATTATATGACCCTAAGAAAGTATCGTATTAATAATTATGCTCTGACGCTACCCCGCAACCCGTTTTAAATTTTGTAATTATTGCCATAGGAGAATGTTCACCGAGACGGAGGAAAAACTGAGTACGGGTCGAACCACCGAATCGGTCAGAAATTCGGTCTTGGTGACTTCCTTTCAATATTTCATGAATCAGATCAATAACTATGCTCTGACGCCACCCCGCGGGCCGTTCGAAATTTTGCCAGTATTACCAAAGGGGTATGTTCACCGAGTCGGAGAAAAAACTAAGTACGGGTCGAACCACCGAATCGGATCAGAAATTCGGCCTTATTGACTTACATACAGTATTTTATGACCCTCGAGAATAATCGGATCAATAACTATGCTCTGACGCTACCCCGCGGCCCGTTCAAAATTTTGCCAGTATTGCCAAAGGGTTATGTTCACCAAGCCGGAGAAAAAACTGAGTACGGGTCGAACCACGAATCGGATCAGAAATTCGGTCTTAGTGACTTCCATACAATATTTTATGTATGAAAGAATCGGATCAATAATTATGCCTTGACGCCACCCCACGGCTCGTTCGAAATTTTGCCAGTATGGCCAAAGGGGTATGTTCACCGAGCCGGAGAAAAAACTAAGTACGGGTCGATCCAACGAATCGGTCAGAAATTCGGTCTTGGGGACTTTTATACAATATTATATGACCCTAAGAAAGTATCGTATTAATAATTATGCTCTGACGCTACCCCGCAACCCGTTTTAAATTTTGTAATTATTGCCATAGGAGAATGTTCACCGAGACGGAGGAAAAACTGAGTACGGGTCGAACCACCGAATCGGTCAGAAATTCGGTCTTGGAGACTTCCATACAATATTTTATGACCCTAAGAAAGAATCGGATCAATAACTATGCTCTAATGCCACCCCGCGGCCCGTTCGAAATTTTTCCAGTATTACCAAAGAGGTATGTTCACCGAGCCGGAGAAAAAACTCAGTACGGGTCGAACCATCGAATCGGATCATATATTCGGTCTTGGAGACTTTCATACAATATTTTATGACCCTTAGAAAGAATCGGATCAATAATTATGTCCTGACGCCACCCTGCGGCCCGTTCGAAATTTTGCCAGTATTGCCAATGGGGTATGTTCAGCAAGCCGGAGAAAAAACTGAGTACGGGTCGAACCGCCGAATCGGTCAGAAATTCGGTTTTGGAGAATTCCATAAAATATTTTATGACCCTAATAAAGTATCGTAATAATAATTATGCCTTGACGCCACCCCGCAGCCCGTTTTAATTTTTGTAAGTATTGTCAAAGGAGTATGTTCACCGAGTCGGAGAAAAAACTGAGTACGGGTCGAACACCGAATCGGATCAGAAATTCGGTCTTGGAGACTTCCATACAATATTTTATGACCCTAAGAAAGAATCGGATCAACAACTATTCTCTGACGCCACCCCGCGGGCCATTCGAAATTTTGCCAGTATTGCCAAAGGGTTATGTTCACCGAGTCGGAGAAAAACTGAGTACGAGTCGAACACCGAATCGGATCAGAAATTTGGTCTTGGAGACTTCCATACAATATTTTATGACCCTCTGGAAGAATCGGATCAATAACTTTGCCCTGACGCCACCCCGCGGCCCGTTCGAAATTTTGCCAGTATTGTCAAAGGGTTATGTTCACCAATCCGGAGAAAAAACTGAGTACGGGTCGAACCACGAATCGGATCAGAAATTCGGTCTTGGAGACTTCCATACAATATTTTATGACCCTATGAAAGAATCGTATTAATAATTATACCTTGACGCCAACCCGCGGCCCGTTCGAAATTTTGCCAGTATTTCCATAGGGGTATGTTTACCGAGCCGGAGGAAAAACTATGTATGGGTTGAACCACCGAATTGGATCAGAAATTAGGCCTTGGTAACTTCCATACAGTATTTTATGACCCTAAGAATTAATCAGATCAATAATTATGCCTTGACGCCACCCCGCGGCTCGTTCGAAATTTTCCCAGTATGGCCAAAGGGGTAGGTTCACCGAGCCGGAGAAAAAACTAAGTACGGGTCTATCCAACGAATCGGTCAGAAATTCGGTCTTGGAGACCTCCATATAATATTTTATAACCCTACGAAAGAATCAGATCAATAATTATGCCCTGACTCCACCCCGCTGCACGTTCGAAACTTTGCCAGTATTGCCAAAGGGGTATGTTCCCCGAGTCGGAGAAAAAACTGAGTACGGGTCGAACACCGAATCGGATCAGTAATTCGGTCTTGGAGACTTCCATACAATATTTTATAACCCTCTGGAAGAATCGGATCAATAACTTTGCCCTGACGCCACCCCGCGGCCCGTTCGAAATTTTGCCTGTATTGCCAAAGGGTTATGTTCACCAAGCCGGAGAAAAAACTGAGTACGGGTCGAAACACGAACCGGATCAGAAATTCGATCTTAGAGACTTCCATACAATATTTTATGACCCTATAAAAGAATCGTATCAATAATTATACCTTGACGCCACCCCGTGGCCCGTTCGAAATTTTGCCAGTATTTCCATAGGGGAATGTTCACCGAGCCGGAGGAAAAACTAAGTATGGGTTGAACCACCGAATTGGATCAGAAATTCGGCCTTAGTAACTTCCATACAGTATTTTATGACCCTAAGAATTAATCGGATCAATAATTATGCCTTGACGCCACCCCGCGGCTCGTTCGAAATTTTGCCAGTATGGCCAAAGGGGTATGTTCCCCGAGCCGGAGAAAAAACTAAGTACGGGTCGATCCACCGAATCGGTCAGAAATTCGGTCTTGGAGACTTCCATATAATACTTTATAACCCTACAAAAAAATCAGATCAATAATTATGCCCTGACTCCACCCCGCTGCCCGTTCGAAATTTTGCCAGTATTGCCAAAGGAGAATGTTCACCGAGACGGAGGAAAAACTGAGTACGGGTCGTACCACCGAATCTGTCAGAAATTCGGTCTTGGAGACTTCCATAAAATATTTTATGACCCTCGGAAGAATCGGATCAATAACTTTGCCCTGACGCCACCCCGCTGCCCGTTCGAAAATTTGCCAGTATTGCCAAAGGGGAATGTTCACCGACACGGAGGAAGAACTGAGTACGGTTCGAACCACGAATCGGATCAGAAATTCGGTCTTGAAAACTTCCATACAATATTTTATGACCCTATGAAAGAATCGGATCAATAATTATACCCTGACGCCACCCCGCGACTCGTTCGAAATTTTGCCAGTATTGTCAAAGGGGTATGTTCACCGAGTCGAAGAAAAAACTAAGTATGGTTCGAACCACCGAATCGGTCAGAAATTCGGCCTTGGTGACTTCCATACAATATTTTATGACCCTAAGTAAGAATCGTATTATTGATTATGCCCTTACACCACCCCACGGCCCGTTCGAAATTTTGCTAGTATTGCCAAAGAGGTATGTTCACCGTTTGAAAAAACCGAGTACGGGTTGAACCGCCGAATCGGTCAGAAATTCGGTCTTGGAGGCTTCCATACAATATTTTATGACCCTAAGAAAGAATCGTATTAATAATTATGCCCCGACGCCACCCCGCGACCCGTTTGAAATTTTGTCAGTATTGCCAAAGGAGAATGTTCATCGAGACGGAGAAAAAACTGAGATAGGTCGAACCATCGAATCGGATCAGAAATTCGGTTTTGGAGACTTACATACAATATTGTATGACCCTCAGAAAGAATCGGATCAATAACTATGCCCTGACGCCACCCCGCGACCCGTTCGAAATTTTGCCAGTATTGCCAAAGGGGTATGTTCACCTAGCCGGAGAAAAAACTAATTACGGGTCGAACCACTGAATCGGATCAGAATTTCGGTCCTGGAGACTTACATACAATATTATATAACCCTAAGAAAGAATCGTATCAATAAATATACCCTGACGCCACCCCGCGGCGCGTTCCAAAATTTTGCTAGCATTTCCATAGGGGTATGTTCACCGAGCCGGAGGAAAAACTAAGTATGGTTGAACCACCGAATGGGATCAAAAATTCGGCCGTGGTAACTTCCATACAATATTTTATGACCCTAAAAAATAATCGGATCAATAATTATGCCTTGACGTCACCCCGCGGCTCGTTCGAAATTTTGCCAGTATTGCCAAAGGGCTATGTTCACCGAGCAGGAGAAAAAACTAAGTACGGGTCGATCCACAGAATCGGTCAGAAATTCGGTCTTGGAGACTTCCATTTAATATTTTATAACCCTATGAAAGAATCAGATCAATAATTATGCACTGACTCCACCCCTCTGTCCGTTCAAAATTTTGCCAGAATTGCCAAAGGGGAATGTTCACCGAGACAGAGGAAGAACTGAGTACGGGTCGAACCACCGAATCGGTCAGAAATTCGATCTTGGAGACTTCCATACAATATTTTATGACCCTAAGAAAAAATCGTATTAATAATTAAGCCCAGACGCCACCCCACCGCACGTTCGAAATTTTGCCTGTATTGCCGAAGGGGTATGTTCAAAGAGACGAAGGAAAAACTGAGTATGGGTCGAAATACCGAATCAGATCAGAAATTCGGTCTTGAAGACTTCCGTACATATTTTATTACCCTAAGAAAGAATCGGATCAATAATTATGCTCTGACGCCACCCCGCGGCCCGTTCGAAATTTTTCAAGTATTGCCAAAGGGGTATGTTCACCGAGCCGGAGAAAAAACTCAGTACGGGTCGAACCACCGAAACGGATCATATATTCAGTCTTGGAGACCTCCATACAATATTTTATGACCCTTCGAAAGAATCGGATCTATAATTATGGCCTAACGCCACCCCGCGGCCCGTTCAAAATTTTGTCAGTATTGCCAAAGGGGAATTTTCACCGAGACGGAGGAAAAACTGAGTACCGGTCGAACCATCGAATCGGTCAAAAATTCGGTCTTGGAGACTTCCATACAATATTTTATGACCCTTCGAAAGAATCGGATCTATAATTATGGCCTAACGCCACCCCGCGGCCCGTTCAAAAGTTTGCAAGTATTGCCAAAGGTGAATGTTCACCGAGACGGAGGAAAAACTGAGTACGGGTCAAACCACCGAATCGGATCAGAAATTCGGCCTTGGTGACTTCCATACAGTATTTTATGACCTTAAGAAAGAAACGGATCAATAATTATGCCCTGACGCCACCCTGCGGCCCGTTCGAAATTTTGCCAGTATTACCAATGGGGTATGTTCAGCGAGCCGGAGAAAAAACTGAGTACGGGTCGAACCGCCAAATCGGTCAGAAATTCGGTCTTAGAGACTTTCATACAATATTTTATGACCCTAAGAAAGTGTCGTATTAATAATTATGCTCTGACGTCACCCAGCAACCCGTTTTAAATTTTGTAAGTATTGCCATAGGAGAATGTTCACTAAGACGGAGGAAAAACTGAGTACGGGTCGAACCACCGAATCGATCAGAAATTCGGTCTTGGAGACTTCCTTTCAATATTTCATGAATCAGACCAATAACTATGCTCTGACGCCACCCCGCGGGCCGTTCGAAATTTTGCCAGTATTACCAAAGGGGTATGTTCACCGAGTCGGAGAAAAAACTAAGTACGGGTCGAACCACCGAATCGGATCAGAAATTCGGCCTTATTGACTTAAATACAGTATTTTATGACCCTCGGGAATAATCGGATCAATAACTATGCTCTGACGCTACCCCGCGGCCCTTTCGAAATTTTGCCAGTATTGCCAAAGGGTTATGTTCACCAAGCCGGGGAAAAAACGGAGTGCGGTCGAACCACGAATCGGATGAGAAATTCGGTCTTAGTGACTTTCATCCAATATTTTATGACCCTATGAAAGAATCGTATCAATAATTATACCTTGACGCCACCCCGCGGCCCGTTCGAAAATTTGCCAGTATTTTCATAGGGGTATGTTCACCGAGCAGGAGGAAAAACTAAGTATGGGTTGAACCACCGAATTGGATCAAAAATTCGGCCTTGGTGACTTCCATACAGTATTATAAGACCCTAAGAAAGAATCGGATCAATAATTATACCCTGACGCTACCCCGCGACTCGTTCGAAATTTTGCCAGTATTGCCAAAGGGGTATGTTCACAAAGCCGAAGAAAAAACTGAGTACGGGTCGAACCACGAATCGGATCAGAAATTCTGTCTTGGAGACTTTCATCTAATATTTTATGACCCTAAGAAAAAATCGTATCATTAATTATACATTGACGCCACCCCGCAGCCAGTTCGAAATTTTGCCAGTATTGCCAAAGGGTATGTTCACCGAGCCGGAGGAAAAACTAAGTATGGGTCGAACCACCGAATCGGTCAAAAATTCAGCCTTGGTGACTTCCATACAATATTTTATGACCCTAAGTAAGAATCATATTAATAATTATGCCCTTACACCACCCCACGGCCCGTTCGAAATTTTACAAGTATTGCCAAAAAGGTATGTTCACCGAGCCGGATAAAAAACTGAATACGGGTCGAACCACCGAATCGGATCAGAAATTCGGTTTTGGAGACTTCCATACAATATTTTATGACCCTACGAAAGAATTAAATCAATAATTATGCCCTGACTCCACCCCGCTGCCCGTTCGAAATATTGCCAGTATTATCAAAGGAGAATGTTCACCGAGAGGGAGGAAAAACTGAGTACGGGTCTAATCACCGAATCGGTCAGAAATTCGGTCTTGGAGACTTCCATACAATATTTTATGACCCTAATAAAAAATCGTATTAATAATTATGCCCAGACGCCACCCCAACGCACGTTCGTAATTTTGCCAGTATTGCCAAAGGGGTATGTTCACCTAGACGAAGGAAAAACTAAGTATGGGTCGAACCAACGAATCAGATCAGAAATTCGGCCCTGAAAACTTCCGTACATATTTTATGACCCTAAGAAAGAATCGGATCAATAACTATGCTCTGACGCCACCCGACGGCCCGTTCGAAATTTTGCCAGTATTGCCAATGGGGTATGTTCACCTAGCTGGAGAAAAAACTTAGTACGGATCGAACCACCGAATCGGATCATATATTCGGTCTTGGAGACTTCCAGACATAATTTTATGATCCTAAGAAAGAATCTGATCAATAATTATGCCCTGACGCCACCCCGCGGGCAGTTCGAAATTTTGCCAGTATTGCCAAAGGGTATGTTCACCGGACCGGAGAAAAAACTAAGTACGGGTCGAACCGCCGAATCGGTCAGAAATTCGGTCTTGGAGACTTCCATACAATATTTTATGACCCTAAGAAAGAATCGAATTAATAATTATGCCCTGACGCCACCCCACGACCCGTTTGAAATTTTGTCAGTATTGCCAAAGGAGAATGTTCACCGAGACGAGGAAAAACATATTACGGGTCAAACCACCGAATCGGTTAGAAATTCGGTCTTGGAGACTTCCATACAATATTTATTGAACATAAGAAGGAATCGGGTCAATAATTTTGCCCTGACGCCACCCCGCGGGCCGTTTGAAATTTTGCCAGTATTGCCAAAGGGGTATGTTCACCGATCCGGAGAAAAAACTGACTACGGGTCGAACCACCAAATCGGATCAGAAATTCGGTCTTGAAGATTTCCGTACATATTTTATGACCCTATGAAAAAATCGGATCAATAACAATCCTCTGAAGCCACCTCGCGGCCCGTTCTTAATTTTGCCTGTATTGCCAAAGGGGTATGTTCACCGAGCTGGAGAAAAAACTGAGTACGGGTCGAACCACCGAATCGGATCAGAAATTCGGCCTTAGTGACTTACATACAGTATTTTATTACCTTATGAAAGAATAGGATCAATAATTATGCCCTGACGCCACCCTGCGACCCGTTCGAAATTTTGCCAATATTGCCAAAGGGATACCACCGAGCCGGATAAAAAACCGAGTACGGATCGAACCGCCGAATCTGTCATAAATTCGATCTTTGAGACTTCCATACAATATCTTATGATCCTAAGAAAGAATCGTATTAATAATTATGCCAGACGCCACCCTTGACCTGTTCGAAATTTTGCCAGTATTGCCAAAGAGAAATGTTCATCGACACGGATGAAAAATTGAATACGGGTTGAACCACCGAATCAGTCAGAAATTCGGTCTTGGAGACTTCCATACAATATTTTATGAACCCAAAAAAGAATCGGATCAATAACTATGCCCTGACGCTACCCCACGGCCTGTTCAAAATTTTGCCAGTATTGCCAAAGGGGTATGTTCACCGAGCTGGAGAAAAAACTGAGTTCGGGTCGAACAACCGAATCGGATCATATATTCGGTCTTCAAGAATTCCATACAATATTTTATGACCCTTCGAAAGAATAGGATCAATAATTATGCCCTGACGCCACCCTGCGACCCGTTCGAAATTTTGCCAGTATTGCCAAAGGGTATTGTTCACCAAGACGGAGGAAAAACTGATTACGGGTAGAAAAACCGAATCGGTCAGAATTTCGATCTTGGAGACTTCCATACAATATTTTATGACCCTAAGAAAGAATCGTATTAATAATTATGCCCTGACGCCACCCTTCGGCCCGTTTGAAATTTTGCCAGTATTGCCAAAGGGGTATGTTCATCGAGCCGTAGAAAAAACCGAGTAGTGGTCGAACCACTGAATCGGTCAGAAATTCTATCTTGGAGACTTCCATACAATATTTTATGACCCTAAGAAAGAATCGTATAAATAATTATACCCAGACGCCACCCCGCATTCCGTTTGAAATTTTGCCTATATTGCCAAAGTGGTTTGTTCACCGAGACGGGGTAAAAACTGAGTATGGGTAGAACCACCGAATCAGATCAGAAATACTCTCTTGAAGACTTCCATACATATTTTATGACCATAAGAAAGAATCTGATCAATAATTATGCTCTGACGCCACCTCAGCGGCCCTTTCGAAATTTTGCTAGTATTGCCAAAGGGGTGTGTTCACCGAGCCGGAGGAAAACTGAGTATGGGTCGAACCTCTGAATCAGATCAGAAATTCGGTCTTGTTGACTTCTATACAGTGTTTTATAACCCTAAGAAAGAATCGTATTAATAATTATGCTCTGACGCAACCTCGCGACCCGCTCGAAATTTTGCCAGAATTGCCAAAGGGGTAGGTTCACCTAGCCGGAGGAAAAACTGAGTATTGGTCGAACCACCGAATTCGATCAGATTTTTTGTTTTGGTGACTTCCATACTATATTATACGACCCTATGAAAGAATCAGATCAATAATTATGCCCTGACACCACCCCTTCGGCCCGTTTGAAATTTTGCCAGTATTGCCTAAGGGTTATGTTCACCGAGACGGAGGAAAAACTGAGTAGGGGTCGAACCACCGAATCGGATCAGAAAATAGGTCTTCAAAAACTTCCATACATATTTTATGACCCTAAGAAAGAATCGGATCAATAACTATCCACTGAGGCCAGCCCGCTGCCCGTTCGAAATTTTGCAAGTATTGCCAAAGGGGTATGTTAACCGAGCGGGAAGAAAAACTGTGTATGGGTCGAACCACCGAATCGGATCAGTAATTCGGTCTTGAAGACTTCCATACAGTATTTTATGACCTTAAGAAAGAATCAGATCAATAATTATGCCCTGACGCCACCCTGCGGCCCGTTTGAAATTTTGCAAGTATTGCCAAAGGGGTTTATTCATCGAGCCGTAGAAAAAACCGAGTACTGGTCGAACCGCCGAATCGGTCAGAAATTCGTTCTTGGAGACTTCCATACAATATTTTATGACCCTAAGAATGAATCGTATTAATAATTATGCCCTGACACCACCCCGCGGTCCGTTTGAAATTTTGCCAGTATTGCCAAAGGAGAATGTTCACCGAGACGGAGAAAAAACTGAGTACGGGTCGAACCACCGAATCGGATCAGAAATTCGGTTTTGGAGACTTCCATACAATATTTTATGACCCTCAGGAAGAATCGGATCTATAACTATGCCCTGACGCCACCCCGCGGCCCGTATGAAATTTTGCCAGTATTGCCAAAGGAGAATGTTCACCGAGACGGAGAAAAAACTGAGTACGGGTCGAACCACCGAATCGGATCAGAAATTCGGTCTTGGAGACTTCCATACAATATTTTATAACCCTAAGAAAGAATCGTTTCAATAATTATACCCTGATGCCACCCCCGGCCCGTTCGAAATTTTGCCTGTATTTCCATAGGGGTATGTTCACCGAGCCGGAGGAATAACTAAGTATGGGTTGAACCACCGAATTGGATCAGAAATTCGGCCTTGGTGACTTCGATACAGTATTTTATGACCCTAAGAAATAATCGGATCAATAATTATGCCTTGATGCCACCCCGCGGCTCGTTCGAAATTTTGCCAGTATTGCCAATGGACACCGAGCCGGAGAAAAAACTAAATACGGGTCGATCCACCGAATCGGTCAGAAATTCGTTCTTGAAGACTTCCATTCAATATTTTATAACCCTAAGAAAGAATCGTATTAATAATTATGCCCTAACGCCACCCCGCGACCGGTTTGAAATTTTGTCAGTATTGCCAAAGGAGAATGTTCACCGAGAGGGAGAAAAAACTGAATACGGGTTGAACCACCGAATCGGATCTTAAATTCGGTTTTGGAAACTTCCATACAATATTTTATGACACTCAGGAAGAATCGGATCAATAAATATGCCCTGACGATACCCCGCGGCCCGTCCAAAATTTTGCCAGTATTACCAAAGGGGTATGTTCACCTAGCCGGAGAAAAAACTAATTACAGGTCGAACCACCGAATCGGATCAGAAATTCGGTCTTGGAGACTTCCATACAATATTTTATAACCCTAAGATAGAAACGTATCAATAATTATAACCTGACGCCACCCCGCGGCCCGTTCGAAAATTTTCAAGTATTGCCAAAGAGGTTTGTTCACCGAGCCGGAGAAAAAACTTATTAGGGATCGAACCGCCGAATCGGTCAGAAATTCAGTCTTGGAGACTTCCCTACAATATTTTATGACCCTAAGAAAGAATCGTATTAATAATTATACCCAGACACCACTCCGCGGCCTGTTCGATTTTAGCCAGTATTGACAAAGAGGTATGTTCACCGAGACGGAGGAAAAATTGAGTATGGGTCGAACCACCGAATCGGATCAGAATTTCGGTTTTGAAGACTTCCGTACATATTTTATAAACCTAAGAAAGAATCGGATCAATAACTATGCTCTGACGCCACACCGCGGCACGTTCGAAATTTTGCCAGTATTGCCAAAGGGGTATGTTCACCGAGCCGGAGAAAAAACTGAGTACGGGTCTAACCACTGAATCGGATCATATATTCGGTCTTGAAGACTTCCGTACATATTTTATGAACCTAAGAAAGAATCGAATCAATAACTATACTCTGACGCCACCCCGCGGTCCGTTCTTAATTTTGCCAGTATTTCCAAATGGGTATGTTCACCGAGCCGAAGAAAAAACTGAGTACGGGTCGAACCACCGAATCGGATCAGAAATTCGGCCTTAGTAACTTACATACAGTATTTTATTACCTTATGAAAGAATAGGATCAATAATTATGCCCTGACGCCACCCTGCGACCCGTTCGAAATTTTGCCAGTATTGCCAAAGACGTATGTTTATAGTGCCGGAGAAAAAACTGACTACGGATCGAACCGCCGAATCGGTCAGAAATTCGGTCTTGGAGACTTCCATACAATATTTTATGACCCTAAGAAAGAATCGTACTAATAATTATGCCCTTACACCACCCCACGGCCCGTTTGAAATTTTGCCAGTATTGCCAAATGGGTATGTTCACCGAACCGGAGGAAAAACTGAGTATGGGTCGAACCACAGAATCATATCAGAAATTCGGTCTTGGTGACTTCCATGCAGTGTTTTATGACCCTAAGAAAGAATCGTATTAATAATTATGCTCTGACGCCACCCCGCGACCCGTTCGAAAATTTGCCAGTATTGCCAAAGGGGTATGTTCAACTAGCCGGAGGAAAAACTTAGTGTGGGTTGAACCACCGAATTGGATCAGAAATTCGGCCTTGGAGACTTCCAAACAGTATTTTAAGACCATATGAAAGAATCGGATCAATAACTATCCTCTAACGCCACCCCACGGCTCGTTCGAAATTTTGCCAGTATTGCCAAAGGGGTATGTTCAACGAGTCGGAGAAAAAACTGAGTAGGGGTCGAACCACCGAATCGATCAGAAATTCGGTCTTGAAGACTTCCGTACATACTTTATGACCCCAAGATAGAATCGTATTAATAATTATGCCCTTACACCACCTCGCAGCCCGTTCTAAATTTTGCAAGTATTGCCAAAGGTGTATGTTCACCGAGCCGAAGAAAAAACTGAGTATGGGTCGAACCACCGAATCGGATCAGAAATTCGTTCTTGGAGACTTCCATACAATATTTTATGACCCTACGAAAGAATCAGATCAACAATTATGCCGTTACTCCACCTCGCTGCCCGTTCGAAATTTTGCCAGTATTGCCAAAGGGGAATGTTCTCCGAGACGGAGGAAAGACTGAGTAAGGGTCGAACCACCGAATCGGTCAGAAATTCGGTCTTGGAGACTTCCATGCAATTTTTTGTGATCCTATGAAATAATCGTATTAATAATTATGCCCAGACGCCACCCCACAGCATGTTCGAAATTTTGCCAGTATTGCCAAAGGAGTATGTTCACACTGACCAAGGAAAAACTGAGTGTGGGTCGAACCATCGAATTAGATCAAAAATTCGGTCTTGAAGACTTCCGTACAATATTTTTATGACCCTAAGAAAGAATCGTATTAATAATAATGCCCTACGCCACCCCTCGGCCCGTTCGAAATTTTGCATGTATTGCCCAAAAGGTATGTTCACTGAGCCGGAGAAAAAACACAGTACGGGTCGAACCACCGAAACGGATCATATATTCGGTCTTGGAGACTTCCATACAATATTTTATGACCCTTCGAAAGAATCGGATCTATAATTATGGCCTAACGCCACCCCGCGGCCCGTTCAAAATTTTGTCAGTATTGCCAAACGGGAATGTTCACCGAGACGGAGGAAAAACTGAGTACCGGTCGAACCACCGAATCCGTCAGAAATTCGGTCTTGGAGACTTCCATACAATATTTTATGAACCCTAAAAAGAATCGGATCAATAACTATACCCTGACGCCACCCCGCGACCCGATCGAAAACTTTCCAGTATTGCCAAAGGGTAGGTTCACCGAGCCGGAGAAAAAACTGAGTACGGGTCGAACCAACAAATCGGTCAGAAATTCGGTCTTGGAGACTTCCATACAATATTTTATGACCCTAAGAAAGAATCGTATTAATAATTATGCCCCGACGCCACCCCGCGGCACGTTCGAAATTTTGCCACTATTGCCAAAGGGGTTCATCGAGCCGGAGGAAAAACTGAGTATGGGTCGAACCACCGAAACGGATTAGAAATTCGATCTCGGTGACATACATACAATATTATACGTCCCTACGTAAGAATCTAATAAATAATTATTCCCTAACGCCATCTCGCGGCTTATTCAAATTTTTGCCAGTATTAACAAAGGGGTATGTTCACCTAACGGAGGAAAAACGAAGTATGTGTCGTACCACCAAATCGGTTAGAAATTCGGTCTTGGAGACTTCCATACAATATTTTTATGACTCTAAGAAAGAATCGTATTAATAATAATGCCCTTACTCAACCCCACGGCCCGTTCGAAATTTTGCGTCTATTGCCAAAAAGGTATGTTCACCGAGCCGTAGGAAAACTGAGTACGGATCAGAAATTCGGCCTCCGAGACTTCCATACAATATTTTATGACCCTTCGAAAGTATCGGATCAATAATTATGCCCTGACGCCACCCGCGGCCCGTTCGAAATTTTGCCAGTATTGCCAAAGGGGAATGTTCACCGAGATAGAGGAAAAATTGAGCACGGGTCGAACCACCGAATCGGTCAGAAATTCGGTCTTGGAGACTTCCAAACAATTATGCCCAGACGCCACCCCGCGGCCCGTTTGAAATTTTGACAGTATTGCCAAAGGGGTATGTTCACCGAGCCAGAGGAAAAACTGAGTATGGATCGAACCACTGAATCGGAACAGAAATTCTTTCTTGAAGACTTCCGTACATTTTTTATGACCCTAAGAAAGAATCGGATCAATAACTATCCTCTGACGCCACCCCATGGCCCGTTCTTAATTTTGCCAGTATTGCCAAAGGGGTATGTTCACCGAGTAGGAGAAAGAACTGAGTACGGTCGAAACCCCGAATCGGTCAGAAATTCGGTCTTGGATTCTTACATACAATATTATATGACCAAAAAAAGAATCGTATTAATAATTATGCCCAGACGCCACCCCGCGGCCCGTTCGAAATTTTGCCACAATTGGCAGAGGGATTCACCGAGCCGGAGGACAAATTGAGTATGGGTCGAACCACCTAATCGGATCAGAAATTCGGTCTCGGTGACTTTCATACAATATTATACGTCCCTACGTAAGAATCTAATAAATAATAATGCCCTGACGCCACCTCGCCGTCCGTTCAAAATTTTGCCAGTATTACCAAAGGGGGAATGTTCACCTAGCCGTAGGAAAAACGAAGTATGTGTCGAACCAACGAATCAGATCAGAAATTCGGTCTTGAAAACTTTCGTACATATTTTATTACCCTAAGAAAGAATCGGATCAATAATTATGCTCTGAGGCCACCCCGCGGTCCGTTCTTAATTTTGCCAGTATTTCCAAAGGAGTATGTTCACCGAGCCGGAGAAAAAAATGAGTACGGGTCGAACCACTGAATCAGATCATATAATCGGTCTTGGAGACTTCCATACAATATTTTATGACCCTAAGAAAGAATAAGATCAATAACTATGCCCTGACGCCACCCCGCGGACCGTTCGAAATTTTACCAGTATTGCCAAAGGGGAATGTTCACCGAGACGGAGAAAAAACTGAGTACGGGTCGAACCACCGAATCGGTCAGAAATTCGGTCTTTGAGACTTCCAAACAATATTTTATAACCCTAAGAATGAATCGTATTAATAATTATGCCCAGACGTCACCCAGCGGCCCGTTCGAATTTTTCCCAGTATTGCCAAAGGGGAATGTTCACCGAGGCGGAGGAAAAACTGAGTACGGGTCGAACCACCGAATCGGTCAGAAATTCGGTCCTGGAGACTTCCATACAATATTTTATAACCCTAAGAAAGAATCGTATTAATAATTATACCCAGACGCCACCCCACAGTCCGTTCGAAATTTTGCCAGTATTGTCAAAGGGGTATGTTCACCTAGCCGGAGGAAAATCTGAGTATGGGTCGAACCACCGAATCGGATCAGAAATTCGGTCTTGAAGACTTCCGTACATATTTTACGACCTTAAGAAAGAATCGGATCAATAATTATGCTCTGACGCCACACCGCGGCCCGTTCGAAATTTTGCCAGTATTTCCAAATGGGTATGTTCACCGAGCCGGAGAAAAATCTGAGTACGGGTCTAACCACCGAATCGGATTATATAATCGGTCTTGAAGACTTTCGTACAAATTTTATGACCCTAAGAAAAAATCGGATCAATAACTGACCTCTGAAGCCACCTCGCGGCCAGTTCTTAATTTTGCCAGTATTACCATAGGGGTATGTTCAATGAGCCGGAAAAAAAACTGAGTACAGGTCGAACCACCGAATCGGATCAGAAATTCGCCCTTGGTGACTTCCATACAGTATTTTATTACCTTATTAAAGAATAGGATCAATAATTATGCCCTGACGCCACCCATGCGACCCGTTCGAAATTTTGCCAGTATTGCCAAATGGGTATGTTCACCGAGCCGGAGAAAAAACTGAGTACGGATCGAACAGCCGAATCGGTTAGAAATTCGGTTATGAAGACTTCCATACAATATTTTAAGACCCTAAGAAATAATCGTATTAATAATTATACCTAGAAGCCACCCCGCGTCCCGTTTGAAATTTTGTCAGTATTGACAAAGGAGAATGTTCACCGAGACGGGGGAAAAACTGAGTACGGGTCAAACCACCGAATCGGTCCGAAATTCGGTCTTGGAGACTTCTGTTCAATATTTTATGACCCTAAGAAGGAATCGGATCAATAACTATGCCCTGACGCCACCCATGCGACCCGTTCGAAATTTTGCCAGTATTGCCAAAGGGGTATGTTCACTGAGCCGGAGAAAAAACTAAGTACGGGTCGAACCATCGAATCTGATCAGAAATTCGGTCTTGGAAACTTCCATACAATATTTTATGACCCTCAGGAAAAATCGGATCAATAACTATGCCCTGACGCCACCTCGCGGCCCGTTCGAAATTTTGCCATTATTGCCAAAGGGGTATGTTCACCAAGCCGGAGAAAAAACTGAGTACGGGTGGAACCACCGAATCGGATTAGAAATTCGGTCTTGGAGACTTCCATACAATATTTTATGACCCTAATAAAGAATTTTATCAATAATTATACCCTGACGCCACCCCGCGGCCCGTTCGAAATTTTGCTAGTAATTCCATTGGGGTATGTTCACCGAGTCGGAGAAAAAACTAAGTGTGGGTTGAACCACCGAATTGGATCAGAAATTCGGCCTTGGTGACTTCCATACAGTAGTTTAAGACCCTAAGAAAGAATCGGATCAATAACTATCCTCTGACGCCACCCCGCGGCTCGTTCGAAATTTTGCCACTATTGCCAAAGGGGTATGTTCAACGAGTCGGAGAAAAAACTGAGTACGGGTCGAACCACCGAATCGATTAGAAATTCGGACTTGAATACTTCCGTACATACTTTATGACCCTAAGATAGAATCGTATTAATAATTATGCCCTTACACCACCTCGCAGCCCGTTCGAAATTTTGCAAGTATTGCCAAAGGTGTATGTTCAACGAGCCGGAGAAAAAACTGGGTATGGGTTGAACCACCGAATCGGATCAGAAATTCGGTCTTGGAGACTTCCATTCAATATTTTATGACCCTACGAAAGAATCAGATCAATAATTATGCCCTTACTCCACCCCGCAGCCCGTTTGAAATTTTGCCAGTATTGCCAAAGGGGAATGTTCACCGAGACGGAGGAAAGACTGAGTAAGGGTCGAACCACCTAATTGTTTAGAAATGCGGTCATGGAGACTTCCATACAATTTTTTATGACCCTATGAAAAAATCGTATTAATAATTATGCCCAGACACTACCCCACAGCACGTTTGAAATTTTGCCATTATTGCCAAAGTGATATGTTCACAGAGACGAAGGAGAAACTGAGTATGGGTCGAACCACCGAATTTGAATTAGATCAGAAATTCTGTCTTGAAGACTTCCGTACAATATTCTTATGACCCTAAGAAAGAATCGTATTAATAACAATGCCCTACGCCACCGCGGGGCCCGTTCGAAATTTTGCATGTATTGCCAAAAAGGTATGTTCACTGAGCCGGAGAAAAAACTGAGTACGGGTCGAACCAACGAATTAGATCAGAAATTCGGTCTTGGAGACTTCCATAAAATGTTTTATGACCCTTCGAAAATATCGGATCAATAATTATGCTCTGACGCCACCCCGCGGCCCGTTCGAAAATTTTCTAGTATTGCCAAGTGGGGAATGTTCACCGAGACGAAGGAAAAACTGAGTATGGGTCGAACTACCGAATCGGATCAGAAATTCGGTCTTGGTGAATTTCATATAATATTATATGTCCAAACGGAAGAATCGAATCAATAATTATGCCCTGACGCTACCCCGTTGCCCGTTCAAAATTTTGCCAGTATTGCCAAAGGGGTATGTTCACCTACCCGGAGGAAAAACTGAGTATGTGTCGTACCACCGAATCGGATAAGAAATTCGGTCTTGGAGACTTCCATAGAATATTTTATAACCCTACGAAAGACTCAGATCAATAATTATGCCCTAACGCCACATCGTGGGCCGTTCGAAATTTTGCCAATATAGCCAAAGGGGTAAGTTCACCGAGCTAGAGAAAAAACTGAGTACGGATCGACCCACCGAATCGGATCAAAAATTATGCCCTGACGCCACCCTCGTCCCGTTCGAAATTTTACCTATATTGCCAAAGGGGCATGTTCACCTAGCGGGAGGAAAACTGAGTCTGGGTCAAACCACCAAATCAGATCAGAAATTCGGACTTGGAGATTTTCAAACAATATTTTATGACCATAAGAAACAATCGGATCAATAGTTATGCCCAGAAGACACCCCGCGGATCGTTCGAAATTTTGCCAGTATTTCCAAATGGGTATGTTCACCGAGCCGGAGAAAAATCTGAGTACGGGTCTAACCACCGAATCGGATCATATAATCGGTCTTGAAGACTTTCGTACAAATTTTATGACCCTAAGAAAAAATCGGATCAATAACTGTCCTCTGAAGCCACCTCGCTGCCTGTTCTTAATTTTGCCAGTATTACCATAGGGGTATGTTCAATGAGCCGGAGAAAAAACTGAGTACAGGTCGAACCACCGAATCGGATCAGAAATTCGCCCTTGGTGACTTCCATACAGTATTTTATTACCTTATTAAAGAATAGGATCAATAATTATGCCCTGACGCCACCCATGCGACCCGTTCGAAATTTTGCCAGTATTGCCAAATGGGTATGTTCACCGAGCCGGAGAAAAAACTGAGTACGGATCGAACAGCCGAATCGGTTAGAAATTCGGTTATGGAGACTTCCATACAATATATTAAGACCCTAAGAAATAATCGTATTAATAATTATACCTAGAAGCCACCCCGCGTCCCGTTTGAAATTTTGTCAGTATTGACAAAGGAGAATGTTCACCGAGACGGGGGAAAAACTGAGTACGGGTCAAACCACCGAATCGGTCCGAAATTTGGTCTTGGAGACTTCTGTTCAATATTTTATGACCCTAAGAAGGAATCGGATCAATAACTATGCCCTGACGCCACCCATGCGACCCGTTCGAAATTTTGCCAGTATTGCCAAAGGGGTATGTTCACTGAGCCGGAGAAAAAACTAAGTACGGGTCGAACCATCGAATCTGATCAGAAATTCGGTCTTGGAAACTTACATACAATATTTTATGACCCTCAGGAAAAATCGGATCAATAACTATGCCCTGACGCCACCACTCGCGGCCCGTTCGAAATTTTGCCATTATTGCCAAAGGGGTATGTTCACCAAGCCGGAGAAAAAACTGAGTACGGGTGGAACCACCGAATCGGATCAGAAATTCGGTCTTGGAGACTTCCATACAATATTTTATGATCCTAATAAAGAATTTTGTCAATAATTATACCCTGACGCCACCCCGCGGCCCGTTCGAAATATTGCTAGTATTTCCATTGGGGTATGTTCACCGAGCCGGAGAAAAAACTAAGTGTGGGTTGAACCACCGAATTGGATCAGAAATTCGGCCTTGGTGACTTCCATACAGTAGTTTAAGACCCTAAGAAAGAATCGGATCAATAACTATCCTCTGACGCCACCCCGCGGCTCGTTCGAAATTTTGCCACTATTGCCAAAGGGGTATGTTCAACGAGTCGGAGAAAAAACTGAGTACGGGTCGAACCACCGAATCGATTAGAAATTCGGACTTGAATACTTCCGTACATACTTTATGACCCTAAGATAGAATCGTATTAATAATTATGCCCTTACACCACCTCGCAGCCCGTTCGAAATTTTGCAAGTATTGCCAAAGGTGTATGTTCAACGAGCCGGAGAAAAAACTGGGTATGGGTTGAACCACCGAATCGGATCAGAAATTCGGTCTTGGAGACTTCCATTCAATATTTTATGACCCTACGAAAGAATCAGATCAATAATTATGCCCTTACTCCACCCCGCAGCCCGTTTGAAATTTTGCCAGTATTGCCAAAGGGGAATGTTCACC